>NC_048595.1:418311800-418675404 GCF_003668045.3 Cricetulus griseus
ATCCTCCCTCATATGCTGTCAATATGCCTAGCCTCCAATCACTTATCTGAATTCCATAATCATGCATTTATTTGGGTTGTTTGTATACTTTATATAAGTAGAGTTCTACTGTAAATACTCTTTTGTGTCTACTTCATCTGTTTCAAATTGGGCATTGAGAGTCTCACCTGAGTTCCACATGTAGGAATAATTTGTCTGTGTTATTTTTTTATGGACCAAATATGGCACAAGTTATTCATCCATTCTACAACTGATGGACCCTTTGTTTTATGGAAGGGGATACCATTATGAACATAACACACAACATACACACACACATATGCGCACGCATCTTTCTAAAATGACTACATCAATTTACATGCAGGAGGAAAAGCATTCTTAGCTACACCTGTTGGCTGTTACTAGTATTATGTGTGTGTGAGTGGGGGGGGGGGAGGTTCTTAAACCATTCTGGCTGATAATGGCATTTGCAATGTTTAGTTTTTGTTGTTGACTTGATTAGATTTGGAGTTGGCTAAGAGATATGCTTTTGGAGGGGTCTATAAGAATATTTCCTGAAATAATTCACTGTGACCTGAAGACTTTCCCCAAGAAGGGATGGCACCACCCTCAGCATCCCAGATACGGAGAGGTGGGAAAGAAAAGCTGTGCTCTTTGCCTTCTTGCATTTGTTCCTTGCCGGTGAGTGAATCTACTCTACTGTTGTTGCTGTCATCTTTCACTGATGTAAGAACTCATCTTCTTCCACCTTTCAATGTGGACTGAAGACTGGTGCATCTCCAGGAATCCTCCAGGTCTTCAGTGCCAGCCTGGAACTATTGAGCATCTTGCTTCATAAACTGAGCAGCTACTGGATTCTCAACCTATCCAACGTATAAAAAGCCTTTGTTGGACGACTCAGCACATAGCATAGAAGCCAAGTTAATAAATCTCCTTTGTAATAATCCTCGTCCCATCAACATGTTCCACTGGAGAACCCAACAGCAGTATCTCATTATGGCTTGTATATGTGTATTTCTGGTCACTAACATTGTTGGTCACTTTTTATCCTATGTTCTGGAGACTTTTTCAGGACTTTTGTCCATCTTAAGGCTTCAGTCCACTCAGACAATGTGGTATTTGCCCAGCATAAAGAAATAGATCTTTAAAAAAAAAGACAACTCCACAGTTACATGCTTGCTTGATTTGTGTTCATTATGGGTCAAAAGGAATGTTCATTAAAAAAAAAAAAAGCACTACCACAGCAAGTTCCACCTTAACCCAAACTCAAAATAATCTCCAGGTGCTCCAATGAACAAATGTAAATTTCATTTTGAAAAATAAAATACTTTTTAAGAAAACATAGTATCTTAATGACTATGGGAATGGGATAATTTCATAAACAGGATAAAAAGCACTAGACATTATAACAAGTGATAATATGAAGCACAATTGGGTATAATGTTGTGATCTCCAGCAAGACTGTCTAGAACAGTGACTGTCAACCTTGTTGATGCTGTGGCCCCTTATTTTCATTACTATTTCATTACTGTAATTTTGCTACTGTTATGAATATAAATATCTGTGTTTTCTGATGATCTTAGGTGACCCCTGTGAAAGGGTCATTCAATCCCCTAAATGCATCATGATCTAAAGGTTGAGAACCACTGATCTAGAGTGTCAAATTCTAGTTTTTCCCTCTACAAATACAAAGACAATCAAATTCTTAAGAAGAAAAGTTCTTAGCATAGCTACTTTTCTTTTCTTTTTTCTCCATTTTTTATTTATATTAGAAACAAGATTGTTTTACACGTCAATCCCAGTTCCCTCTCCCTTCCCTCCTCCCTTGCCCCCCCACTAACACTCTACCTATCCCATACCAATTCCGCTCCCCAGGAAGAGTGAGGTCCATGGGGGGGGGGTCTTCAGAGTCTGTGATATCCTTTGGGATAGGACCTAGGCCCTCCCCCGTGTGTCTAGGCTGAGGGAGTATACCTCTATGTGAAATGGGCTCCCAAAGTCCATTCCTATGCTAGCGATAAGTACTGATCTACTACAAGCTACTTTTCTTATTGCTGCAATAAAATGCCAGACAAAAAGTAATTCGTTTAAGGAAGGCTTTCCTCTGGCTTACCCTTGGAGGAGATATGATCCATCATGGTGGAAATGCATGGTGGCAGGAACACATGGTCAGTTGGTCATAAAACATAGGCAGTCAGGAAACAGTGAGTGACCAGAAAGCCCCCTGGAGTATAAAGCCTCAAGGCCCACATCTAATGGTCCACTTCCTACCCACCCCCTACCCCTAAAGGTTCTACAACTTTCCCAAACAGCACCACTAGTCAAAGACCAAACACTCAAAATGTGAGACTCTGGGGGACCCTGCCCAGCTAAACTGCAGCAGTCATGGATGGCATGTTGCAGAACTCTGAAGGCTCTGCTTCTGCTCTTTAGTAATTGTTTTCATGAATCAAATTTAATGAGTCTAAGAGATAGGGAAGGATTTGTTCTCATATTGGGGCATAAAAGGGGGAAAAATGCCTAACGAGATATTTCACTTTCTAAGTTGCATCTCTTGTCTGGAACTGGAGTGACACAGAGGACTATAGCATACTGAGATTTCTAATTACTTGATTCCCGTTAGTAAATGGGCAAAGCCTCAGGCAGCAACTTGACACCATGTGTCACATTTCTTTTGCCCCAGCGAGCCCACTCTAGTATCTTAGGGAATAATTGAGAATGAACAAGAATGAATGAACATGGGCATTTGCTGAGAGCTTGTGGCTTACGTTAAAATAGCAGGGACAACACGAATGTTCATCAAGAGATTGGCCAAACTCAATGGGGTCATATACAAATTTGAGATCATCAGAAATGACAATTTGGCTTTTGATTTACAGCTTTACAACACATCAATAAAATATGGTTGCAAATAAGGCAGATTACAAGACTGGAATATTTTAAATGTAATATTCCATAACTGACTTTAAAAACACTTAAATTTCCATGTGTGCATGTGTAGAAAAATGCCTTGAGAACTCATACCAGCATGTTTATCTTCAGGTGGTAGGATTATGGGCATGTTTCTCTTTATTTTTTTATTTCCTACAACTGCATTACCTGAATTTTTAAATGATATACATGCATTGTTTTATAAAAAAGAAATGGCAAATGTAATTTAATTTTTAAAGAAATATTTAAATTATTGTAAAAATTGATAGTTCTGGAAAACTCAACTCTGTGGATCTTGTCTATTCCTCAGAAAGGCAAGATCTCATTGCCACTGTGTATATCCTTAGGACAGGTTTTCTCAACCTTGACACTGCTGCCATTTGAGCTAGGTACCTCTTGGTTGGAGGGGATGGCTCCATGCATTTTAAGTGTTTAAACGTATGTATGTAGTGACGTCTTGCTTTGCCAGAGAACTTGTGGTGGTGGCCACATCCTATGGGCATGGCTTCAGGTGTGCAGACATGACACCTTATAAGGAAGAGGAGGGCTAGCTCGAGCTCTTGGGTTGCAGTGGGAGCATCAGAAGGGCAGAGACTGTATCTCCTGGAGCAGGAAGATGGCAATGGTTATTTACAATTATTTGTGTAAGTGCTTCCTTAATAAATACCTGTTTATCATTTATCTTGGGGCTTGTGGACTCATTTAAACCTGCCATCATATGTAGATAGGTCTCTACCCACCACCTGCCATGAACACACATCACTACTTTTCCCTAAGTTATGACATCTAACTATATCTCCATGCACTGCTGTGTGAGGCTCTGTACCTAATGGTGACACTGGTGTGGTTGAGGGCACCGAAGGAAAACAGTGTCAGCTGATACCAATAACAGCAAAATGAAAGACAAATGCAAAAATAATGCCCCATTTTCCATAACAGTGATTATGGTGGAAATTAGATCCAGAAAAAGCCTTATCATGAATTTCCTCCATCATACAATTGAAAAATTGTGTTTGTGGAAATTCTAGAAACAAATGCCCTAAAGCCCATCAATGCCTTCTATCACCATTCAGTAAAGGAGGGGGTGTGCCAAGAACATGTCTCCTGGATTGTTAAGGCAGTGAATTGAGGAGATAATCTTGCTTGTGGTTGGTAGGCTCAAGGGGAAATGGGTCCAGCTGATAAAATGATAACGAGATTTAGTTGACAATTTTCTCTGAGTAAAATGTCGAGCTTGTAAATAATTTAAAAATAGCCTGTCATTCAAATGCCTTGCGTCCTTTAAGAAATTTTAATCGATGCAAAACACATTTCTCAGACACCATCTCTAACCCCTGTGGAAGCAGCTATAGGGCTAAACAAAAAAGCTGTGACATGAGCAGACAGTGTGGCAGAAGGTGACTAAGGAAAGGAATGTGCACCTTAACCCCAGAATCCAATATCATGACAATATTCGGCAACGTGGAATTAGCTGTTGTGACAGTACGTGGTGGGGAAACACATGACTGGCTCAGCTCTTTCTTGTTCAAGGGCACTGAGAAGCTGAGGTTTCCACGGGCTCATCAGAGATAACCAGCATGCCAGCTGCGTGCAGTTTGGCTACAAATGGACAGTTGGGTATCTTTGCCCGATGTTCAGCATTATAGATGAAGAGAAATGAAGGGGAAAGAGAGGGCATGACAAAATGGGGGGAGTATAACAGATGTCTGCCATTAGGGTTCAGTGTTTCTCTGGGAAGACAAGTGCACATCACAGGACTCGGGGAGACAAGTTTCTGCTGACCCCACAACTACCATTAATCTAAACCCCTTTCTACCCAGCATCCACATCAAACAGGGAAGAATGGAGACAGTTCTAAAGTGACATGTGCAGTCTGTCACATCTTCCAGGCCACTGCTTTCCTGGGGCAGGAGTGGGAACAGGAGCTTAGGCACCAGGAGTCTTCATGCATTCCAAGCCCCCACCTCCAGCCTAGCATCATCTGACTCAGCTGAACTTTCTATCAAAGGAAGCCAATCAGTGACCAGTTCACGGTGCCAGGAGACATTGCCAAGGGCAAGAGCAAGTAGTTTGGCACCAGAGTAGAAAAGGCTAGGGTTGGCCCTGCTTGAATCTGGAAACCATTTCTTTCTCTTTCTTTTCCTCCCCCTGCCTTTTTTTTCCTTTTCAACAACTGACACAGATTATGAAGACGTCCAAATTGCCAGCATGGAAGCTCTGGTTTGGGAAATGAACCAACACAATTAGAGAATAAGGACATCCCCTGAGTACTTAACCAAATATGGCTAGCTGTTTGTTTTTAATGAATTGATTATCACTGATAATCACGAGGTATACGTATTGATTTTTATCCCTTAAATCTTAGATGGTACATAATCTGTAAAGCTGCTAATCCTGATAGATTTAAAGATAATAGATAACGATGCATTATTCATAAATGCTGCTCAGAGGGATATCCACTGTGAAACTGTTAATCTCTCACTGTATCATTTTCATATTCATCTGTTATTAGTTTATTTAAACCAGATTGCCAGAAATATTTAGAATGATAATTTTTAACATCCACCCATGTAACAAAATATCACTTCCTCCTTTTTGTCCAAGGCAACCATGGAGACTTCCCTCCCTCCACCTGGCCCAGCTTACACACAAACACAAAGACTTGTGTGCACATGGCTTGGCTCTATTATTGACTGTCGAGTAGTTTCCAGCCTGTCTTTGTCCCAAGGTCAATCAAGTTCTATATTTTCTTTCTTCATAGAGGAAGATTTCCTCATTGGTAAGCATATTTAAATTCCCTTGCAAATACTGGACCAAATTTGCCCAGTCTTGAGCCTCCCGTGGCCTTTTACTCGGGGCTAAATATTAACAAATAGCCGTATCAGACAGTTTTTGATGAAACATTAAAGATTATTCTGGCTACATGACTTCTATATTCTGTTTTCTGTCTGACAAACCCAAGGCTGTTGAAAGAGCCTCCGTGGCAGAAGGGAATAGGTTTGCAAATTGCTGCCGATGGACCTCCTGGGACTTAGCAGCACAGGGCAAAGAAGCAGCTGATCTTGGCAAAGGAAGAAAGATAAATAATGCTAACCTCCAAATCAACTCCCCTTAAAAACACCACTGTCAACTCCCTCCACCAGTTATGAATCTGGGGGCAGGTTGCTATGGTATCGTGTCTCACCCAGAATCAAATAGTATTGCTCTGTTCTGCTGGGGAGAGGTTCCCAATCCTGCTCATACCACACTCCCTAGAGAGAGGGGGTGGGGGAGAGGGAAAAAGAGAGAGAGGGGGAGAGAGAGAGAGAGACTTTTAATTTCCTTTTCTCTCTCTTATCCTGTATGTACACTAAAGAAACCCAATCCAGGTCAGCCAGTGATTATTGCCACAGTGCTTATACTTGCTGGTGTCTTGTTTTTAACCACTTTATTCAAAGCCAGTGACCACATCATCCCTGCAAAGAATAGAGCCACGTGTTTCAAAAGTGAACTGGCTTGTGGAGATGCAGCATAAAATGACAAGAGTGGGAAGCTGGGAACTCGAGGGTGGGGGTACTTGTTCTCCTGGAGCTCCTGGGCCACACAGCTTCAGGAAAAGGGTGTGTTCCTTGGCTTGGACGCTGAAAGCATGAGGTATATGTCGCTTCACAGGGGACACACATCCACAATCTGGAAGGCTTCCCCAGACTCCATGCTAACTGAGTCGTCTTGCTGAGAGTTCAGGTCAGCCCTGCAGGGTGGGTAATGTCAGATCCCATTTAAAGGGAGGAAGCAGTATTATCCATCTTGCTACACTGGGAACAAAGAAGGTAGCAAGGTAAACACAGAGTCAACTGCAGCCACATCCTGGGGCCAACCAGTGAGTTCTGTTTAAATGAGTATTCCCTGTGTGAATGCCCTAAGCATCTCTAGGCAATTTCAATTCCAATTCCAATTCAAATGGAATTGCATGGGTCCTAGGGAAATCCTAGGGAGAAAGCACATGGCACATTCTACAGAGTCCTTCTCCCAGCACCTCACACTCAACATTGAGAGGCCAAGGAGAACAGCTACTCAACTCTGACTTTACACCTAACTACAATCTTCACAGATACAAAACTGTTAAACTTTTCTCTTATGTCACTGTTACTTCTGAAGAAAAAGAAAATCTTGTAAAACTGGGTCTATAGTTGCACAGTTATATAAAAGCTGTGTGTAGCTCATCAAATAGTCACTTTTTGTTACTGTTTATTTTTAATACATAAAGCTTTTCCACTATATCTAGATAATGACTGTACAATCCATTTAAAAAAAACACAGTCTTTGCTCAAAAAGTGTTTCTACCCGAAAGTGGATGAATGGGATGGACACAAACAAAATCTTCCTCCACAGACTGAATAAAACCCCTGTGCAGAATAAGCCAGGAATAGCATAATTCAGACTGGGGGGAGGGCATCCACCACTTGCTCTACTGTAATGTAATAACAATCACAGTGATGTACTCCTATAAAGAGCTTTCCAAAAGCATTATTCTGCTAGCATTCCCTGAGGTGATCAAGGAAGTGTGGTCATCTCTATTTCCAGATTCAGAGACTTATACAAGATCATGATTGGTGACAGGGCTCTGCCAAGAAAATAAAAGTCATCAGGATTGTTGTGCCCAAACATTTTAGCAAAACCATTGGCCATTAACACTGATAAGAATCACATTTGTAAGTGGTCTTTATCTTTGATTCCATCTGGGACCAGGTAGGACAAGATTGCTGTGTGTGTCATTGCTCTTCTAACCCCATTTATACTCTAATGGGTGGATGAGAGCAAGTGAATTGAAAAGGGATGCTTAAAGAAATGAGAAAGATTAGAGCACAGGGTGGTCCCATACCTTCCCCTCTTGGAGTAGGGGCATCTGTTTCCCTCCTGGCCCGGCCCCCTCCTCACTAAGTTACCCTGCTAGGCATGAGGTAACACAGAAGCAGTTTCCATAAATTCAAGTTTAAAGGGGATAATACTCGATGTTAAATAGTTCAATTAAATCATTCTTTACAAGGCATTTTTACAATTTCAAACCCTTTTCCCAACTCTAACTGCATAAGAAATTAATTACTGTGTTAGTAGTTCATTGGTGACTCATGAAAACAAGGTTCTTACTCAAAATAAATACAACCATACTCCAAATGTGTGCCCCCATATTTGAAAACATTAGAAAGGACTTGTAATTGTAGAGAAAAATATTCTTGCTAACTTTGTTGCTTGTCTCATCCTATCCTGGCAAAAGTTATAGTTCATCTTCTATTGGTAATTTGTCACAGTTGCCTATGTGATGTTAACTAAGGTAACTGAGGACCTGTTAGAAGTTCAAGTGGGCCAGGGACAGTTAGCTATTAACCTAGTAAAATCAACTTTAATGTTTTGAATTATACAGTATGCATTAACTATATTAATGTACAAGATAAGATATAATGCATTGGCATATTATATCTTACATTAACATACTATCATGATATGATGTGATGTATGTTAATATATTAAACATATATACAACTAAGAAGACAAATACACTGTTTTGTCTTTTTTAATACTTTAAACTGAAATATAATCACACTATTTCCCCCCTCTCTTTCTTCCCTCCAGCCCCTTCCAGCTACCCTCCCTTGATCTTCTCCCATACCCCCACTCTCAAAATGATACCCTCTTTTTCTTTATTTCT
Source organism: Cricetulus griseus (assembly GCF_003668045.3). Classification (NCBI taxonomy): domain Eukaryota; kingdom Metazoa; phylum Chordata; class Mammalia; order Rodentia; family Cricetidae; genus Cricetulus; species Cricetulus griseus. Next base: position 418,320,418 of record NC_048595.1, read on the forward strand.
GTTACATACATGTGTGTTTGTCCACAAACACAGTACTTTTCAAAGGTCTGAAAGGTAGCAAGCTCATGGTGGATAAGCACAACAAAAGTTGCTGACATTATATCCAGTGGCCCTAGCTCCAAAAATACATTGTTTCCCTTTCGTAAACAAATGATTCATCTAAAAAATAATGTGAGTTGAAGACAATGCATTCATCAAGATGGCACCAAGCAAACAAATATTTCTATTGCTCCCATATTTAAGCATGACAGATGAAAATTCTATATGAATGACACAAATTGGTTTTTATGTGACTTAAAATTTCCTCCCAAAGACACATACTTAATGTCTACCTGAGAGTTGTAACACTAAAATGCCAATGTTTACAAAACAAGATTTTATGAGAAACATAATTGGTTGGGTAGGTACAAGTATAGTGATTTGGGGGAAAGAAGTATACTAGAAATCAGAATATTTGAAACCAGACCTGAGCCCCAGGGCAAATATTCTCTGGACCTCTACAGAGAAGAAAGTCACATACATTCACATATATTTGTGTAGCACTAGGGCATACACCAGCTAGAGACACATCAAAAGAAGGCTGAAAAAGAGCAAAAGCCATCCAAGCATCCATTAACAGTAGAGTTACAAAGCATCAGCTAGGAAGCATGGACTGCTATCCTCTTTGCAGCACAGGTGAATGTCACAGCCACAATACTGAACAAGAGAAGCCAGACATTCAAGGATCCCAGACACCATTTCACTTCTGTGTACTTGTAAAGAAAACAAACTATGTTTATGACATTAGAAAGTAGAATGGTCGTAACCTGTTGCATAGGGAGGCAGTGAATAAAAGGGGCAGAGGGAGCCCAGGGATCCCAATATCTTCTATTTCTTCACACAGGTAAAGTAGGACTACTCTCTGGATTCATTCTTTGAAAATTGTTCTGGCTACACACCAGGTTATATGCACTTTCTGAATGTAAATTGCAATTCAATTAAAATAGATTAAAAATATCCTAAGCATTACCCATAGTTCAAGGTCTCTTTCCCAACCTCTGCAGGGGAGCAGGAATCTTAGTGCCCTTGGAGACTAGCATTAATGAGCAGTCACCTTCCTAGGAAGAATCCTCATTGTCTCAGGTAGTGATGGAGAGCAAAACCACACTTTAAGAAAGAAGGTGTGGGAAGCTTGTGGCATCTTTGAGTCAAATAAGCCCCAGGGTATGATCCTTCAGGGCAGACATAACCCAGCCAATCAGAACAGGACTCCAGAAAGGCTGTCCATGGTTCTAGCCAGATGGACCACTTGCCAACATGTAAATTGTCTCTCTGCCTAGAAGAAATGGTGCAGGCTCGGATGGTGCAATGTGGTGACAAACAAAAGTATTCTTCGATCTATCTGTAAGCATCTTCAAATGAGAGCAGGTATAGAAAAGGCAATTTCACAGAGTTAAAAAGAGGAAACCTTCATTTGATTTGAGCATTCTTCAAGAAATGCAGCCAAGGCAACACAGCTCAGCATGATGTCCTAGGAGTACACAATGCTCCACCACTGTCACAGCTATCATGTTGTTAGACTCCAGAACCTCCTAGGTAAGCAAGACAGGGAAGCTCACAGAAGGGAAACTGTGCTGTGAAACTGTCCAGTGCTGAACTTAGGTGGAACAAGAGATGTGAACATTACCCCAACTCCGGCTCCCTTGTCCCTTATTTCAATTATCTTACCTTCTTAGAAAAGGAATATATCTTGCAGATATGCTTTGAACAAAGTGTTCAGTGTGTCTTCCCCAAGAGGAAGTGAGGAAGGTTGATGGTTGTGAGGGAATCCAGGATTCACTTGCCTCTCTAGGCATCTGTCCCATTGAGAAACATCATTATCAAACCCAGCCATCATCCACTACAGTTACAGCCCTGGGGTTTAGGTAGAACATGGTGATCTATCATCTTTAGTTCTTCTAACATTATCACTTGTTTGTGATGTCATTCTCAGCTAATCATTTGACCAATCTGGGCTGCAAAGTCTTTGCCAATTGAAATTGCCCTTGTCATTCTTCAAATACTCAGAGGAGCAGAGTAAAGACTGACCATGCATTGCTCTGATGAGGCTGAAGTGACTGAACATGAGGGCCAGCCCTGTCTTCTATGGCCTTCTTTGCCATCTCATGGACAAGCCCTCCCAGTTCATGGCCTGAATACACATCTCCAGAATCAAGGAGAGGTAGGTAGCTCTCTTAGCAGTATGTCATTTTGAATTAGTCCTCTAACTGCTTCCTAGGTTCCCTCCAGGGTTTATAATGTTTCTCTTGTTTGTTTTTAACCTTCTGGTATTTTTCTTTTCTTTGATTTGAAAATATACTTTAAGAATTCCCTGGATAAATCTGGACTTTGAGGATGTGATCAATGTTCACTCATGATAAAGACAAATGTTGCTATTGCTTTTATCTTTTTGAGGTTGAGGAAAGAACAGTTTGGTCCACTGACAACCCAAGGAGAAGACACTTCATATTAGTGTGTCCAAAGTCACCAGAAAGCACAGCTCACAGAAAGCTAATGAGAGATAAAGAGAAAGCGTGGCTGAGATAACAAACCAAACCAAGGAGAAAGTGAAGTTTGATTTCATCCCAAAGGGCAATTACCTTCACATTTTAAGGAACACATCTGGGGTGACAGTGAGCCACATCTGCAGGCCAGGCCCTTCAGGCACCCCAGCAAGGCTAACCCAGTGTTGAGAAAATGAGAGTTTCCTTTAGTGAAGCATGTAATCATATATTTCCAGATGAGAGGCACAAAAAATGATTAAAGCTTTGGGAAATTGGATCTATAGAGGGGGAGTAATGGAATTGGCCTTCCATGTCCTGAAGAAGAAAAGACTGGTAAGGGGAAAAGGCTCTCAACCACCTGTGAGTGAAGGAATGCAGGTGGCTGCCAGAGTCTGAGAGTTAACTTCAGGTCAAAGCAAGGTCACTAAAGAACATGAAAAGTAGACTACATGTATTTGTTTGTTTTGTTTTTCTGTCATAGCTGTGACCATATATCTGACCAGAAGCAACTAAAGTGAGGGAGCAGTTATTCTGGCTCACAGTTTGAGGGTACAGCCCTTCTTAATGAGGAAGGCATGGCAGTAAAAGAGGTTCACAGCCGTGGTGACAGGAGCTTGCTCACATCTAGGTGGATCAGGAAGCAGAGAAGGGGAAATGCCCAGTTCTGCTTGCTTCCTCCTTTGTCCACTGTTGTTGAAGCCAAGCCTCTAGACCATGGGATGTTCCCATCCACACCTGGGTGTATCACTGTCCTCAGCTAAACTGCTCTGGGAACACTTTGTCTGTCTTTCTCACAGACGCCCAGAGATGAGGCTCCAAGGTGACTAAAAATCCAGTTACATTCACAGCAAGCAAACACTAAGTATCTTAGTATTTAAACAAGAAGGTCAAATCATTGAGTTGGTAGGCTCCAGGATCCTTGGAACCATCCCTAATATGAAAGGGGTCTTGAGTTTGCCTGGAAACTTTGGATCAAGGTTACCCTACCTTTCTAAGTTGGCTTGGTTGGCAACAGAAATCAGCTCATAAGGACTCTGATAAATGATGTTGGGGTTGCAGCTTATGCCCTTGGAAGATGACGGCAGTGTGATGAGAAATAGCAACCATCAGTCCATCTTCCTCAGTGACCATCTAGATGCTGTCATAGGCCTACATCATCTTCGCAAAGAATAGATCATCCTTGAGGCTATCCACTCCAGATAATAAGTCACCTCCCTGTTTCCATAAATGAGATCACCTTTGTTCAGTTGCCCAGGAGTGTCAGCTCAGTGCTGCCCCATACTCACCTACTTCCATTGCTCCTCTGGCAGTCTGCAACCTTCTGTCTTTCTTATCAATTTCTTCCTTCTCATTCCAAGAGGAAAACATCCCAGTCCATGACATTACTAACAAATATCAATGTAAAAAACAGTAAGACTTTCAAACTCTCATCTTCTAGGTTCAAGATAGTTCTCTTTTTGCCTCCACAGAAATCATCAAAGGAATTTGTTTTGGAAGCAAACAACTTCTAAGGCCCAAAGATCTGACTCAGAACATTCAGGGTTGGCACTTAGGAATCTCAATTTTCAACAAGCCCTCCCCGTGTGAGGCTTGTATTCCCCCCAAAGAAAACTTTCTCCACCAGTTGAGTGCACTAGTTCAGGTTATTTATTTACTTATCCAACAACACATGCCAGGAACAGTCCCTCTTTCATTGATCTATTCACCAAAACTCTTAAGTGGGTTTATCAGTATAGAAAGGATAAATAAAATATGATGTGTCTGTATAGTGAATGGGCTACTTACTATACAGCAATGAAAAGAACCAGCTTCTGTTATACATATCAGCCTGTATAATAGACAAAGATGAGTGATAGCAACTAGACATGAGAGTATATGTGTGGTTTTGTTTACATGAAATTTAAGAGCAGTATGGTCATAGATATGAGAATTGTAGTAATTTATAGGACATAATAATGGCTCGGTAGGTTTGAGGGGTATTGGAATTGTTCTATAGTTTAATCTAGACATTAAATGCTTGTTAATGCTGGTATACTTTACAGTGTATACAACTGTATGTATGATTTGGGCTTCCACAAGGAGAGAATAAAAAGGATAGGGAAGAAGTGGGAGGGGAAGGAGGAAGAAAGGATGCTGAGTTATTCACAGCATTTCACCTTATGGATCCAAGCTTCTTGGCATACCTTGAAGGCCTTCCACTATCTATCAGTAACCTAATCTTTCAAACTAAAGTCCAATTATTTCTCCAACCAGACATGCCACTCACTTGTGTGTGATTTCATGGAACAGAATCCATGACTTCTTATTTTCTTCTTCCTCTACAGTCATACCTCAGTCACCTAGAACGCAAGCCAAACTTAAACATACTTGAATGCCCAGTCTTATTCCTAGAGAGCTCTTTTCTTGACCATTGTGAGTTGATAAGAGACACTGAAGTCATCACTCCTGGCATGTCATCTAGAAAGAGGTCTTTAAAAATGTCATTAGTTAATTGGGGTGCTACTGAATCCAGATTGGGTGGTCCCTAAACTTAATGACTGGTATCTTTAAAATGTGATGCCCAAACACAGAGACAGAAAAATTTCATGTACAGATGAACACAGAGACTGGACCAATGTCTACAAGCCAAATAATGCAAAGGCAAACCACTAGAATCCAGGAGAAAGCCAAGCAAACATCCCTTAGAGCCTTGTGGTGAAAAGGAAATGACCTTGAGTTTAGAAGATTTCTAGGCTCTAGAACTGTGAAATAATACATTAATTTGTTTCAAACTGTCTGGTTTATTATAACTTCTTACAATAGCCCTGGGAAAACAATATACTAATTTTTGCCTTCTAGTTCCTAAATTCTAAACAGAGCTCTTGATCCTGGTTGTAGGCAACCTCCTACACTGTCCACAGTAATCCTGACCACATAGATAGGATGTCATCCTATAGCCCCCTTTCCACATTTGCAGGACTGACCTATGTCACCAATAGTATACTATGGAAATGATATATTATTTCTAAGTGTAGGTGTCAAGGGACATTACAGATTTGGTCTTGCTACCTCATGGAAGCCAGTGTCACTTCTGTAGCACACTCAGAAGTCCTGTGAAGTTGACCTACCAACAGTCATCATAAACCTGTCATTTATCAGGTCTGGTGGCACATACCCATTATCAGCCCTTGATAACCTGAGATAGGAAGGTCACAAGTTCAAGGTTAACCTAGGTTACAGAGTGAGACCCTGTTGTATTGAATAAACAAAAAATAACTAATTAATGAATATAAATCAAACTCATCATTTACATGAGGGGGCCTAATTCAATCCAGGCAAGGCTATTGATGACTGTAATCCTAGCTAAGATCTTGTTACCTCAGCCTTGTAAGATCTTAAACTACTCTTGGCCTCTAATGAACAAAAATTATATGAGATAATGAAGATGTGTTCTAAAATACTACATTATGGGTTGTTGTGGTTTCTTTTTAACAGCAACGTATAAAGGATAGAACCCCTATAATAGCATCTCATCTTCCTTAACTTTTCTTTCTATATTCTCCATGACTCAACTGGATTGCAAACTGTATCATTTTAATTTCAAGTCAATGGTCATTTGTGTCTGCATCTTTATGCACCATGCCTTCTGAGTACATGTGAATGAATGGGTGTGGACAGTATACCTGCTTAGTAAAATACCGTGGTGCACTGACAAGCACACCTCTTATTTAAGGTTCATTCATGAACTCTTCTCTCACAGTGAAACACCCTAGGAAGGCTGGATTTGAAGCTATTCTGAGGCCCTCCTTCCCTTCCTACCCACTCCCCTGCCTCTCTGGTGTTGTTGGCTTCTGAAATGTAGGTCACCTCCAGTGGCATGACCTAATTAGGAGATGTAATTTAACAGGGGGGAAAAATAATAAAAGAAATCCTTTGGGATGGCAGGTTTGAAACAAAGAAAAGTGGTTCTTCCATTTTTTGATTTTGGCAATAGCTTCTCTACTTGAGCCACCTTCACCCAAGCCTCAGGCTACACGGTTTTCAAAGCACAAAGCAGAGAGGTAGAAATGTGTTCGGCAGCATCTGGAAATGATGACTTTATAATGACCACAGAATGGGGAAGAGCAGCCTTTACTGCACTAAAGAGGCGCAGTGGGGCTGCTTTTTGGCAGCACAGTGGTGGAAGTTTGGAGAAAGCACTCTTGCTGATGGAAAGTCATCAACACTCTAAAGACCTGAAGAGACCTTCCGGCTCCTCTGATCCAAGCCCTCCGGAAGTGCCCTGACACCTGTTGCCATTGTAGCACAATAAAACTCCATATGCAACACATCTAGACAATATAAACAATAGAGGTTTTTTTTTTTAATTCTTTGTTTCCTTCCCATGTTTGGCACTATTGTTTTTAAGAAGAGAAAAATGGGTAAGCAAGCTAAACAGATTTTAAAGGTTCATTACAAAATTAAGTTCCGGGGGATGTCATTGGGCTAGATTGGACTCCATCCAGCTCCCTCACCTCTTCCTCTCAGGGACATGATGCTTGGTTCCTGTAAAAATGCCTAAGTGCTTTCTGAATCACCCTAGAAACACTTGACTACACTGATCATAATTGAATGCATTATTAATTCTTTTTTTGAAACCTGATATTCCATGTTTATCAGTAGGCAGCCAACTAAAGTCAAAAGCCTAGAGTGTGCACAACTTAGTGGCCGACATTTATTAAGGTGAAAACTATTACACTGTTCTACAGAGATACAGAAAGTCAAGGTAACTCATCTAACAATCAAACAGCTCATGGGAAATGTTCTAGTTAGTTGGCTGTCTATTGCTGAGGTAAACAACATGACCAAAAGTAACTTGGGGAAGAAAGGATTTATTTGTTGTATTGTCTAGACCCCAGCTCATTATTAGGGGAAATCAAGGTAGGAACTCTGGAAAGAGCAGTCAGGAACCATGGAGGAGTGCTGCTTACTGGCTTGCTCTTCGTAGATTCCTCATTTCATTTTCTTCCACAACCTAGAACCACCTGCTTAGGAATGCCACCACCCACAGTGGGCTGGGCTCTCCCATAGCAACTGGCAATCAATAAAATGACCCATATAGATGCCCACAGGCCAGTTGGATGGAGGTAATTCATCCCAATTCCTTGTTTGGGATATGACTAGGTTTGCATCAGGTTGACAAAAACAGTAAGCATAGGAAGAAACCTGACCACAGAAATGGTGTTCTTCACTGTCTTACATGACCTCAAGTGAATTATAAACCCTTAATTCCTGTCCATTTAAATACATTTTAGACACCAGATCCATTTCTTGATGCAAGTAATTTCTCAGCATTCAAGGGAGAGCCCTGGTCACTATTCTGTCTTCTTTTCATTCTATTATTCCCACAGAAGATGTCATACCCCTGGTTCATGTACTTGCAGCTGGTTGTGCTGTGATATCCTGATATCCAGCTCTCATTAAGGACCACCACTCAGGGCTGGAGAGATGGCTCGGAGTTAAGAGCACTGGCTGCTCTTTCAAAGGACCCAGGTTCAATTCTTGGCACCCACATCAAAGCTCACAATTGTCTGTAACTCAAGTTACAGGGGATCCAACACAGACATATATGCAGGCAAGACACCAATGTACATTAAATAAATAAGTAAATTTTAAAAACAACACTCAAAACTTGAGGGAATTCTCTTCTATCATGAGAAACTCTGCAGAATGACTTCCCAGTGAAACTTGGTTGTCTAGAAATACCTCTGCTTAGCCAGGTGTTGGTGGCGCATGCCTTTATTCCCAGCACTCGGGAAGCAGAGGCAGGCGGATCTTTATGAGTTCGAGGCCAGCCTGGTCAACAGCCAGGATAGGCTCTGAAGCTACACAAAGAAACCCTGTCTCGAAAAAAAAAAAAAGAAAAGAAAAAAAGAAAGAAAAAGAAAAACCTCTGTTTTTATACAGCCAAGGAAGAAACAATTTGTTCGTGGAAGTCTACGAAAGCTCAGTAATAAATGCAAGAGTTCTTAGCACTTCAGCCAATAGCCACTTTCTCTATCTGTGCACTCAGATCAGTAAGGTAGAGATGCCACTCCAAACTGCTGCATGAACTCAGATTTCCTTCTTCAAATTACCAGCAAGAGCACCACTTCCCCAGCAGAGACAGGACATCAGGCTTTACTACCATTCCCAAGAGTCCTGTGGCTGAGGCTGAGTACAACCTAGAGGTGGGGTTCTTGTCTCTTGTCCAATCAGCACTAGTGTGTGCATAAGATGGTGCTGCTAAGAATAATGAGACATCAATCACATACAACTTGACTTATAAAGCCTGGGGTCATGCCAACAGAGTCAAACCGAGGAAACATGAGGCTGCCAGTCACCCAGTCCACTGAACATTTACCCTCTTAAAATGAGGGTGTCACTCACTGAGAAATGCACCATTGTTGCTTCCAGGAGCATCAGAATGTGACCCACAGGTCTCACCAGGAGAAGGAACAGGCCTTGAAAAATAAAGTTCCAAATCCCTCCCCAGAGAAACTTACTTCATTTATAATAGGTTTGAAGGAGGTCAAGTTTGAAGTACTCTCACAAAGAGTAGAGACTGTGAGGGTAAGAAGGCAGGAGAGTGATAGTCATTGGAGATCCAGACCAGACTGTAGGACAGTTACTTTGCTGTAGAGAAACGAGGAAGGAAGATCCTACCCTCCTGAGGTAAAAACAAATAGCACACACCTGTCTTCAGAGCTGCCCCTTCAGAGGAACCTAATCTATTGGATTCGTCTGTGAAGCAATTTATGCTCAGGGTATTGCTGAAAACACCAGAACACTGGGCTGGCAATTAATTGTGTTCCATAGCTGAATGTAGTCAAGGAACAATACACAATCAAAAAGGCCCAGTCAAAACTAGTCATTCCAGGGTGACAGTGGCACACTGACTGGTTCATCCTTGTACAGCTGCAAAGCTAACGGCGCACGGGGAGAAGGTTGAGACACGGGAGAATAGATTTCACTAAAATGACCCAGCAAGTCACAAAGTGAGTAAAAAAGCAAATAATGACAGCAGTCTCTCTCATCACTATCTCAACATATCATCTAAAGTGTATGGTTTCTCACAGAAAGAAAAAGATAAGCATAAAGTAACGGAAAAATACATCCTGGAAAAATGCGCAGTAAAATTGACTATGTGAGAGGCCTGATGTCATATTTAATGGACACAGATTTCCTAGTAGCGATTATCAATATGCTGGAAATACTAAAGGAAACTGTGGCTAAAACAACCAAGGTGAGTGGGATGACAGTGTTGCAACAATAAAGACCCCTATCAAGGAGAGAAAGCACATATGTATTTCTCAAAAATCAAATGGAAATTCTAATTGAAGTAAAAATTACTAGAGGTTCAACCATAGACTTGAACTGACAGAAAACCAGGAATATCAAACCTGTGAGGTTGGTTGATTGAGTATATAAAATCCAAAGAAATAGAGCCTCAGAGAACCATGGGACACCAAACTATTACTCTAAGGGTGCCAACATATGCTAATAGAAGTCCAAGAGAGAGGGGGGCAATGGAAAAATAATGGCTTAAAAACAGTAAACTATAAATCCAGAAAGGCCAGGAACTCCAAGGAGAACACATAGAAAGCCACATGACTACTAAAAAGTGCTAAATTGGAAACTCCAATAAAATTACAGAAGAACTCTCAACAATAGAGGCCAAGAGACAGGGAGATATTAGTTAAAATGTCAAAACAACCAGGAATCCAGAATTGGATTCAGAATTGAAGGTAAAATAAAACCACTCTCAAATAAATGTAAGTTGAAAGAATTTGTTTCTAGCTGTCTTTCTTTAAGGTAATACCTGTAGCACTGAAGGAAGTTCTTCAGGCTAAGAGTAAGTAACCACAAACAGCAGTTCAAACCCACACCAGGAGATAAACAGTACTGGAAGTAACAACTATCAATTATAAAAAACACCATAAATTCATCCTTTCTTTTTTCTCTTAATTGATTTAAAACACAGTTGTGTACACTAATACGTAGATGTTATCTTGTGGAGCTATAACACAGAGAAAAGTGATATATTTGTTGATGATAGCACAAAGGAGGTGGGTGGGGGGAAAAAAGCTCTTTGGGCTAAGAAAATGACTCCAAATGGCAAGTGGAATCTACATACACAAGTGGAGAGAACCAGAAATGATAAATGAGAGCACAAGTATCACTCAGCAATAGCTCTCTGCTTGCCCTTCTTGTTCTGGTGGCTTATTTAGAAGACATTAAATGATTATGTATATAATTATATGAAATGGAATGATTATGTGAAATCATAGCCATAGCAGCATAATACTGGGTTTGTAGTTCTCATGGACACAATGTACAAAATAATAATACTCCCCAAAACAAGGAAAGGAAACATTGTCATACAGGAATGTGTCTTTATTTCACTACAATTAACTTAGTATTGATCTACAGTCATTACTCATGAATTAAGCTGTAGATGGCCCTGGGAGAAACTACTAAGAAAAGAACTCTTAAGGTGGGGGGGGGGAATTAATCAAGGAAGTTGAAAATATCAGACATTCATCAAAATCAGTACAACCTTATGACACAGACATCGTTGATACAAACTATAGACTTTAGTTAATGATCAATACTGAAACAAAATTATAAGCAATGTACCCCAGCAATGCAAAATATTAATAGAAAATATGCTGGCAAAAGATGGACTATACAGGAGCTCTTTGGATTTTCTGAACAACCTATGCTTAAGCCTAAAACTTATCTTAAAAAATAGTTAACTAGAATAAAAGAACTAAAATTCCTAACTGATGATTTATTTAAATCACTAAAGAAATTGAAATGGGACATTAAGGAATGTCCACTTAATATAAAAAAATTAAGGCAGTTAACAACTGAGCATAGAGAACAGAAAAATAGGGGCTGGAGAGATGACTCAAGAGTACATACTGCTTTTGGAGAGGACTTAGTTTGGTTCCTAGCACCCACATCAGGCAGCTCACAACCACCTGTAACTCCAACTTCTGGGAGTCAATACCTCTGGCCTCTTCAAGTATCTGAACTCACACACACACACACACACACACACACACACACACACACACACACACACACACAAATGTTTAAAGTAGAAAATAATAGCAGGTATAAATGCAACAATATTAACATGAAATGTGAGTAGATTAAATAATTTCATTAAAAACCAGGGATTTCACACTGGGATAAAACAAAAGCCCAATGTTAACTCTATGCTCTTTATAGAAGACCCACTTTAAATTAAAAGATTAAAATATATTGAAAGGCAAAGGGCGTCTCTACTGGAACAAGACAAACTTCTTTAAAGCAAAAATGTTTCTATAAACAGAGGAGAAGATCTTGTGATGATAAAAACATCCAGGGGCTGGGAAATGGCTCAATCAGTAATAAAATGTTTACTGTGCAGACACAAGGAACTGAGTTTGTATCCCCAAAACCCTCACAAAAAGCCTTGCACTAACCCCAGCACTGGGAGAAGGCAAAGACTAGGTGGGAAGCCAGTCTAGCCCAAAATAGGAAGCTCTAAGTTGAGAGAGATAGAGACAGAGACAGAGACAGAGACACATAGAGACAGATCTTATCTCAATAAAATAAACAAAGTAATAATCAAACGATGTGGAAAGTGATAGAAGAGACCCAAAATTCAACCTCTGACCTCTGCATTTTACATGCAAGGGGAGAACTTTGTATGTGCATGTTTGTACACACACACACACACACACACACACACACACACACACACTTACTTGACTTTTCTTTTTAACTAAAAATAAGAACCCATCTAACTGTAATATTTAACAATTGGGGATAAATGTGTACTTTTCAGAAAAGCACCAAAGTGTATGGGACCAAGCTGACAGAAATGAAGGGAGAAAAAATGATTCAACAATGATCAGAAACTGAAGAACCCCTACTTTAAATAATGGATAAAAATCCAGGCAGAGGATCCACAGAAAAAGTAAAAGACTTCAACCACACTACAATCTAAGCAGACTGGCAGGCTTTTGTGCATCACTCCACCCCTCAGAAAAGCAATGTCTTCTCAAGCACTTATAGGTGTAAATTGTATCTTAATAAATCTATTTGTAAATTCAATGGCATTTTACAAAACATCTAAGCAGTACTCTTTAAAACCATGACATTAAAAATAATTTAAAAAATAATATTGAAGCCTGAGAAACTTTTTTGTAATTCAGGGGTGTTTATGAAGTCATCCCCCCAAACAGTGAGAAACCCGGGAGAGATTTTTCAACAAGAAATAGTCATTTAGGGAAAAGCTAGGGAAATCTGTAGATTTTGGCCCATCGATATATACCAATGCTGGCTCTTTATAAATAAGTATACATAGTAATCTAAGATTACTTAGGGAAACCATGTGGGGGGGGGTACACAGAAATTCTGTATTATCTTTTCAAGTTGTTTGTAAATCCAAAGACATTATTAATGCCTATTTAATTTTTTTTGAAGAAATCACTACCCCAAATTAGTGCTTGCCATTTTACTTTTTAGGAATTAGTTTCCGAGTACTGAATCTGCCATGACTCTATTTTCAGTGAAAGATGGTTAGGGATGGATGCTGATAGACAAGACAGGAAGAGGAGACATAAAAAAAGGTTGAGCCTTGCCATTTGGGAGGTTACAGGGGAGCAACTGGAAAAGAAGGAGGGACCTGGCTAGCAGAGGGTACTGATGTTGGGCATGAAATAGGAACACGTGAGAAACAAAGAAAGTGCAGGAGCCCTCAGCATCCTGTTTCAGGTCTAAAAGATTGACACTTCTTTCTCAACAGACAACCCTAAGTCTCCATCGGCTCTTCCGAAGCACCTGAGAGGAGGCAGATGACTGAGGAGGACTCCTTCCCTCCTGGTACTTCTCCAGGGACCAGTGTCCTGCAGGGCATATGGGACATGCGCAATGTAGCTTTAGGACACAGCCTCACAGGAATCGCTTATAAACACAGACTGCACTGCCAAAACAAGCAAATGTTCAGGATGTAGGACTCATAAAAATAGCAAGACGAACATCTGATCAGAATATAGAGAGGAAATCACTTAGCAGACATTTATTGGGCCTTTACTACAAATCATGTCCTAAGTCAAAAGCTGGGGATAGGAGACAAATGTATTGTCTGTCTGCCCACCCTCCCTGGGCGGGGGTGGGGGTGGGGGTGGGGGACGGGGGCTAGGCATTGAGGTGCATCTGTCTGGAGGTGAGAGGAGCTGAGAGACGGAATGGTGAGGCGAGAAGACTTGAAATGAAAACGGAAGAAGTAACAATACAGTGCCAACAAGGCCAATAGCAGTGCCCAGTCTCCTGCCCCTTCGGTGAAAGCTCAAGTGAAAATCCACCCAAGAGGGTGGGAAGGTCAAAGGTGCAATAATCTTGAGTGACTAATAAATGCTCACTGTGCACTGGCCTGAGTCATGTTTAGACCTTGACTGTGCTGTGTCATCTGATCACACCACTCCACAGGGAGATGTATTTTCAACCCCCCACTTCCCAGATTGTTAAATAACAGTTTAGAGAAGTTAAAATGACTTTTCCAAGAACACCGAGAAGAAATATTGGCACACATTCTCCAGAACCCTGGGCTTAAACTCTACAGAATTGTGCCTGGATAAAAGGATGAGAGCTCAGACACACACACACACACACACACACACACACACACACACACACACACACACACACACAATTTCCTCATTTTAAAATGAAACTCCACAAGGATGAGAGAGAAACAAAAAAACAAAAAAACTGATCATGAACTAAGCCCTGACTCCTTAGGTCCATCCTTACAAGCAAGGTCAGTTTTAGTCAGAGGTGGGACTTGGATGCAGACAGGAAGAAGGGAGATGGTTAACTGCAAGTAGCCAGCTCCTCCGAGCCCCTGCTGTGTTGCACAGAAAAGGGACCTTCCTTCTCAGTCAGCCCTTCCCATGCCAAGACTGTTGATCCGGAGTGACAGTGACACAGCAGAATGAATTAATAAATAAGCCTGTGCTCCACGCCATTATTGCTTCGAAATAGCATTTGCACCCAGCTAGTGTAGACTTTAATATGAGCCGAGGGGGGGGGGGAGGTGTGTGCATAGAGCCAATGAGGAAGACAGGGGATGATGTCTAAATGCTGCCAAGAGTTAGGGCAGTTTATTTGCTAGAATCAGGAGGTCTCAGCTCCCTTGGGAGAAGCCTGGTGGCTGTAGCTCCTCACAGTTTTTTCTTTCTGTTAGGAGCATGAATGAATACGAATAGGTTCTTAACATACTATGCACAGTATGTAGACGCAAGTCCATTTATAGTAACTCGTGGAAATGTCTGATGCCAAAGGGTATTTTAGCCAAAGCAGGGGTCCATGTGTCATCTAAGACACATTCCAAGAGTTCTCATTCAGTTTGGTGCCCTTGAGACACTTGGGGAGACTAAAGCCCCCTTTAACCCATATATTCCATTTTCAGACCTCAATTATGTCTGTTTTATTTTATTTCTCCATTCTGACATAAAAGTTAGCTCTCTTATTTGTTACATTTTCCTGTTGTTAATATGACTTCATATTCATTAAGTCTGAATATATGAATTTTAAGAAATTATATATGGGGTGTGAATATCTTTTATAGATGGAATCTACTTGAAGACTCCTTTTTATAAACTCATTTTCTTTCATTTGCTATAAGAACTTCATGATAGATCTTTTCTTAAATTAATCCCAAGGATACGTTCATTAAGAATCTGAATCAAAAAATGTGTAGCTGAGGAATGTATGTTGACAAATGATGAGCCATGCCCATGCTGCAGTGGCAGGCTGGGGGCCACAGTGAAGACGTTACCAGGATACAGGTGTCACCATAGATGACAAAGCTGACAGTGCTCACCTACTTCTGAATGTTTTCTCACCCCAGCTATCAATGCTGTGTTTAGTTACAGAGGGGAAACCATGCAACATTGGTGTTGGGAAGCAATATTGCACTTTCTCAGATTGTCCCACTTTGCTTTGAAAAATTCCAAAACCCCAAATATTGTAACTTATTCAAGATCACAGACCTTTGGAACCTTGATGAACATTTCCATGTCTATAAACATTTTCAAACTTGAGCTCAGGCTACAAACTAGAACAGAACCCAGTCCACTGAGAATG
The DNA here is from genome assembly GCF_003668045.3 of Cricetulus griseus. Classification (NCBI taxonomy): domain Eukaryota; kingdom Metazoa; phylum Chordata; class Mammalia; order Rodentia; family Cricetidae; genus Cricetulus; species Cricetulus griseus. The sequence continues at coordinate 418,336,083 of NC_048595.1, forward strand.
TGATGTTGGTACCGAAATTTTTCTCACCCACAGGAGAAATATTATTGAAAAATTTGGATGTATCAAGGGCAAGTACGGGACTTGTGATACTTAAAGGTCACAGGACTTGGAACTGTCTTCCAGAAAAATCAGACTAGAAGACAAACATGTTATTGGGTATATAAGAAAGAACATACATTTGGAATAAGAACATAAAATCTAGTGTATTTGCAGGGAGCAAATATTGCATATATTATAAATCCCCCAAAATTATGCAATCATTTTGTGACTCAGCTTCTGACACACCTCTATAATGTCTGTCCCTTCACACTTTGGGTTGCATGCCCTTGTCATTTCTTCATGTGACAATGATTATATAACAGTTTTATGGAAGGGAAATAGAATGATAATTTTGTCTTTGCTCTCTCTTGGTTGTTCAAATGTTTCCTTTCATTATTTGTAGTTTAGAAAGGGCAGTGTTTCACTTCAGAACTCACTAGAGGCATTGTCCTAGAAGGCTTTGGGATGGTTACCAAGTCAGAGAAGATATGTATCAAGCTTTTTACTCACATATATGAAATACAAGATTTTCTACAAGGTAGCTTCTGGTTGTACATATTTCAAATTCACTTACTCCCTGAATACAAAGTGCCATCTTCAGACACCTTATTGACAGGTTATAAGAAATACCTTCTAGCTCCAATCCCAAGCAAAAGGCAACCTGGATTTCTCGGGGACACATCTGTTCTTGTCCCTTTGTGTCACTTTGTACAGGGCAGGAAGTATTTGGATGAAGGGAGGCTTGTCTACCCAAAGTTCATTCCCTGATACTTCTTATTTTTACTCTAAATACATAGCACCCTAGGATCCTGGCAGAAATATTTTGTTCAGCCAGGTGTGGGGGTATATGCAATCAGAAGGCAGAGGCCAGCCTGGTCTACAGAGTAAGTTGCAGGACAGCCAGGGCTACACTGAGAAGCCCTATCTCAAAAATAAATAAAAATAGATAAGATAGATAGATAGATAGATAGATAGATAGATAGATAGATAGATATTTTATTCAAACAAAGCCTACCTAGATCTCTTCCTTCCATGGGCAAACCCTCTGCTCAGTGTAAGTATTATTTGGCCAGCCTCAGATCCATGGATACAGAGCCTTGTAAGTGAGGAACCTTAAGATTATAATCCATTGACTTTGCAGCAAACCCATCTCTTTGAGGTACTCAGAGACTCTTCAATAAAGAACCCTTTCTACCCTGGACCTTAAGGGAATTTGGTGGTTACCCTACTCACCAAAAGAACAGTTCGTAGAAATCTCATTACCACACCAGCATCACAACCATACCAAGGAAGCCCTTAAAAGAACTGAAAGTGATGGAAACATGCATGGATGGCTCTATGTGGTATTTTCCTGAACAACAGGAAACTGTAAATATCTGTCTATTATGAACCATCAATGCCTGACCCTGATATCTCCCAGAGAACAGACCTGCCTCCATGTGTATCTTTGGTTTTCCTAGTGGGCAGAGATGCTACTGCTGCTCCTCCTCTTCCTCTTCCTCCTCCTCTTCCTCCTCCTCCTCACTTTTTCCTCCTCCTCCTCTTCTTCTTTTCTTCCTCTCCTCCTTCTTTTTCTTTCTTCTTTTTATACAGCACATTTGTTTTAATTTTTTGAAAATACCAAGAATTTTGAGAACAAACTGAACATTTGGCTCTACTAAGAATAAAATACAAGAAAAAAACATTTTAAAACTTTGTCTCACTTTAGCCACTATTTATTTGTTTTGAGATTGTAAATATTTTAATTATACCATTTCTCTCTTTCTGTTCCTCCCTCCAAACCCTCCCATATATCATTCCCCACTATTCTTCAAATTCATTAGCCACTCTTTTCTCTTCCTGTGTCAAATGTAGTGGGGAAAAGAGTGGAGGTCATGGTGGCCTAAGAGGATTGTCCAGCCTAGTCTGAAAGAAAGAGAAAAAAAAAATAAGACAAATGTTCTGAGGAACTCAAATACACCCAGCATTGACTTCTCTAATTCTCCATGCCAGCCCTCTTCATTCTTAGGACCGGCTTCCCTTGGATGGCTTCCACCTGCAAGGTCACGGCCTTGGTCATGCAGGGGATGAGCCCTGGTAAGAGTCCCAGAGGCAACTATGGAGTAGGCAAAGAGTTTGTTCAGAGTGTCTCCCTCAGTGTGCAACCTGTGCTGTCTTCAGGAGGTCTGGGTCTCTCCCCAGACCCTCAGGGTTCTAGCTTTCAGGCACCTTAATTCACATCCAGGGCAGGAGATAATAAGGTCACTTGCCATAAGGTATGTGTCATTAAAAAGAACAAAAGCCTGCCTGAAAGACCGGAAGCAACACGCTTTAACAAGATGTCTTATAGAGTAAAGGTTTAAAGAAAAACATTTAGGCTCTTTAAATAAGGAATGACATTAATCCCCACCACCTCCACTGAATGAGAAAAAATAAACAGAGTTGGGTCATTAGCCCAGAATGGGAATGGTGGGTTTGAAAAGGGAACTAGCAGGCTAACTTATGGTAAAAGTCAGGAGATCAGGTAGGGAAACTGCCAGGCTGGTACTGCCATGCATTCTATCCTTCTGGCTACACACACACACACACACACACACACACACACACACACACACACACACACTCCCAGTGGGAGGTGCTGTTCCCAGCATCTCATTTCGTATTCCTTGCACTATGAGCAGCAGCCAGCCCAGGGGAGTGAAGAGTTGGGAGGGGCACCTAGAAAGAGAAGGACACATTTAAAAGGAAAGATTTACGAGGCCATGAAGATGCTTCTCCCTGGCTCCTGAGTGCAGGAGTATGACTTATTTATTTTATTTTCATTTGTAACCCAAACCTTCCCTGGACTCCCATTGGCCCCAGCAGAGAAGGGAGAGAGGGCTGGCCTGTCAGGCGTTGAGCATTGGGCCAACGGGAGATAGTGTGGCGTGATGCTGACGCAGCCCACTGACAAGCCAGACAGAGGCCCAGGGGAGCAGCTGGGAGCTGCGCCGCCAGAGCCAGGCAGGTAGCAAGCTGCCAAGCTGGGGAATTGTGAAGAGGCACTGCAGGTGGGGGCAGGCTGGGGAGACAGACAGGCAGGACAGAGGTGTGACTCTGTTGCTCAAACACCAACTCTGCTTTGACTCTCCCACATCCAGCGGCAAATCATCATCGCGTCACGTCCCCTCCCTCCCCCATTTCTATGAAGATAGACAAAGCCAGACCAAGAGTGCGGACAAATGAATTAGTGACATTAATACATGACTTAGTGGTCAGCTGCCGGACAGCCTATTGGGTGGAGATGAGCTGCTGTTCTGGGAGACAGGCTGTGGCTGAAGGAAATGTTTTCTTGGTTCTGGGAATGTCCATGCTCCTGGTTCAAAAGAACAAGCATGTGAACGACCCATGGCCTGGAGAATCGCCTGTTTCACTACCCAGCCCTTCCCAAAGTCCTCCCACAGAAAAGGGGAGCTGGGTCCTCAGCCTAGAGCTTTCTTTTGAAGATAGGGAAAGCTAGGGGGTGGAGAAATCAAAGCCTGCAGCCCCTGGAAAATCTCAACCCTCTTCAGCTTTTTTATCAAAGCCTTCCAATTTGGGGGGGGGATCAACTATTTACTTTCCTGCTGGGTATGCCCTGCTATGCTCTCCAAACCTCACAGAACCGTGTGCACAGCCCACTAACCTCTCCCTTGATAGTGCTGCACACAGCAGGCTTACAGCACACAGGGCAGGCCGTAATTTTCACCTCTTAAATGATGAGACAGACGGAGCTGATCCAATGGCTAGAACATTCAGACCAATTTGATCCACGGTGAAATCCAGTAGCCCCACAGTCATATCCTTCTCATTGCTGAAGACCCTTCAGCTCTTCTGGCTAGCTCTATCTGGAGACAGATTGCACCACAAGCAATCTACAGATGGAACTACCAAGGCCTTACAGTCTGTCTAGGGAGATGCTGTGCTCGGAGACATATTGTCACATTACTCAAGGACCTTATATTATGAGATGCCATTATGGAGCTTGTGTGGCACTTCCCATAAGCCTGGGGGTGGCTCTAGGAGCCAGTCTGCAGGCCTGCAGCAGGTTGACCATGAGAGTAAGACTGCACATACTTATAAAATCCTTCAGCTCTGGAAGTCTATGTCAGGGCAAAGGAAGTATGGGAAACTCCCAAAGGTACTAGAGACTCCCCAGAGGAGGGGAGAATGTGATACAAGAAAGCAATTTGGATGATGGAAGGACCCAGATGCAGAAAGCAATGTTGTTTTATTGGTCTTTCATTTGGCATCCAAGGGCCTTGCCATCTCATACTCTCTATACTTTTATAAGTGCGGTAAGTGCTCAACTGGCCTGTACCAGTGGGCAGAGTTCTTCCTGTTTCCAGTTATCACTGGAACAGAAAACCTTTGAAACAAACCACCTTCTCACCTAATGAAAATCCTTCTATCCAACATTGGAAACCTAGACATGTTTTGTTATACCTCGATTTTTTTCTTGCTGTGTTTAGCTTATATTCCTCAAAGTATCAGACATGAACAGTCTCTGCTTAAGATTCTGTCCAAGTTAACCCCTTGCTTCTCAATTTTCCTCCTGTCATTCATTTTGATGGAGTCACCCTCCTGAACTGTGTTGTAAATTGTCTACACAGTGGTCAGTTTTAACACACCTCCAACGAGCCATTAACTGTTATTACAGTGAAGTCCCTTTAGCAGCCAGCCCAGATTGCCCATCCCAAAGCCAACACCAGCAATTATATAGCTTGCTGACATGCAGCCACTCGACAGGCTTTATGTACAGATCAAGACCTGTACTACTGGGGTCAGTCCAAATCGGGGTCACCTGAAATGGAGTCGGCCTGAATTGAGGAACCTCATGATTTGGATTTTGATTGTATTCTAGAGACCCATCAAATAAAATGCCTGATACTTGATAGGTCTCCCCTCCCCCATCCCTCCTTCTATCTCTCTCTCTCCCGCTCTCTCCCCCCCCCCACACACCATATGTACACTGTATTAAGTGACTGACAAAATGATAGTCTATTTAAAGTTGAATCTAAGAATTCAAAAGTCAAAGTCCAGGCTGTGGAGCCAAAGCGCTGAGATGTCAGCTTTATGATAAACAAGTTTGTGTGAGATTGGACAGTTGATGCTCCACGTACCACTCACATATTCATGTTTTCATGAGTTAATGGAGACAACCACTACCTCACAGCCTCTCATGAGACTTACACACTGCCTACTCTGTAGTGTCTTCAGCTAGTGGTAAACAGGAGATAAAGACTAGTGTGGTGGTGATGTCAGTGTGCTACTGCCCAGCTATCGAAATTGGTCAAAGGGTCTCCGTCTCCACCTATCATGTGCTTTCTCTGCTTCCCCAGACCTAGATTCACACATGCGCAAACATCCAGTTTAAGACCTGCCTTTAAAACTTCACGTAGCTATGGGGAATCTTGTAGTGGAAATGATATTTGTTTTTTTTGTTTGTTTTTGTCACTCTGTGACATGCTGCGTTTTTAGACATGCTAGTGTCAATTGATTTAAGTATTTTGATGAACAAGTTTACTGTTTTGTGCCCAGGGTTTTTTTTTTTTTTAAAGCAAGGACCAATTTTTTAATCAAATAGATAAATGGATAGTTGTCACAGTTGAAAATAACTGCAGGCTAGGCAATAGTGCTAAAAGCTTCACATATTGCTATTTAACTATTTGCATGATAGCCTGGGGTTTTCCTGAAAATTTGGGAGAGAAGCTATGGGTACATCAGTGCTGCTGTCCTACACCATCTTACATGCTGTCAGACAAGCTCAAAACCCATGTCTCCAAATAGATTGCCAGGCTCCGGGCACATTGGAATCTCCCTATCCTCCTGGTGACAGGCAGCCTCCCCTTAGCTAGCCCTGTTTATTGGATATCTAATTGTGTGTCTCCCATGAACAGCAGAGTAATGGATAGTAAGTCATCACTTTATCCCTTCAAACTGATACTTACAACTACTTGATATCCTGCAGATCATCTTAATTAGATGCAAAATAGCTTCTACTTTCCAAAATATAAATTATAAAGTTAAAGATCTTTATAAACCAGCATCATCCACAGTGGAGAATTCTAGAAACCAGCATCATTCCTAGTAGAGCAGTCTATCCTGATAGACATCTTAAGGCAGTGTAGGTACACTACGCTACTAGGGAAGAATTCTGCACAAACGACTGTAACTGTAAACTCAACCAAGCCTAGAGGATTCAGAAAACTTGAATGAGGCCACAATAAAATTAGAAACACAGCTTAGTCTTACAAAAGTGTAACGGGATCTATGCCAGACCGTTAAAGCCTCTGGAAACACCAAGTGCACGACCTTGAAATAGCTCTGACTTGAACAAGGAGACATAGAAAACCTATTTTTAACCAATTGGGGAAATTGATTTTAAAATAGGCGATACCTGAGAATTGTTGTTAGTGGACCTGGATGGTAGTATAGTTAAGAATGCTCATATTTGCATAAGATACACACTGGAATATTTAAATATGAAGCATCGTATGGAGGTGATCACTAATTACTAGCTATTGCTAAATCAAGGTGGTTGATAAATTATGAGGAAGTAAATGAATCAGTCTTCAAAACAATTTGGAAAGCCAGAGCTCACATTTCTATTACATAAACTCAGGATTGGTGGGAGGTCTTAAACCATCTCTATTTGTGGCCTATTTGGGGTAACCTGGCCTCTGTGCCTACTCATCACACTGTGAAATGGGTTGTACTCCTGATCATGGTGTCAAAGCAAATACATGATCATTACTCTTTACATGAAGTGTGTGAGGAACAAGCTGATGAGTGCACAGTATTTCATATATTCAATATCATCTAGATCTAGCTCACTGTTTACTAGAGCAGTCCTCTACATGTACCTCTCACTCTGATAATCAAATGTCATGTTTCTATGACCTCCATAACACAGACTTCAGAGTCTTAGATCTCTGTTGAAACTGGAGTCATCTTCCTGTGTGTCTTTTGAGATTGATTTCTAAGTCTACGATGATAGAATTGATCAGCCCAATAATTAGAAAAGAAAATACATCTTGGTACCAAAAGAGTGTTTAATCACATGATGGAGAGGGGACACTCACTTGATTGATGAAAAGCAGAGAGGTTGGGATTTGTTCAGATTGACAAAGTCAGAATCATTTAGGGTTTACATGTTTTCTCCCACTCACAATCTTCAGTTGATGTTACAGTCACAAATATATGAGGTCACCCATGGTGTTATCATTTTTATGTATGCCTCTCTCAGAGTATCATAACTGGAATGCAGCATGAATATAAATGAAGTTTTTCACAGTCGAGGGTCAAGGTAGACCTAAAACACAGAACCTGCACAGCTGAATGTGTTCTGAATTGCTTTTGTTTGGAGTGTTCAGTCCTCTGGAAAACATTTCAGCCAGCCAGTTCTGAAACTGGAAAGGACGAAAGGAGTCATCTGCTAGCAAAGTAAGTAACCACACTGTACGGCAGCAACATGCATCCTCATGTAGACCCCCGCCCCTGAAACACCCCACAAGGAAAGCATTCCTAAGTGGAAAACCACACATTGGCTACACGTCACGTCTCACTCTTTCTTTTATTATTTTGGATTTATCAAATTCCCACAAGATGACAAGCACTGTTCTAGGTACCTAGGAGGACAAAAAAGCAGATGATGCCATAAAACTTAAGCCACCTGCTTGATGGAAGCCACATCTAGTTGAGAGTGAAGGCAGCTTGATAAGAAACAGAGAATGATGAACGAATGACCAGGATGGAAGAAACCCACCTTAGATTGCTGATCCAGAAAGGCTCTTGAAGAAATCTTGTAATGGAGAGCAGAGACAGGGGAGTGAAAAGAAAAAAATAAAAACTACACAAGGGCTTTCCACTAGAAGAACTAGCTGATGCAAAGGTCCTGGGGTGGGGGGGGATACATGCCCATTGAGTTTGAAAGACAGGAACTGTAAGCTAGAGAGAGTAAATGAGGGGGAAATGTAACCAGTAAGAGTCCAATGACATGCAAATCTTCCTGAAGACATTGGACTCCCATTCGTTGGATAGCAGCATACAGAGGGCCTGGAGTGAGAGAGCAGGGCTCCAACATTTACACTTGGACATGATCCCCCAGGCTCAGAGATTCTCCACATTTAGACCAAATTCTGTCTGCTGCCATGAAAGTGTGATCTCTCTCAGTGAACAGGTGTTGTTTGAGGCTCACACCAGTTCGGGTCCTGTACAGAGCATCGGATGGTTGTATCATTATCACCAGAATGTTAGAATGAGTGTGGGAAGAAGAGCCAGTGATTATCATCCACCTGAATTACAGCTAGAAGTGAAAATAATTGTCATGCCAGTCTTGTCCCCAATCCATACAAAGGACCTTCTGAAGTGTCTGTGGCATCAATGACATTGGTCCCTTGGAGACTGTCTCCACTACTCGTATTAGGGAACATGACAGTGATATTAAAGGATATTAAATTGGATGGGGTGGGACTTGCGGTGGACTGTGTCCCCAAGTAAAACAACAACTGCACTGCTGATAATTATGAACATAAAATAAATTATTTAAGCTCTCTGGAAATTGTCCTAGGGCATAGAGCAAATGGAGAAATAATGTTTCGATGTAATCCACCAAATTTCCTAAGAAGAGTGAGTCCGTGGCTTTCCAGCCACATCCTACGTCTTTAACTCCCTCTTCCTCCTTCCCTGTTCGATGTTATGGAAACTGAACCCAGATTCTGGGCTTTCCCCAAGGTGTGGGGTCTGAGGTTATAATTTCACCCTGGGAGAGACAGGATGTTAGCAACATTGCTCACTTATCCCCCACACTACCAGAGTTCTAGTCCAGTCCACTATACCCTTAAGGGCAATGTTCCCTTCTCTAGAATCGAGGCCCTGAATCACAGGGCAGATTTCCCTGTGGGAGGCGCAACACGAGAGACCAGAGAGAGGCTACCATTGCACATACTTTGAGGGTTCATGTGCAAAGCTTGAATGTAGACCCAGCTCAAAAACAGATGTAGTAATTCTGTCCTGCGGTGAGATGACCCTAAAGGGATGAAGTCAAGAGCTCTGCCTGATGGGCTGCCTGGGAGAGTAGAGTACTCCATGCTTGAGGATATTATGGAAACAAAGGATATCTCAACAGAGAGTAATTACAATGAGTCTGGTAGCTCCAGACACAAGCAAAACAGCAAAGAAGCCAGAATTTGAACAGGCAGAGCTAAGACAAGATCAGCCATGAAAAGGACCCCTGGGATAAGGGCCCACATGGAGTACAATCCTCACCCACATAGGAGCTTAAACACAACCTCTGACCAAACATAGGGTGAGTCTTAGGAAGCTAAGATTGAAAATAAAATCACTCACCCAGGAAAACTGGAAAATAATGAACATGCCCAGAGTTCTTGTGAGCAACTAGAAAGACCACCTATAAACTAAGCCACTGGTCCTTGGGTGGAAACAAGCACAACCTCTGATGGGTAAGTAACTTAGATCCTAAACTTGAGGCTATCTCAGCTAGCCAGGCGAGGAGATAAAAACAAGAGAGGATTCTAAGAGTAACCATAAAGAAACCAAATAAGGTAAGAGAAATAGACATGGCAGGTCTCATTCAATAAGTGAAGAAACAAAAAAATGCTGAAGTAAAGGGTGGTTGCTACCAGTCCTGGAATAGAAAAGAGAAAATGGCTAACTAGAGTGTCTGTGATATCCTATCAGAATGTCCAGATACAAAGGCAGAGACACTTAGCCCCTATCTTGGTTTCCAATGTCATTCTCCAAAAGAGAAGTACTGTCTCTTGGTGACATCACTGATTCTAGAAACAGGCAATCCACAAGGTGTGTCTGATGAGTCTTAAAGTGATAGTGTGTAAAAAAAAGCAAAACAAAAACAAAAAAACCTGACAGTGATATGGAACCAACTGAAAGAGTCCCCAACAGCTAAAGCTATACCAGTTGAACAAAGAAACAAAGCAGAAATGACTTATAACCCACAGTATAAAATAAATACTGTGGTGATATCTTTCTTATACAAATAAAGCCTATCTGAAGGTAAAAGAATGGAGCTTGCCACTAGCTAACCATAGAGGCCTAGCATATCTGACAGATATTTCTGTGAAGCAGGATATTCAGAAGGACTGGACCCCTTTGTCTTGAGTCTATATTGATATAAAATGAATCTCTTGGTGGGAGAACTTTTTAAATTATGTAGATACTCTGTCCTTGGTAAGGAGACCATTCATCCCATCCTTTGACTAAAGACTTCTCATAATGACTTACTTATAAAGGGGAGCAGAGGGAAATGGTTGAAAACCTACCAAGCACTACCTCAGCCAAGTCACCAAGTCGAATTCAAGAGTAATAAATTGTGTTGATGCTCTCTGTCCTTTATACAATGTGATAAAGATGGCAGCCACTTCTGTGGTTTCCTCTAGTCTGCTAGAATACTTCTGTCATAATGGGAAAACATTAGGCAAATTTCAATATAGGGCCATCTTCTGAAGTCCAATAGGGAAGTACCTTGTAAGACATTCTATCCAGTCTCCTTGGTCTTGAAACTGTTTACATCAAGAAATATCTGTCAGATTGACACAGTTCTTTTTCGCCACACACTTCCTGCCACCATGCACTAAAGCCGATCCAAATGTGGAGTCAGATCTAGAGTGAAAACAGGTAGCTTAGTAAGTAATAGTGTTCAAGCAAGTCCACTCAGCCAGGCGGCAGGTAGCGAGAGAAGGGCCTCGAGTGCTCCTAAAACTACTTAAACCTTTCCCACATCACTCGGACCATGCCCAAGCGGGCGTGGTTAGCGTTACCTCTAAACAGGATTTCCCCCTACAATATACTGTTTCACTATAGGCTCAAAACAACATAGCCAACCACTGACTGAAACCTCCACAACTACGAAGCCAAATAAACCTTTTCACTTTATAAGTTGGTTATTTGGGCATTTATTACAGAACAGAATGCTGACAAACTTAGGAGAATGATTGGAGTTCTAGGAGATCTAGAAACTGATGGCAAGATGACACAGACATGAAATCTAAGTAAGGGCACAGGACTCCATGCAGAAGGAACCCCACTCCCCACTCCCCCACTGAGCCCATTCTACCAGTGTCCATCCAACCCATGTCACAGTGTGACTCAGAAAGTAACTGCCAACTAGACAAAACTTCCTTCTCTGAGTAACACATAATTTAAACTGGCAAGCATTTCAGTCACATGTGTGCGATGCATCTGCTAATACACAAGCCACAGACATGCAAGGAAAAATGTCCCACCAGCCTTCACACATGGGATCATAATTTCTCTTCAGTCTCCCTGGTCACTGATCTTACATGATTTCAATATGTGATTAATAAGTAATTTTATGAGTGTCCTGCTACTCGTTTTTGTTTTTACAAGGACAATATTGCTAAAACTGCTGAAGCATGCATGTGACCTATACCAATCTTCCTAGAAGGGAAGAAATATGCCATTCTCTTCTTTGTTTTTAGAGAAAATACCACTCAGTTTTTTGCCTGGAATTATTCTTAGGCAACTATTCTAGAAAACCTCAAATGGTTTAAAAGAAGATGATGACTTTTCAGGAGATGTGTAGAGAATGCAATGCTAACAGTACTATTAACGGCAATTACTGTCTATAGTCCACTCATTGCATGACAAGCAATGTGCTAAATGCTTAAGTGGCTTATTTGAATCTACACTATGGTGTAGGGTTCTTGTTTTTTTTTTAATTCATTTGAATTAAGAAATTGAGATTTAAGAAGTAACTCATCTACGGCTGCATGATTGATTTTTTTTTTTTTTTTTTTTAAGGAGGAATTGAATGCAAACAATCTGCCTCCACAACAGCAACGCTGGGACCACACCTAGCCGCACATACTAACATGGTGGGGTGGTGCAGAGTTAAGGGAAGCATCTGGAGAGCTGCAGGAAGGGAAAGGGATGCAACACAAACACAGCCGAAAGGAGCAGCGGGAGGTGGGATTTTAAGAAGCTGCCAATCAATAGCACCATCTGACCGGAGGGTGAGTTGGTATTTCTCTCTTTCTCTTTCTTTCTTTCTTTCTTTCTTTCTTTCTTTCTTTCTTTCTTTCTTTCTTTCTTTCTTTCTTCCTCATAATCTTTCACCCTGGGTGCTTCTCTTGCCTCAGGCTACTCCTTCTCTGGGCAGGTGCAGGAATAGTGGAAGCTAAGACAGGTGCAAGGAGAGGATCACAGGGGCCTTCTGGTTACACTACGAACGCTGGCATTTACTCTAAATAAGATTAAGTCCTTAGAGTGTGCTGAAAAAGAGAACTAGCATGATCCAACTGAAGCATTAACCTTTGGCTGCAGGTTGATAATAGGGCAGAGGAGAGTGAGGGCAGATGCAGGGAGACCAGTTATGAGACCATTGTGAAAATCCAGACAGGAACCTACAGTGGCTTAGGCAAGATGGCAGCAGGACAGTGAAAAGTGAACTTTGTTGTCTTGGGAATAGAGATGATATAATTTGCTTATGGGACAAGAAAGAGAGGAGTCAAGGGTGATGGAAGCATCTACTCTAATGCCAAGTTGTCTGACTAAAAGGCAATTGGATTTAGTGTTTAAAAGGTGCTGTGTGATCTTGATGGGAGCGTTTCTCAGGAAGAGATGGAGTTCAAGGAAGACTGAACTACATAAACTGAGTGACACATAAATGGTAATTGACTAAAAGTGCCGAGTATAACTGATGCTTGTGATGATGTGCAAAGGAAACGGGAGGGTCACTGGGGGACTTTGGGTCAAGAAAAGGTTACATGAGCACGTGTGACTGTGGACTGGGGTGTGTAAAGATGGAAGGGAATCAAATATAGCTATGCAATACAAACAGGAAACCAATGGAAAAGGAGAATTTGAAAGCACTTGGCACAAGGAAAAGTGATTGCTGGAACTTCCTAGAGAGATGGGAGTAGACAAGGCTGCAGCCCAAGCACACTTTTGGGAGTGAGGTTTGAGCAAAGGTGGGAGGTGTTGGACAGGATAGCAGAGTGAGGGGTGGGTACCAAGAGGAAACCTGCTGGATAGGTTCAATTTCTCCCAATTAAAGCAAGTGTTATAAGACAAGTGGGAAATTTTCAAAGTGAGACTGGTTTAAAAGCTTAATATTCAGCAGGATGGTGGTAGCACATGCCTTTCATCCCAGCAATCGGGAGGCAGAGGTAGGTGGATCTCTATGAGTTCGAGATCAGGCTGGTCTGCACAGCAAGTTCGAGGACAGCCAGGGATACACAGCAAAACCTTGTCTCACCACCACCCCCCCCAACTGCAAAAGCTTAATATTCAGGAGGGGGAGCATATAGGGCTAAGGACTACAATAAAAACCCAGAAAATGCTATTGATTGTAATTAACTAGCTGGACCAATCCACATAGTTGAGTAATTGATTTGAATATCAGGAAACAGCTTACGTTATTTCAATTCAAAGACATGATGGACCCCAGATTTATTTCTTAAGAATTGATAAAGGCAAGATCTACTGGGACAAACATAAGTAGTTCTCAATATTTAACAAGGTGTGGTGCCGGCGCTCATCAATTCAAGCTATATGGTGCATAACCATATCAATACCTAATGTTACAATCGGTTTAGGTCAGCTTGGGGTTTATTTCACTAAAAGACCTTCAAATCCTTTGCTGCCACACACTCTCTTTTGAAAAATACATCTATTTCAGTTTGTAGTCTTGTCAATTTAAACATTCAATTTTTCTGGTAGTAATGGATATCACACGATTGTGACAATTTTTCATTTCACCTTATTTTACATTTGGTAAAAGCCAATATAGTTGGTCTTTGCTTGAAACATCAATTCCAAAATTAAACCACTCTTGAAAGTTCTCCAGCTTACCTCTAAGATTTCTTCAAGTCTTTCTATTTAAGAAAGAGATAATTAAATGTAGCAGAAAACTGCCTTATCATTGCAGTTGTATGATTTACTTTTTTCCACCAGGCAATGTGCTTAGCAGCTTGCACATTAAGGCTTCTATTAAGATGGTATTAATATCATAAATATGCAGGAACGAAAGCACTTCTCAGAATTCAAAACAATAACAGTAACCTTTCCCTCATGAAAAAACCTTTTATCGAAAGATCTCAATGCATTTTCCCAACACACATAAGCACCCCTGCCCTCTACTTTTGCAAAGAATCAGTTAAAACTCTGCCTTCGATTGGCTGATTCACTGGTCCAAAAATGCCAGGAAGGACCTGGTGAAAGGTAAATCAAGTAGCTGATAGGATTGTGTTTTTAATTCTTAATGTTTCACACATCAGCATCTCTAGTAAGTAAGAAACCCCAAAATAATATGTCTCTCCTTATGCTGCAGCCACTGCAGAAGAGCATGTAGGAGGCTGTGGCTTTGGCAAACTCCCACATATGTGACATTGACCCAAATCGCTCACAGAGGCAGGAATACACAGTGATGCAAACCTAGCTAGAAATGAGTCAGGGCCCTTGAGGCAAGAGTCCATGACTAACTCTCCCTCAGGAATCCAGGGCCACTTGGGAACAGGCTGAATGGGGACTAACCTAGAACAAAGGCCAGGAAACCAATGAGCATAGCACATGAGAGAACAGGAGAATGAGGTACATCAGGTCCCCAGGACTTCAAGAAGTCATCCTGGTTGTTCCTAGGTGACCTTAGGCTGTCTGGAAGGAAAGCTAAGCTTTTGTCCTGGGCCATACGCACAAGCTCACTGTGGGATGGAGAGGAACTTCCCCTTTCTGAGCCTTGTTTCCTCATTTCCAAAAATAAGGAAATTCTATGACCACATCAGGAAGACTCCTTCCTCCTCTGACACCCCACAGAACAATGACAGTCATTATTCCCTGTTCCCTGGGGAGGCAAACCCTGTCTTTAAAAGGCATGGGAGGAATTTGTTCTCCAAAAGAGTTTCATATTCTCAAGGAACTCTGGCAAGCCCTCTGTGGTTTTCAGAACTCCTTTATCCTTCACTTGAAGCAAGCCAGCACACACAGTGGGAGAAAAGGCAAACCTTCTTCATCCTTAGGTTTCGAGAATACCAGTGAAGGGCACCTTATCAACATGTGACCACTTGGGAACCAGACAGAATGAGTAGGATGCTTCTCTGATAACCTTAAGCATCCTGGCCTGCTACAGAGGGTCCCCTTGCCGTAAGGGATAATGCCACCTGGTCACTGCCTTCTCCGACCGAGACATTATCTCCTGAAGTATCTTTTTTTTCTGGAATCACACCCCAGGAAGTCATTTATTTAAAAAAAGCCACAAAAATCCATAAATATGTCAGACTCATTTTTCACCTAAAGAAGAGATGAAAAAGAAAGATATTCTTTCTCATTTTGGATCAGCCGATCTAAACTAAAGGAGACTTTAAAAACAACTACACATTTGTTAATTCTACCACAATCCTATATTTTATTCTTTAAACAAGAATTTTAGTTATTCAAATTACAGAGTGTGGAGATTGTTAGAAGTACTTTTAAAACATAACTTCAAAACTCTGAGAATACCTGGGATATTGATTTATTGCCCCTGAATCTTGAGGAGTAACAGGCTGAACATTTGAAACACTGAGAAACTTGCTTGTTTTTTGTTTTCACTCTGTGTTATAGTTCTAAATAGTATCATTGTTGATGGATGAACATGCCTCTTTAAAAACATATATGATACTTAAGAATTAAAAAACTAATAATCACTAGAACGATTTGTGCCAGGGAGTCAAGGAAGAGCCCCTGAGAGAGAGACCTGTAGGTACTTGGGGGTCCCAGTAGTGCCCCTCATCATCCACCAATGTTCCAAGGTCTGTAGTTTTCTGTGGTAAGATGGGAAGAGAGGGATTGTCTCATACTTTTTCATTTAATTGGTGTCTCTGGAAACCAATTTCTTTTTTCTATTGTACAGGGCATCTGTGAACTTAAGATGAGGAAAACCAACTCCCATCTAGTTATTAGAGAAAGTGAACTGAGCTGAGTTAGTGAATGGAGCTGGAACTTGATCACGTGTCAGGGTTTGCCTAATGTGACAGTGGCTACCCAGGTCACGTGGAAGCATGATTGAGGAATAATCCTCCTTGGAGCCTCGGGCCCCTGCTTTGGTCTGCAGTGACTTCTTGAGTTCTTTGAAAGCTGTAACAGAAACTGAAAGCCAGACAAAACTCACCAGAAAGATGAAGCACTAAGAACTCTTAAGCTTCAGCAGAAGCCAGTGTCTGAACAAGGGAGTTTTTAGAATGGGACAATAGAGCAGCCAAGGAGGAAAAGGAAGTTGGTTCTTTCTATTTCCGGAGAAAAGGAGGAACTGCTTAAATACTAAACCTCTTCAGAACAGAACCAGATCCCCAGCCAGTGTGACTGGTGAACTTATTGTTTCTCGGGTATCTGCGTATGGGCCCTTCCCACTTTGTGTGTTAACTAGTATTGAAACTCACATTTGGAAAACTAGGCAGATGAATAGACTGTATTGGCTTCACAAAGGAATCTACTTCTCTAAGGCACTGAAAATGTGATTTATGGCTGGGTGGTGGTGGCAGTGCAAGTCTTTAATCCCAGCATTTGGGAGGCAGAAGTAAGTGGATCACTGTGAGTTTGAAGTCAGCCTGATCTTCAGAGTGAGCTCCAGGACAACCAGGTCTACATAGAGAAACCCTGTCTCAGAAAGCAAACAAAAAAAAGTTATGTATAATAATCTATTTTGTCATAGAACTCACTAGGAGTATAGTTATAAAAAGTAGATACTCTGGACTCAGACATAAAAAATTATGAAATATATATGCAATATATAGTATTTAAAGAAATTGGACATTTATGTGGGAAATGGATTAATATTTTTAAGGAAACTCACTACTTATGGATTAAGTTTTACTTAAAATCATTTTATTTGTGATTGTTCTCATCCCACATATGTTGACACACATACCATCCTGCTCCTTAAAAATCAAGTCAACAACTATCCTGTGACATTTATACACCCCAGATTGCACAGGGTTTGTGAGAGGTGTGTACATAGGATACACATAATCACAGACAGCCCCGTGACAGGTATTTCAACAGCACTCACTATAACCCAGGCTTTTCTCAGTCACAGATGGACTGCCTTCATTTCTAAGAAGCCATGTGATCTGTAAAAGAGATTTTCCCCCTAGAGTAAACTAAACTGTCTAAACTAATAGAGGCTTTATAAACAATTATAGGTTTGTAAATTCTACCACACTTCATGTATTTTATTCTTTAAAAAAGAATTTTAATTATTCAAATTATGGAGTGTGGAAATTGTTAGTAGTACTTTTAAGACATCATGATTTTCAACTCTGAGAATATCTGAGATACTGATATTCTGGGAAACCCTCCCAAGACAGTCACCAATAGAATAACCAACAGCTTAGGTCTGCCCAGGACAGAGGGAACTCTTGTAGTAAAATAATTTTTCAATGTTAAACTCAAGCTCTACAGCCCTGGAGAAGCTTGTCACCATAGTGATCTGAGAGAGAAATAAAATCAGTCAATGGTGTCAATGTTACAAGCTCATTGTCCTCTGCACTCTGTCCTCCCATCTTCCTCCTTAGGCCAGTTCTGTGGCACAGTCAACTAAGAATGATACTTGGTTCCAAGTAGATCCAGGTCTTTGTTCCAGCTTTGCAGGACTCACTGTTTTGTTTTGAACAACCGACCCTACGTCTCCACTCTTGCAACCTGATGCTGAAAACTATCAGGTCGTGAGGACAGAAAATATATGTGAAATATTTATCAGCTGGTTTGACACATATGTCACCCTTTCTATGTGTTGAGTCCTATTGTCTCCAGGATGATGCCAATGCTCTGATTCTAGAACTGGTACCCAGATGTCCTGTGGACCAAGGGGTTAAACCACACTCCAGTCACAGAGCTGTTTACAAACCTGTCCTTTGTCCTTGTGTCATTAGTAAGTCAAGAGATAGGTGTAACTAGAGCAATGTTCTTGTTTGCTTATAGGTTTTTCAATCTTTTTCTTTTGACATTTTGAAGCAGAGACTTTGCCCTGTTGTTCATATGCACAATTACACACGTAAGGGGGGGCACCATATGAACATAGACACATAAATAGAGGAACACAGAGTGAGGGAAAGAGAAAAAGAGAAGACAAACACATAAACAGAGGAAGCACAGAAGCAGACAGACAGACAGACACACGTACACAGAGGTGTGTACACACTCTCTGTCTCTCTCTCTCTCTCCCTCTCTCTCTCTCTCTCTCTCTCTCTCTCACACACACACACACACACAGAGAGAGAGAGAGAGAGAGAGAGAGAGAGAGAGAGAGAGAGAGAGAGAGAGAGAGAGCACAAACACATAAACAGAGAAACCACATATGGGGGACACACACAGAAACGTGTGCAGAGAGGGGGGGCGGAGAGAGACTGTGCAAATGCATAAACAGAGGAACCACACACACACACACACACACACACACACACACACAAACACACAGAGAACACATAAACAGAAACCACACACAGAGAGACACACACAGAAGCACACACACACACACACACACACACACACACACATTATATTATTGAGCTAAGAGAAGCCAGTAAGCATTCATTCCCCTTTGTTTCTTAACTGTTAGGAAATAAGAGAAAAATTATATGCCCCTAAAGAGGGGACCAGATAGGGTCTGGGAGTAGAAATCTAGAGGAAAAGAAATTGCAGAAAGAAAGTTGTTTCACTTGGGAGTTCCTGCCAAAAGCAAACAAGAAGTCCCATAGCTCCAGCAGAGTGACCCCTTGGCAATTTCCCTGAGGTGTCTCATCTCAGAGAACCTTTAACCCTCAGTCCTTAGAATCCAGGGGAAGCTGAGCTAAGGGATCTCCAAACACAGAGGGCAGGAGGGTGGTAAAAGGTCCAAAGCCAAAGGCCTGGACAAGCTTCCAAGTGGGCCTGCCTGACAGCCACAGATGTCTGCTGAGCCAATGGGGGGATTTGCTGCCTGAAGAGGACTGCTACCCAAGATGACTACTGGCAGTTTCCTTTGACTCTTGGCTTCCTGTGTTTAAAAGGAAGGAATCTGAGGCTTTATGTGACCACTCTTGTCTGGGATTCTTTCCTCAAGAGGTGTTTCTTGAATTTGTGAGGACTGCCAGGAAACAGCGTGAGTCATGGCTTCTGAGCAGACAGTATTCGGCTTTCGAAATTCCCAGAGATATGACTTGTTTATGCGAAAGGAAGCAGCTATTCTGAGCTGCCTGAGGAAGAGGAAAGCAAGCGCTGCTCATTTTTTTTTTTTTTTTTAAACACCCTGGTGAAAGGTCATATAGGCAGCTGTACAGCAGCAAGATCATGGTGTAGACACCAGTATTTAACAGTTCGTTCCTTGCTTTTTACAGGATATTTCTGGGTTTGATACTTTAAAATGCAAGTCCTGTGACCCCAAAATTTCACTCTCAATCTCTAATGCAAAGGTGAGTTTTGATCGGCCAGCTCTGAGTGGGAACGGGAGGGGGTGCTGAGAGCTGAGAGGTAGGTGACAGTAGGAAGCTCCTTTGATAACTTTCTAACTTCCAGTTTCAGAGCAAAGCACTGGTATTTATTCCCATATCCCATGCTGCCTCTTCCAATGTCTTGTCTCCATAGTTTTAGCAAGTAGTATGTCAGCTGCCATACCTAAAGGGTGGTTCAAAGCCACCAGCTTTGGAGGAGAATGTGCTCAAAGAGAGACAATTAGGGAGTCCCACTCCTTCCACTGTCTCAACGTTGGCCAACTCTCTCATGGGTGCAGTTTGTCCCTCAGCCATTAGAACTCATGAGAAAATGGCATCATAGATTGGCTTCCAAGGAGAAACCGATTCACCAAGTACTCTCTGATTCAACATCAGCTTCCCTGGTAGTCTAGGGACCACACCTGAAGAAATCAACATTATTCTCTAGTCACAACAGAAACATTTCTCTTGGTATTGAAGGATGCCCATCCAATATGGTAAAGGTAGAGATGGATTAAAATGAAGATTTGACTTAATGACTAAGCATTCAAACATGGAGTCAAACAGAAGTCTTCATGCACCATTATCGCTTTAGAGTCCCTGTCTGAAGCAGTGAGCCGAGAAGCACAAGGGATAAAGGTTGTGAACAAAAAAATACTAAAGTACCTGAAAATCCTACTAGTGTACCTCTAAGAAAACTAAAAGTATGAACTAAAAACTTTATTAATAGAGTGAAAAAGTGACTTGAAATAAGAAGACTACATAAAAACAATAATATTTGTATATTACAGCAATGCCCAGGTAGATAATAAAAAATGACAATGAAATCAAGTACTAATGACTAATGCTAAATACTAACTAGTAATGAATAATCAAGTACTAAGAAGCATAAATATAAACCCAATGAGAAATGTACTAAAGGTTAAAAGTATTTGATGACAGATATAATTCGAATGATTGGGATAGTTATATTTTAATTACATGGGCTAATAAAACATAAAAGAGGAAAGATTACTCAGGTTGTTAAAATAACTCACCAAATCTAATTTCTTTGAAGTCACTAAAAATCAACCTCAACTAATTGTGGGACCTGGGTGTTTCTCTTTCTACAAAATCTCAAAGTATACACAGGAAGAAGTCATCTAAAGAATAGTTTTAGAACTTACTCTTATCAAATAGCAGAGCCTACTATGAAGGCTAAAAGTGTGAGTTTGAATGTCAATGTAAAACATAAATAAAAACTAATAAATGCCTTGGAACAGGCCCTCTTGAAAAGCGTGTGTCACCTTCTATAGATGGTTTCATTGCCTCGTGCACTGGATAATCATGCAGAAGCAAGCACTATTGTCTTCATTCTCCTTGACAAAATGATCAAAGTTTAGTGACTTTGGTGATGTAATCAAACTATAGAAATTCAAAGCTGGCTCTAGATTTTTCTGACTTCCCAAGCCATACCTGTCCACTCCATTGTTCCCACAAAACAGTGGATGAGTATTTTTTTAATGCTTATATTTTGGGAGGGATTTAGACTTCCCTCTTACACCAAATAGCCCATTTACTTAAATAAACAAAAAAAACTGTAATGTTTAAAGCATCAACATTAACAATCAAGAAACTCTGGAAAAGACAGATACCAGACACAGCTATAGGAGACTAAGCTAATGCCTGTGGTTGGACCACGAGCCTACTCATTCACCCATCAAGGAGCTATGAACATACCTGCTCAACAGATCAACATCCTGGGTGTAGATGCAGTCCTAAAAGTGAGCTAGGAGCTTTCTAGTAATGCCTCTTAAAGGACTGTGCAGTGGGTCCATTTCTAAGGAATGAGAGGGCAATCAGAGAGTAAGTAAAGCAGGGTACATAGTATAAGAACAAACTATAAAGGCAGGGACTAGACAGCCAGTAAAAAGTCTGTGCTGTTACATGGGACAACAGCTCAACAATAACCCTGTAGAAACTAGAAACATTGCAGAAACCAGCAGTGAACATGAGTGACTGACTTGAATGTGGTTGGCTATGTGCCAATAAAACTTGATTTCTGTGAACAGACAGCAGGCTGGACATACTCTGATGGCTCCTGTGTTAGTAGAAAATCATTTTCCCATGCAGCAATCCCAAATGCTGCAGAGAAGACATCAGAGGTTGCTCAACTTAGCCACCAGCTGTGAAGACAGTGGCAGGTGTTATCGTCCGTGGGTGGCAGATCTGAAATTCATAATCTTGAGACTCCAAACTTTCAAAGTAAGAAGTCATCCTACTACAAGGCCTCCTGGAACTCACAGCATTGCGACTTGGGTTTTTGTAAATCTGCAGGCAGAAGAGAAGAGCTCTGGACTGGTTGAACCTCATGGAATAAACATTTGCCAGAGTGGCATTCTGTGGGAGCTTTTCACAGAGCAGAGAGCTGTGGATTTTTCCATTCACCTCACAACACCCCTCCTCTCCCTCCCACCCACACATCCCACCCCCTAACCCATGGAGCAGCAGGGTTCTAGAGAGAAACATGTTGTGGAGTGTGTGTGTGTGTGTGTGTGTGTGTGTGTGTGTGTGTGTGTGCATATATGTGTCTGTGTTTCTGTGTCTTTGTGTGGTATGTTTCTGTATGTCTATGTTACAGGTAGCCTATTGGCTGTTTATGGAAACCAGGAAATAACCAAAATTAAAAAGTGATCTAGGGCAATTCCTCCTTTGTGTCTGTGTCTGTGTGTCTGCGTGTCTGTGTCCATATGTCTGTGTTATAGGCAGCCTAGTGGCTGTTTATGGAAACCAGGAAATACCCACAATTAAAAGCAAACTGGGACAATTCCTTTGGCTTCTTTGAGCTCATGCATGCCTTTGTATAGAATGGAAGTATCTTCCCTCCCCCCACCCATGTCAGAATAAGACAGAGAGAGAAAAAAAGGCACTCATAAAGGTCATTGGGTACTTCAGGGACACGTGTCATCAAACGACACTGTCGTATTGTCACCTGGTACTGCATGACTTCAGCTGGCTTCACTTCCCTGATTTTCCCTTTGGGCAGAGAACTTTGCCATCTTTACATTTAACACATCTCTGTTGACAGACCAGTACTATTAAACCAGTGCTTTGACAAGAGACGGGATATATGACATGCAAGGGTGAAAGGACAGTGACTAAGGGGGGCAAATGAGCTTTTAAAGGAGCCCAACACCATCCAGCTAGTTTTCATACAGTTCCCTGCAAAAATCTTGACATATTGGTACATTGCTCTGAGTTATCTCTTCATACGTTGGCAGACAGTGGCCTAATATTATTTGATCTTGTAAAGTGTTATCTAGGACTATAAACTTATTTTATTTTAAGCTCAATGACATTTCATCAAGTGTTAACACAGCATGTGTAGATAAAACACACTTCAGGACAGCACTTGAGGCCCCTAGGAATTCCTTCCTTCAGTTTTGTTTGAAGAGTGAGCTGTCTGATTTTCTCTGCTTTGGATAGTTTGGGGGTTTTGTTTTTGTTTTATTTATTTATTTATTTGTTTATTTGTTTATTTTACCAAATGTGGCCTACCTTAAGCTGCATTTTTGTATTCCTTGTTTACACAGAATATTTATTTTGACAGAAGATCTACTCATTATCAGCACTGATTGAAACTAATTCATTTTATTTTCCCAAATTAACTGCATACCAAAAGGGAAATCTTGACTTTCCTGGTCATGCATAAATGGAGCAGGATGCAGAGGAAATAGAGACAGCCATTACTGTTCCCTGGGATGACTCCATCTCGGTGAACCTCTACTTTGGGCTTGGCGAACAACCCAAACATGGCAAGACTCCTGCTGAACCTTCAGGGAATGTTCTCAATTCCAGACTGAGACCACACTGGTGCCTGGAATTTGATAATGTTTTCTGAAAACTTGGAAACTATTTATTTCTAGTTTTAATTCAGCTATTGACATTCCAGTCTTTTCTGCTTAAAGCCACATTGACTATTTATTTTCTAGTTGTAGTTTAGAATTGCTTTGTTTTAAGGCTTTTTAGTTGGTTTCTGCCCAATCAATAAAGCTGGCCATACATATAATCTGATTCTCCTTGAGACAGCCAAATACCACTAATTATATATATATATATATATATATATATATAGAGAGAGAGAGAGAGAGAGAGAGTTTAGCCATTATGTAAATGTGCCCCACTTTAGCCTTATGAAAACTTTCCCATTCATAATTTGTGAAAGCATTTTGCTTAGTTCACAGGATAATGAAGGAAATGCTATAAAGACAAGAAAGCCATGTATTTGTGGCTGTCAACAAGCATTTACTAATAAAGGAGTGAAAACGCATGCCTACAAGAAGATAAGCACTGGTCTTCTTGGATGCTCATGGAGGGCAACACTCACAGCATGTTCTCATGCTGACAAGAATCTATCCACTAAGTGGTTGTCTTCATTAACGAGGAGTGCTATTACCTTTTGTACTGGCTATAATTGGGCTCTCTTAAAAAAAAAAAACCCTCATATAGATGAATGCTTTTCAGAAAAGAGGGATAAACATTACAGTGTGGAGAATTCTCATGAAATAAACATACCTATGTGTCTGCCATTCAGAAGGAGAAACAGAATTCTCCAGCCCCGGATAGCTTCTTAAGTACCCCATCCCAGGCCCCCAGCCTCCAAAGTAAACCACAGTCCTAACTGCAAATTATTTTGGGCTCTTTTGACCACTGTTTATATATGATATTATCAAACTACTTGCTGTTGGTCCATGTAGATCTTTCTGAAGCTGACTTGGGCTACCATATACACAGTATGATCCCTGAAGAAGGCTGTCTTTCTTGAAGAAAGACCAGGAAGAAGAGAGTGAGAGATAACAACCCTACTCCTAGCACTATTTATAATAGCCAGAAACTGGAAGCAGCCTACATACCCCTCAACCGAAGAATGGATAGAGAAAATGTGGTACATTTACACAATGGAGTACTACTCAGTGGAAAAAAACAATGGAATCTTGAAATTTGCAGGAAAATGGATGGAACTTGAAGAAACCATTCTGAGCGAGGTAACCCAATCACAAAAAGACAAATATGATATGTACTCACTCATATATGGATTTTAGACATAGAGTAAAGGATTACCAGCCTACTATCCACACTGCCAGAGAAACTAGTAAACAAGGAGGACCCTAAAAGAGACAAATATTGTCCCCTGGAGAAGGGGAAAGGGTCAAGATCTCCTGAGCAAATTGAGAGCATGGGAAGGTGGGGGGAGCTACGAGAATGAGAAGGGAAGAAGAGGAAGGATGCAGAGGTCATGAGGGAGCAGAAAGGTTGAGTCAGGTGTAGATTAGAAGAAAGGATATGTGATAGGTAGGGTTTTAGTTGGGGGCGGTGGTAGGGGAGGAAGGGAGGGAGATGGGAACTGATATTGTCATGTAATTCAATCTTGTTTCTAATTCAAATAAAAAAGTGATTTAAAAAAAAAAAAACCCTACTCCATTTGTCACCCAAACTGAGACACCTTGACTGGAAAGCTGTGCTATTTGTAATGATTCAGGGACAAAAGGCATAAATAGTGACTGTTCCCAGCAAACTAGGATGGACAGTCACCCAGGTGAGAAGTGATAGAAAAAGAGGCTAGGCACACCCTAGTAGCAAAAGTCTGCCTCTGAGACTCTGAGACAAAACCTACTCCTGCTGCCTCAGATGTCAGGGGGATTGACTGAGGCCAGGACACATTTCCCAAGGAGTGTGTCTGAGAACACTCAGACCAGAGCTGTCCAGACCTGCAGGACATTAACCTGGGGCAAGAGAGTCAGGGATAGAGAATGGGGACAAGAGACACAGAAAGAACAAGACAGGATTCCGATCAAGTGGCAAACTTTATTTTTTTCTCAGGCTAGCTTATATAGTCAGCAGAGCAGGATATGGGGAGGGGTAGAATGGGTTGTTTGTGGGCCAGGTGTTAGTGTAGGCAGGATATTAGGAAGCCACAAAGAGGATGTTTGGCAGGGTAAAGAGTTCATGAGTAAGAGGTCCAGGAAGGGTTGCCTAGGTGATTGAGCCTGTGAGTGGAGGACTGGGTCTTTTTCTTGAGCTGAGGTTCTAAGGAGCTCCTATGTAAAGGTTAGTATACAACTATGTGGCCGGCCAAGAATGGCCTAGGATCTCATGCCCAGCCCTGAGATTTGGCTCCCAACAAGAGCAAGAATCTTTACTGTGCTCCTGCTGTGTGCAAGGCACTGCAGTGGCACATGGGTATCTCTGCTATTGTTCTTGCCCACAAGGAGCCTAACACTGATTGTAGCTATGAGACAAGTTTGCAAATAGGTTACCTATAGTGCAACTGCCAAGAGAAACAGGCAAAGCTCTGCACGTGTACCAAGAACACAAATGAAATGTTACATAGGCCCAAGGAATGAAAGATTATGTCTATTTTGAGATGGAAAAAGCACCCCAGGGAAGATAACATGTGTGGTAGTCTAAGTTCTACTCTAATGGTTGTGAGCCAGGATTGCATATTGGAGTCACCAGGAAAGATTTTCAAGCTCCTAATACCGAATACCCCAAGGTCAATTAAACCAGACTCTTGAGATGGAACTCAGACATAAATGTTTTAAAATTCTCCCAAGTAACTGCAGTGAACATCCAACACTGAGAACAAATTTAGAAAGAGGAGTAGGCCTGAGCAGGTGAATAGGCCTAAGCAGAGACTATGGAAGGAACAGCTGTGAATAAATAGATTCTGTCTTTGGTTAGAGGCTCGTGGAGAAAAAGCATCCATTGGGCATTAAATATGGAGGGAAAACAGCAGGGCAAAAATAATTTAACCCCCTTCAGGAAAAAAATTAATTAATTATGAAACCATTTGCTATGGCCAATAAAGGGGATGGATTGGGAAAGATGCACGGAACATCAAGGGAGCTCGGAGTGGCAATAAATCCATCATAAATTGCTCATGCCATCTGATAATGTCTGGTCCTCACATTAGCATCCCATTAAGCTGCTATTAGTGATAACAAGAAACAGGGAAACCGGCTTCCTGGGTTAGCACTAGCTACCGGGAGAGAGTTAACAAGCTACAATCCTTCACCAGCACCTTTAAGAACCTGAGGACCATTTGTAAAGGATGCTTAGAGGCCTAAAACCTTGACCTATCTCCCTCATGCTGTGGGAGTTTGAGGTGGGGGCCTGGAATTAATCACAGCAGGGACACGATTTGCAGATCAATACCAGCCAATTAGAAGGCTCCCTGCTGGAGAGTTCCCTTGGAATTCGAGATGACCTTTGCCCTCGACTTTTTGTGGGGGCAGATGTTTCACAGCTACTGATAAGGACTGTGTTGGTAGGTGGGGGTGGGGGTGGGGGCATGTAACTCACTTCACATCTCACCAACCTGGGCCAGGACATCTTGAGGTTGAGTTTTTTAGCTCTTAAGTTTGAGCCACCTGCTGGTGGAAGCTAAAGGAAGATGGGACTGGAAGTTATATGAGTAATTCATTCACAGCCACTAGTCCTGTGACCTTTGAGAAGTCACTGTTAGGAACTAAATCTTTTCAGTGAAGACCCTATGGTATGACTCGGCTTCCCTGCTGTCTCTTCCACCTGCCCAGAGAGACTGCTGAATGGAGAGTTATCATGTGATGAAAACAGCCTGGGATCCTGATCTTGCTAAGGATTCCATTTTCCCCTGGTCTCCTCTGTGGATCCATAATAGGATCCCTTCTCCTATCAAAATCTGCAGATGCTCAAGTCTCTTCTATAAGAAGACACAGTGTTTGCTTATGACCTGTAGTAATCCTCAGTAGGCCTTGAGACTTCCCTAGATTGCTTATAACATCCAATATAATGGACTGCTGTGTAAGTGCTTGTTATACTGTCTTGCTTAGAAAGAAATGACTGCCAAGCATAGAGGAAGTCTGTATGCTTGCAGGACAGATGTGGTTTTGACAAATATTTACCAGTGAGCAGCTAGTTGTCTCTTTGAATGCTGAACCCATGGATATGGAGGGAGAGCAGTATTCTATAAATCAACTTTCTGACATCCTTACCACAGAAAAAACGTGCCCCAGGACACAGAGGCTTAGAAGGGAGGGACCTTCAATTAGATAATTCTGGAAACTATTACAAAGTCATCGTTTGGCTTTTCTGTAATTTCCTTTGCCTGCTTTGTTTGAAGGAGAGCATCTTCTTTATCAGCCTGACTGGAGGAGGCCAGAGGACTTTGGGTGTTCGGCCCCTTCTATACGCTGCATCCTTTCATAGTAGTTTCTTAAGACACCAACCTCTCCCATTCTTCTCAAGCCTGCCCTTTCTCCTTCCTAAGCATCCCTTTGCCTCTTTGCCTGGAGAAGCATGATTTTAAAATTAAAAAAATAAATAAAATAATGGGGTCCGACCCCCAAAATCATCTGGTGATTCTGTCCCTCAGATCTCATTATTTGTCACACCTGATCTAAATGACTATTTCTCTTAAAGAGAAAACAAACTTTGAGGAGGTGAGCTTTCTAGGTTGTGAGTGGATGACATGGGGCACACCCTAGGTTTTGCTTGGAAATGTCTGAAGGGAAACTAAGGATACTCAGACATTAGCTGGGAAGTCTTTAAATATTAAACTGCACCACTTGCTTTGAAATTGTGGGGCGGGGCATTCTTTCTCTAGATCCTCCTCTCTTCCACTCTGCAATCCCTCAGCACACTTTCTGTGGCTACCTTGCCTGAGATGGACTCAGCCCACATGCTCTATTTTTATAGGATAGGACAATGGCTCATCACTTTATAGACTCAAAAAGTTTCAACGTTTGCTATCTTTGAAGGCTCACCAGAAATCTTAGGCTGGCTATTACCATGAGAGAAAATTCAGAAGAATCTTGACTTAGAACAGAGATAATGGAGGTCTTGGAGTATACAAGGAAATGGACAACAAAGGTGGCAAAATTCTAAAACGATGGATTCTAGTAAAGACTTTCAGCTTTCATTCTTCCATCCATCCAATCCATCCATCTGTGCTGACTAGATTATGTCAACTTGACACAAACTATAGTCACCAGAGAGGAGAGAACCTCAATTGAGAAAATGCCTCCATAAGATTGAGCTGTAGGCAAGCCTGTAGGGCATTTTCTTAATTAGTGATTGATAGTGGTGGTGCCTTCCCTGAGATGGTGGGCCTGAGCAAGCCATGTGCAGCAAGCTAGGAAGCAGCACCTCTCTGTGGCCTTCACATCCCCTCTTGGGTCCAGGTTCCTGCCCTGTTTGAGTTTCTGTCCTGACTTCCTCTGATGGTGAACAGTGAGGGGGAGGTGTAAGCCAAGTGAGATAGAGGCTTTTTGTCTCGGGTGGCTAACATCCTAGACAATCTACGGCCACCAAAGCTGCCCCAGGCTAGTGGATTCCAAGTTCTTTGTCTCATGGACTTACAGATTTTATGGACAATAAAAACACAGATTTTTCTTATTGGTTAGTTTTTATTCATAATCTCAAGTATAAATTTGTAATCCAGCCAGAATTGGAGCAGAATAAGGAGCACAGGGGACCCAAAGAACCACAGTGAAAGCATGAATATCCCAGGGTCCTGTGAGCAGATGGAGTAGAGGATGCTCTCCTGAACTGCAGAAGGAATGGTCAGCTGGTTAAGGTACTCACAGGTTGAAAGCATGAGGGCTGTCTGTAGTTGGCACTGTCTAGCTTTTTGCTGGTCTCATTGGTCCTGAAAACTGGCCAGGGCGTCCACAATGCTTCCTCTATCTTTCCCCTTCCAGAAATTGACAGGCTTGCTATCCAATCACTCAGTCTTGGCGATGAGATGAAAAACTGGAAACCATCTGTGTATAGTCCACCATTTGCTCTGGACAAGAAAGCAAGACCAGTAGACTTCGGTATGGAGTGCTCACACATAGCTTCCATGAGCCATACTCACTAGGTTGTTATGCAGTAGGAGAAGAAAAATGACAAGAAACCTGAACTCTGACCGACCAATGCCCCTTAGCATCTTTGGCATTTCTAACCTCCTGCCCGTAATTCTGCCAGGACAGAACTGCTGACAGAATCTATGACTTTACTGGTTGTGGACCAAGATACACCTGGTCGTCAAAGACAAGGAACGCAGTCACTCATTTTTGAGGTCCATGCTGTAAACTACCTGGCCAGGTTTTTTCTCCTGTTTTTAGTCAGATGGTGATGCCATGAAGCACTGTCTGCAGGTAGCTTAAACTTCAGTGTCTAACTAAGCCTTAGCCCTTCATCTGAGTCACAGTGGCTGGTTTGGTTTTGTGCCCAACGATAAATGCTAAGCAGTGTATACTCCCCATAGGGACATTTGTGTGGTGGTTTCAACGGAAGCAAGGGACACATGCAGTGGGGATTTCATTTAATGTAAAGTGTGAGTTCCCAGAGACTGACATTAAGAAGCTTCTCATTTTCCAATCTTGAAACATTTTGTTACCTTTTGAAAATGGGTGTTTCCCAAACAGATAAACCCATTCCACTACCAATAAATATGCTCACATGGTATGCCTCTCACTGGCATAGTACTCAATCTGTTTCTTTCCATGATCTATAGATTATGATGTGCCAAAAAAGAGAAAAGTCAAACTGACACTGAATGGAAAGTGACACAGATTTAAACAGGTACCTACAGATTTGGAAGTCCTTTACAAAAATCTAGACTTCCTGTAGTAAGAAATGATCCCTCAACAGAAAATAACACAATGTCTAACACAACTTCTGCCTGAAGAGAGTTGAGAGAGAGCTCTTCCTCCATGACAACAAATCTGTGTTTTTAAATTACCTCAGCAAAAGACAAATGAGTCTCACAGTTAACTGAAGCAAAGCTGAGGAAGAGCTGACGTATTTGCAGGAGGAAGGCATGCCTCTAGATATAGAGGGACCCCAGAAACAGGCCTACCAATTGTAGTAACCAGAACAGAGGTCATTGGTAGTAGAAATACACCAAAAAATGATTTCAGCTTGTTTTTATCTAAGAAAATTTACACTAAATTATATAATAGGTTTCTTGATTCAAAATTATCAATTACACATATTTTTGTGTATAGACAGAGAGAGAGAGCTGTGTCATGCATTTGAATGCAGATTTTTCTTTTTATTTACCACTGCAAGGGAGAAAAGCTATTTCTCCACTTACTGTAAAAGCTATCATCAATATTTCTATAACAAAAACACAGTGAATGTGTTTAACACCCATATAAAAGTCCAGGCATGGCCACATGCACCTGTAGCCCCAGAGATGTGAGAGGGAGAGAGACAGGACGATTGCTGAGGTTTTCTGGTCAGTTCCAGGTTCAGTAAGAGACGTTACTTCAAGGGAGTAAGGTGGACAGAGATAGAGAAAGGCATCCAATGTCCTCTTTTCAGTTCTGCACACTCATGTAAGTACACAAACTTACACGCCAACTTTTTGTAAAGTGTGCACACACACACATACCAAAAATAAAAAGTATATGTTTTAATTGAAAATTAAATGGCAATGTTTCTTACATAACAGGGCAACCTCAGGAGACTCAGACTTGAGGCAAACTGTGCTTAATGCTAAGTCGGAGGAAAGAAGCAGAGTGCTGTGGAGAAACGTGACAGGAGACAGGAGTGTGACAGATGGCCGTACACTCACAGCAGGCCAAGCAAGGCTTATGTGTTCAGATTCTTCTTGGCCTCTGCGTCTAGCGTTTCTTCTCGCCAGCAATGAGCCAGGAACCCTGTGGTACAAGGGTCACATGACTGATTTCAAGCAAAGCAGGTTATCTAATACCCAATTTCTTAAGAGAACATTAAAAAATATTAGAAAGAAGAGACAAAGGATAAGATGGCAACATGTATGCTTCTAGCATGGTAACAAACTAATAACCTGTAAGCCATATCCCACAGGCGCTGTGCAGACTCCTGGTCTGATGGCCAGAACAGTATTACAAGCAACTTTCCTGAAGGCTTACCAAGTGCTAGGCAACACACAGCATGTTTTACATATATTATGTGTCTCATGAAACCTCAGTTTGATCAAGAGTCTTGAAGACCCAGAAAAGTTCAATGACTTGCTAGTGTCACATGGTTCACAGTAGTCAAGCTGAAGTTTAACCCCTAGCCATCTAACTTTATACCCCATACTCATCATCACTACAGAGAACACTGTGATGTTTGACTCAGTGACCAATTAGACAGACACAACCTTGGAAACAAACTAAATAAAAATGTTCATATAGAGATCACCTGTAATAAGACAAAAATTCTCCATTGGCCTTCTAGACAAAAAGCTTAAGCACAAGCCAGGGGATCAACTCTAAGACAGGAATTACTAGTACTAGCATGTGACCCAAACATGCCTGGCCCCTGCTTTTCAGAATTCTAACACTCAAGTTCTGAGAAAGCCCTTCCTCCCTCATACTTCCTGTCATCCCATTGTCAGCTTGTCTGGGAGCGAATGACTTCTCTAACTCAGGGAAAAGCCTACAAATAGGGGGAAAGATTAGCCTGGAGCATGGGTAGGACACTTTTCTCTTCCACATATTGGAATTAAATGTTGGGTGACTTGAGAGGTTTATGCATAATGAAGAACTAGATACAAAGTACTAGATACAGTACTTGGCACAAAGTTGCTTGGGTCACAGAAACCTTCTATTGTATGACCTTTAACTCCTTCTTATGAACAAGAGAAATTGTGTATCCTTTACATGCTCTGAATTAGGTCTGGCTAAATAGGTCATTCATTAAAGCGCTCACTATGCAAGCATGAGGACTTCCATCACCAGCACCCATATGAAAACCATGCACCAAGGAAGGGGAAACAGAGGACTTCTGGGCTCTCTGGTCAGAAATCTAGCCTAGCTGGTGAGTCCCAGGACCTATTGACAGACTCTGTCTCCAAAAACAACTGGGTGGACAGCTCTCAAAGAAAGACAACTGAGTTTGACTTCTGGCTTACATAGAACCCCACCCCCAACTCTCTCTCTCTCTCTCTCTCTCTCTCTCTCTCTCTCTCTCTCTCTCTCTCTCTCTCTCTTCAAAATCTCTTGATGATATTCAAGGACTGGGAATCATTGATATAGTCAAAGAGAGTAGCAACCAGCTGGAGTCCCGGAGACCCACATTTTACTAGATAAAACCCCAATTCTTCCTTCTCTTAAAGAGGTGGCACAGCAAAAATTAAATCATTCCTTGGAGAACTTTATTAGAAGCCATGACTTGTACCACTGAAATCCACAACTCTGCTCTAGCCAAAAAGCCTGCAAATCATTGTTTCATAAAAACTTAAATTTTAACCTATAATTCAGGCATCAAGTTTCCTCTAGCTATATATTCCCTCTCATTGAAAACATCTTTAGTTTGGCATTATTAGCACAAAAGAGCTATTTTTTAAAGAAAAACATTTCAAGATGATATATCATTTTCAATATACCCACTGTGTAAAGTTCCTATTTTAAGAGGTTATTTGGATTATTTTCATCTGTGTTTTTAAAGCTAGATAACTCTTTTGCATCTTCAAACTTCTTTCTCTTGCTTTGATGGTGTTTTTTCCCCTCTTACCTTTATCTCTGTTCAAAAGCAAATTGTTAAGTCCTAAGTCCTAGAAGTAGAATTTGGAACAACTTCTGGGGACTGCACAATCCTAGCTATTCCTTTGCTTATTCTTTATTCTATTTTTTAACATGCAGTTTTAAAGGTAGCAATAAAACTAACTGTGGACTGTTAGCATCTTTAAATAAAACAATTAGCAAGAGAAAGTTCTAGGCAAAAAGAAGGATGGAAAAAAGGAAACAAGATTGTAAAGTCTTAGAAAGGTCCTACTATAGAGTATGGGGAGGGTTGTGAGTGTATGCCTGGTATGTGTGCCTGGTGTGTGTGCCTGGTGTGTGTGTGTGTGTGTGTGTGTGTGTGTGTGTGTGTGTGTGTACCTGGTGTGTGTGCCTGGTGTGTGTGTGTGTGTGTGTGTGTGTGTGCGCGCGCGCGTGCGCGCGAGCCTAGTGTGTGTGCGCCTGGTGTGTGTGTGTGTGTGTGTGTGTGTGTGTGTGTGTGTGTGTGTGTGTGTGTGTGTGTGTGTGTGTGTGTGTGTGTGTGTGTGTGTGTGTGTGTGTGTGTGTGTGTGTGTGTGTGTGTGTGTGTGTGTGTGTGTGTGTGTGTGTGTGTGTGTGTGTGTAGTGTGTTGTGTGTGTGTGTGTGTGTGTGTGTATGTGTGTGTGTGGTGTGTGTGTGTGTGTGTGTGTGTGTGTGTGTGTGTGTGTGTGTGTGTGTGTGTGTGTGTGTGTGTTGTGTGTGTGTGTGTGTGTGTGTGTATGTGTGTGTGTGTGTGTGTGTGTGTGTGTGTGTGTGTGTGTGTGTGTGTGTGTGTGTGTGTGTGTGTGTGTGTGTGTGTGGTGTGTGTGTGTGTGTGTGTGTGTATACCTGGTGTGTGTGTGTGTGTCTAAGCGCATGTGTATGTGTATTCATGTGTGTACATGTGTGTGGGGAGTGTTATTTAAGCAAGAAAATCTTTTAGTAAAAAGAAAGGAGGTAGTTTCTTCTGAAATCATTTCATAAGGCAAAGACTTGTAAAATAAAGGAAAAGGACACTATGAAGAATCAGGAACCCTCTGACCCCTAGCCTCATAGCAAGCTCTAACAGGCAGACTCCTTGTATCCTGCACTGTCATCTGGCCTTTTTGTGAGGCACTAAGATGGGTTCTCCATTTCTCTTTATTTACATCTTCCTTAGTTTTCTTTTCTCCTCCTCCCTCATTTCTTTAAATTCACTTTGCATAGATGGTCTTTCTTGTCTTGCTGAATTATTTCTTCTCCTGATACAGATGGATACCTTTGATTAAAGTGTGATTGCTGTACAAAAGCTCTGTCTGCTGCAGAGACTGTGTGGTGGATGTTACCAAAGCCTCCAACAGTGCCACTAAAGTTGTTCCATCCTGCAACAGCAAACATAGGAGCCACGTCAAAGCCTCATGGGGGATGATTTTAGCTGGGACACATACCTGAGGTAAAGGGAAATTACATATAGGGGAAGTAAAGTGATGACTTAAGTTCCGTAATAAATATAAATGACTGATGTCAAGTCTTTTGCTACACAGAATTTGATGGAGGGAAGTGCAAAGATGGAGAAGGGTATGGAGCCCTTTAAGAAAAGGATGCTCTCAACACAGAGGAAAAAAATATGCAGGAAACTAAAGCTAGTGCTGAAGGCCAACTGGATGTGGATTTCCACTTCGCCTTGAACTTAATCTGCCCTTCAATTCGAAGATGTATAAACATGTCCAGTTATATTCATGCAAATCAGCTAGAAAAATGCACACCTGCCTCCGAAGAGCTGGACATCTACAGAGCTTCACAGAATGCCAGCCAGCTGTGGTACCACCAGCCTCACTGTTCCACTTTGGATAGTTATCTGAATGTGTCAGCTGAAGCAGCAAGATCTACAGAAGCGATGTCCACAGAAGATGGAATGGAATGGATGGGAGAGTTTGTCTGAACTGTTTCCCTTCACTGATGACACAGAAAAGCCCACAAAACCATCACTCAAAAAAGGCATTCTGTCTCTGTTCCTGTCTTGGGCCTCTCTGTCTCCTATACACATGCAGGTGTTCCCTTATCTATTTGAATTATAGTACTTTCAGTTTTCATACTAAATTAGTTGCCTCAACACCCTGTCCATGGGTCTGCACTGTTCCTTATTAAAAATTAAAAAAATAAAAATAAATAAAATAAAATAAACAAGCTTGAAGAGGCAATGGGAACCTCCCTCCTGACCTCTCCATCCTTGAATGCATCTCTGTCTCCAAACAAGAGCAGCAATTGGTTTGGCCATGCCACACACATGCACACAGAGAGAAACTAATGTGTTATCCTGATCTCCATCAGTAAAGCTGTCCTGATTGTTATTCAGTTGGCTCTTTCTGGTGATAATGCTTTTAAAGGTGACCAGAGACCCTTTAGGAAATTTCAGATGTGCCTGGATACAACGTAACAGAATGTATTGTATAGAACTATGCATAACAAAGTTGTTTATCTACAAGCTATTTCGTGGACCAGTCTACTTACTTCAGAAGCCCCTTGATGCCTCAGAAATATCTGTCTCCTTATCGCTATTACTCCTCCCCTAGAGAGCTGTCCCTAATAAACTTTGCTATGCCTCTTCTCCTGGCTAGCTTTAATGTGAGCCAGGGGAAAGATTGCAGAAAAGCACACGTTCTTTTCTGCCTGGGCTTGCAAAATTGTCTTTTGCCTCGAATGCATCTGTTAGCAGTGATTGGGACAATCTGTGCCGAGTAAGATGACTTGTTGAGGGACGACTCTGAAAAGACCCTCTTCCAAGAAAGGTTTAACCTCTTAGTGCCTCCTAATGACAGCCAGATCCTGGATTTAAAGTACTGAGAAGAATAAATAATGTCTTTTCAATTGGGGTGGCCATCTTAAAGTGACAATGGCACCTTGGAATGAGATGTCCTGGACAACTGCGGGTGCCCGAACACTGTACATATTGCCTGAAAGAATCCTTTGGGCCCAAGTACCATTTCCAAGTTTGAATATCTCAATTGGTTCATATGATATAGTTGAATAAAGATGCTCTCTAAGGGAAATGGAATTCCTTGGCATGTCTTTTTTTGGCCAAGACCTCAGACCTAAATCCAAACTGGTTGGAGGCTGAGAGCACCAGAAAATCCTGAAGGTAGCCTGTAAGCCACTACCCCACTGCCTTTCCCTCTCCCTCTAGAAATGAAATCAACAGTTTTCAATCCAAGTTTCAGAGACCCTTGGGCTCTCACACCAGGCCCAAGGTGTCCAAGACAAAGCTAGAGTTATCTTTGAGCAGTCCCATTTCCCTCACAGCTCATTCGCCTGTGTGCCTGCTGGCAAAGGAAGGCCACCCTACTCAAGCAGGGACCAGCTATGCTGAGGAGTAACAGGTCTTAAGCCAGGAGAAAGGGAAGCCACAGGGTCAACAATGTCAGCAACAGGGGAATCCTTTTTTTGTTTTTTCTTTTTTGAGCATTCCAAATGAGAGTCAGATTTAAAAAAAAAAAAACTGGAATAAGATACAAAATTCATGTACTTTATAAAAGCTAAAATTGCAAACACGTTTTGAACTGGCAGCAAGAGATTGCAGCACTGTCCTATCTCGCAAAAGTCCAAATGTGTTCTCCTTCATTATGGTCACTTTGCTGGGTATTTGAGAAAACTCATGTTAATGTACCATTTTAACAGAGTACATTTACTGGGCAGGAGGGGGGCACTGTTAACAAGAATTGAAAATGAAATAAGGAGAAAAAGAAAAGGAAAGGAAAGGTGTGTTTATAGGACTCTTCAGATACTCAAAACATCAGTCCTCCATATACCTCATTTTAGATCAAAGGAGAATCTGACATCCAGATGGATATAGCATCAGCTCTCTCCAGGAGGCAAGGCCAAGCCAGGCAATGAGTCCAAAGAGAGAGATGAGAAAAGCCCTGCTGGGACCCTCTGTATCCTTGCACACAGTCAACCGTTCACCCTACTGACATGAAAGAAACATCTGGATTTGTGCCCAGCTTGTCTATAATGGCAGATACCCTAGCTTGCCTTAGGAAGGATACTTTCCATGCACCTATCACACAACAGGGACCTGCGAGACTCAAGCAAGAACTGTCAACTTAGGTTTGTTCTCTTGAGCCATATTGCTGTGGATTATTTTGGTTTCTTTTGGTCTAGCTGGGAACATCTTGGAAGAGAAAGGTGGAGGTCTTTGAAGGAACTGCATAGAAATTACAACACTGAGCGACGACATGATGCATGATCAGATTGGTTCTCCTGTCTCATTCTACTCTTTGTGACTCTTTGGGTCTAATTTCTGAGATCTGCCTGCCTCTCTCTCTCTCTCTCTCTCTCTCTCTCTCTCATTCCCTCTCTTGCTCTCACTTTCAGTCTCTCCACTGTTCTTTGTTTCTGTCTACTCTCCATATTTCCTCTTCTACCTGTTTCCTCTTATCTGATCTGGAAATGTTTATCGTTTGTTAGCAAGCCCAAGGCTAGAAGCATCACAACACATAATTAAAATATGTAGGCACCTGACAGGCTTCCTATATCACTTGGAGTTTTATTGCATGCATATTAATATGCCTGTTATTTAATGTGAAGTACCTCTGCCTAGTCTGTGAGACATTCAGCATTTAGGCTTCTCTGGGGGCTATCAGCTGCCTCTGCAGGGCACTGAATTTGCTTTTTGTTACAAAGTAATGCTGCAGAAGCAGACCCTCCATGTCCTTTGCTTTCTGAATCTCCACCAACACTCAAGGCTTTGCTAGTTAGCATTGAATTTTAGATATATTAAAATAATCTTATTAAATTAATTCATGGCTTTTAGTTGGTATTTCGTAGATTTTTCACACATTCGCACCACTCCTCAAATTTCTCATTTTATAATAGTGGGAGCTAAGGTTCAAGAGCTTACACATAGACTGGGTTGGTAAATTGTGTTCGTGATGCATAGATTAGCCACTACTCTGAAGATGCCTACTTCCTTGACTGGGGTATCAGGAGCTGCCTATGCCTGCACTGTGGCTCTGTGAGCTCATGCCTAGAACTTGATCTCAGAAAGGTCCAGACCCAGCCTTGATGAAGTAGGAGGATCTGGCGTTGCCCAAACTGAAGTGGGAGAGACTCCAGACTCTGTAAAATCTCTCCATCTTCCCCGAGGGAACCTTTTTGCAAGTAGACATGAACACATGCAGAAAGCCTGGGACATCATGCTTGCAAAGCAGATTTTCTGAGTTATTTTGCACATGTCTATATGTATGTAGCGTTTTAATGAATGTTTCCATGTGAGGATGAGTGTAGCCTGAGACCCATCTTCATTTCTACGTGGTAGGAAGGTTGAGAGCATGTAGCTGGCCCTCACACATCTCACATGTCTTCAATGGTTCCCAATAGTTACCAAAGCAGGCTCAAGGACTTCTCATTTCAAAATAGGTCTAGGTTGGATCATAATAGCAATATAGAAAACAAGCAGGGTTGTATTGCTTCGTATTTTAGCTATCTTCAAAGGATCTCAGAGGAAAAATCAACTAGAGCTGCTGAAATGGCACAGCTGTTATGATAAATCTTTCCGCCAAAAGCCTCCAGAGCCCTACGGCCATGGGGGCGGTCTCCGCCAGCCGCCTGAGTTCTGCCTGCCACGTGGATGGACAAAATCATACAGAGACTTATATTATGTACAAATGCTGCTTGGCCAATGACTAGGATTCTCATCTGTCAGTCTTAATTATCATAAATCTATATATTTTATAAGACTTATCTTATCGGACACCTTCCATTGATGTCCCCCCTTGCCGGTGGATCACATCAAGCCGCTGGAGGAAGAGCAGAGGGGGACAAGGGCCCACTTCCTGTTTGTCCTTCCTTAAATATGAGTCTCCCTGCTATGTCACTTCCTGCCTAGATCACCACTTCTTACTACATTTCCCAGAATCCTCTTTGACTCCTAGTCCCGTCTAGGACTCATTGGCCAAACAGTGCTTTATTAAACAATCAATAAGATGAACATACATAGAAGTACATTCCCTATCACACAGCCATTTACCAAGAATCTTGAAATG
Source organism: Cricetulus griseus (assembly GCF_003668045.3). Lineage (NCBI taxonomy): Eukaryota > Metazoa > Chordata > Mammalia > Rodentia > Cricetidae > Cricetulus > Cricetulus griseus. The sequence continues at coordinate 418,375,078 of NC_048595.1, forward strand.
GAAACCTATTGTCCCCACTACCACCTCTAATCACTGCACAGTTTCAGGAAAGACTAACCCTGTGAGTCTCAACCATTGTATCTGTAAAGCAGAAATGACTGCTACTTACACTCAAGTTTGTGTGTGTTGCTGTTGTTTTTAGCTTTGGAGGCTATTATTCAAATGAATTAAACCTTTGTTGGGGGGAGATTACTGAAACTATTTGTAGGGAGATACATGAGATATATTTTACTGGGATATAATTTATGTATTAAATATTTTTCTCAACCTTGTAACCAAATACTTGACAGAACAACTTAAGGGGTGAAGATTTCACTTAGGCCTGTGTTTTCAGAGAACTGTATGTGGCAGAGCTCATGAGGGCGGGAATGTGTGGCCAGACTCCTCTCTTCACATGGTAGACAAGAAACATGATGCTCAGGCCAGAACCTGTTTCCACCCACCAGGCCCACTTCTTCCTAAAGGTCCTTTAACTCCCCCCAAAGAGGCATTACCAGCTGAGACCCAAACTCCTGAGGCAGGGAGATACTTAACATTCAAATCCGTTCACGTGCCACACAGTTCTGCAATGTTAAGTACACTATTGATGGCTTTTAGTGTATCCATAGAGTTGTGTGCCATCACCACAAGCAATGAAGACATTGTTTCCACTTAGAAAGAAACCCTTTTTATTTACCCTCATTTCCAAGTCTCTCCCTTTTCTCTCAGCATTGGGCCATCCCCAATTTACTTTTTGTCTCTTCCTTATGCTTATTCTGGAATTGTGGAATATGTGGACGTTTGTGACTGATTTCTTTTACTTAGCATAGGATTTTCAAAATTCATCCATGTTATAACGTGTATCAGTTCTACACTCTTTGCTATAGCCAAAGGGATATGCAGCATTTAATTTATCAATCCATTTGCTGATAGACTCTTGGTTCGTTTTTACCATTTAACTATTATGGATAATGATCCTATGAGCATTTTATGTATTATTTTGATGTGATTTTTCATTTCCCTTAACCATATGCCCAAAGGTAGAATTGCTGGATTATATGCTAACTCTGTTTGTCTATTTAAGTAGCAACCAGACTGCTTTCCAAATTATAGTGTCACCTCACATTCCCATCAGCAGTGTCTGGGGGACATATCTCCACATCCTTGCCAGCACTTGTTCTATTGGGTCTTTGTTATCATGGATATAAAGTGGTTTTGATTTGCATTGCCCTAATGACTGGTGGTGATCTTAAGTATCTTTTCTTGTGCCTGCTGGACTATTAGCATCTATTTGGACAGTTTCTTAATGTAATTTTGATGCTTTTAAATGTGATTGTCTATTATCACACTATAAGAGTTCCTTATGTTGGAGTCCCATATCAGATATGAGGGCTTGGGGAAACTTTCTTCCCATCTATCATTTAGTCATTTCATTTTCTTATGTTCTTTAAATAAAATAAAGGTTTTATGTTAGAGAAGTATAATTTATCTGCTTTTATCATTTTATTATATTGTTGTTGTTTTTTGTTTGTTTGTTTGTTTGATTTTGGTTTTGGTTTTTGTAGACAGGATTTCTTTGTGTATCCCTGGGTGTCTTAGAACTCACTCTATAGACCAGGCTGACCTTGAACCCAGAAAGTCAGTTTGCCTCTGTCTCCCCAGTGCTGGGATTAAAGGTGTGCACCACCACACCACCAGGCCATGCTTTTGATTTTAGACCTAAACATTTATCATCAAAGCCAAGCACAAAGGTAAACCCTATTTTCTTCTAAGAGTTTTTATCGTTTTAGAACTTTGATTTTGAGTTAATTTGTGTATATGTTACAAGACAAAGTTCTGTTTACTGAAAAGATTATTCCTTCTCCATTTAATGATCTCAGCACTGCTGTTGAAAAGTCAGTTGACCATAGCCAGGAGCCCTCTGATCTCTGATCCCCATCTGATCTCTGGTCCAGTGCCATACCATCTTAACTACCGTTGCTGCTTTCCAGGAAGTTTGGGGTTGAGAAGTATGAATCCTCCCACTTTGTTTTCCTTATTGAAGATTCTTTTGCTTACTTGGAGTCTTTCACATTTCCTTATCAATTTTAAGCTCCTTTTATGTCTCAAGAAGAAAACTACTCTAGTGTTGCTGGCTTGCACCATCAAGAAATGGCTTTCAATTTGGGTTTCCTGGGGATTGAAAACAAACCCATAAGAATTTCTGCATCCATGATGCAGTAGGAATGTCCTAAAACTAAGTTGATCAAAGGCAGGACAGCTTTTACATTTCCCCCTGCTCCATTCATCTGTTCCTCTTGCTCTGTTGCTAATGAGAGCTCCTTTAACACTATCTGCTCAGAATGGTCTTAGATCTTTAGCTATAATTTCCTTAATTTCAGACTTCTGGGGGTTGGGGGGTTGTTGTCAGTTAGCATGAGAAGGCAGAGAATGGGCAAGAATTAACCTACCATCGACTCAGCAATCTGTAAAGAAAGATCATTTTGAAAGGGGGTTTGTTAAGACCACTCTCGTTTAAAATTCTTGATCCAAGAATAAGCCCTCCCCTTTACCCCTGCTGAGTAATGCAATGGTCTCAAGAACCCATATAAAACCTCCTCTCAAGTGAGCACATTGAGAGGCCACGAAAATGGTGTTAAAAGCAATGGAAGCCTGCAGAGAGGAGAGGACCAAGGGAGAGCAGGACAATGGAGCAGCCAATAGGAAGAGAAAAAGGAAGTGAGTGAAGAGGGGAAAGAGAAAGGGGATCACGGCAAGAGGGGGAAGCACATGACAGGTATCAATTATTTACCATTTATGTACAATAGGAAAACGCACTTTAACTACAGGAAAAGCACCAAGTCCACTCAATAACCATTTCAAAGCATGTGGAAATAAAACATAGCCTTTTAAGGGGCTGTAATAAATGTGCAGTGCTCTTTGTGAGGTCCCTGAAAGAATACATGTGTTAAGTCTTGATAAATCACACTTAAAAGTAAGTGTAACATAAAAACGAAATTAGGCATACAAATAACCTCACACTTGGGCATTTTTTCAGAGGTCTCTTTCAGACAGTTAATTGGAAAAGCCTCTGAGGTACATGACTTTTCTTCTCTTACATTCCTCTCCCTTAACATGAGGGCCACACAAAGGCCACTGCAAATAAACAGATCTAGGATGCAGAGGAAAAGGTTGCATTATATCCTCAGTATGGAGAAAAGGAAAATGAGAGAGAAAGAAAACAAAGAAATGGCACTATCAGAATTGTTACCCTCAGGTTGTAGCAAACTGAACAGAAGCCTTTAAATAAGGGCCACAAAAAGTATTCGAATGGTATCATAGTCTCTGTGCCCAGCTGCTAGTGTTCTATTCCAAATGCACTAGCCAACCAGCTCTCACAATCAAGCTCATGTGCCCATTCTCCAGTTACATCTGTTGTATAATGCTATGTGTTTCCAGGAAATTGGGTCCAACATGTTCCAACCTTAAGAAAGAGAACACAAAGAGTTTTTCCTCCAAGGAAACTGTGGCCATTAGGTCCCAGAGCAAAGCAGCAGAGATGGGATTCTGGCAGACTGCAGTTCCAGCCCACAAGCTCCATGGAAGAACAGGAGTCACCAACAAGCACTCTCAGTAGTCATCAAGTAATACCCTCTGGCTCTCTTGCAGTTGGTGCCCAGACATCTTCTCTATTTAGGATACAATACAAGATACCTATGTAATTGTAAATGTTACAGGTTGAGTTCCACAAGAAACCCAGTCTATAATAGCACAAGTAAAGCCTTCGTTCATCTCACCTCCTTAAGTTCTTAATCACCTCCTTAAGTTCCCCCTTCCCAACAGCACCACAATAGCAAAGAATTGTCCATACAAGTTTCAGAGGGCCAGCCCATACACAAATCGCTACAAGATGCTAAGCAGCATGTCTCCATGGACACCACAGGAAGGCAACGGAAAACCTGAGATTATGCATTCATTCAAGAAACATTTCTTGTTCAGTTTTAATGGGTACAACGTTGATGTATGGTTCTAGCAACTTTTCAGGATCATAACACACAGTTTTGAGATTTCTGATTCACCCTAGTCAGAACGGCCATCCTCAGGGCAACAAATGACAGCAAATTCTGACAAGGACGTGAGGGAAGAACACTTATTTGCTCATTGCTGGTGGGAAGGTAAGCGTGATGCAGCCACTATGGAGATCTGCATAGAAGTTCCACACACAAAACTAAAATTAGAACAACATATGATTCAGCCATACCAGTCCTGGGCATATGCCTAAAGTGTCTGTTCTGCATGCCATAGAGATTTTTTGCACATGCGCGTTCATTGCTACACTATTCACAATAGATAAGGCATGGAATAAACCAAATAAATGGATAAAGAAAATGTGCTACACAAGCACAAAGCATTTTATACGGCTTAAAAAGGGAATGAAATTATGACAGTCACAGGAAAGTGGATAGAACTAGAAATACATATTTATATATAGATATATATGTATATATAATAAGCATATTATATATAATAAAATAAGCCAGTCTCCAAAAGACAAACACCACATGCACCACACATTTTCCCTCATATGCAAAATGTGTGTGTGTGTATATACATATATTTGTAATCAAAATAAGCCAGACTTCAAAAGACAAACACACAGGTTTTCCCTCATATGCAGAATATATGCATATATGTATATAATATGTATGCATTATATATATGCATATATCATATATATACATATATATATATCAAAATAAGTCAGACTCCAATAGACAAACACCAAGTTTTCTCTCATAGGCAGTGTGTGTGTGTGTGTGTGTGTGTGTGTGTGTGTGTGTGTATTGATGAAGGAACAAGAGAGAATAATAGACTATATGTGACATGAAAGCAGAAGAAAGGACTATTTTTCAGGGAAAGAAGAGGACTGGCAAGGAAGGTAGAGACAAATGAGGGAGGGAAAGGGAGGGTGAGGAACGGGAAAAATACATGTATATCCACTTTTTTATAGGCTGACTGTGGCTATCCAAGTGAGGATGGCTCCCATGGGCTCATATATGCAAATACTTGGTGCTCTATTGCTCGAACTGTTTAGGGAGGATTAGGAGGTGTGGCCTTGTTGGAGGAGGTGTGTCAATCGAGGCAGACTTTGAGGTCTCCAAAGACTTTGTGGACTGGGATCTGTGCTCTCAGCTGCACCCCCAGCATCATGCCTGCTTGCCTGCTGCCATGCTCCCTGCCACAAGGGTAATAGACTCCTAACTTCCGGAAACAAAGACCCCAAATAAACCCTTATTTCTATAAATTGTCTTAGTCATAGTATTCTATCACAACAATAGAAAAGAAACTAAAACACCAACCCCCCCCCAAAAAAAAGTAAGGTAAAATAAAAACTTGCCTTCCCATCTCACATAGAAGAAAACAAACAATGAAAAACAGCTGACTAGAGTCCTATACAGGCAAGCCTTCCCTTCCTGCATTTGCCAAAACAAAAGTATCTTAGGAAGTGATAACAAACCTTGCCTACAAAGACAAGCAGTTCACTGACAAGGGTAAAAGATGGACAGAAAATGAGCATTCTAGTTAACGAGGAAAGTCCCAGGGCTGTGGACTCGTCCTGATGGAGCTGCTGTCTGCCTTTGCAGACACTGGAGGGCAAGATGTAGTCCATAAATTACATTCTCACCCCATTTTCTAAATTTCATTAAAAACATTTTTTTCCTTTATCTGAAAATTCCTCTTTCGACCCTCACAAAGACACTCCTGGGCCCGCCTTATTACCCAATAAGTAACCTGGTCCTGTGCACGCCGGCTGTAATCAAGCCGGCGCTGCTACCCTAACAATGCACCTAAGTGGGCCGAAGACCTCTAAGCGCTCACCCTGTTGTGTCATTTCACTTAATTAATAAGCAGAGCAAAGATTTTAGGAAAGGGGGAAATTTGATTACGCAGCATTGTAATGGCACTCGAGTCTACAGTGAAGATGGAGTGGGGTCTGCCCCGTTGAAATTTCCATTTGCCGTGCCATCGTACAGTGGAAATGTCAGCGCTGCTCCGCCCCCCCCCCCAGCCCCTCCCAGGTGGCCTTTAGCTGCATCTCTCAGTAATACTAAACCATTAGTCATGCCCGGGTCAGTGATGTGTCAATAACAGAATAATTATTAAAGGAAGCCTTAAGAGGAAGGATAGCAGCCTGAGCTCAGAACCAGCTCCATCACCCGGTACCATGGCTGGTTGATTAAATGAACGGATGTTGAATAAATGGCCCCTTTACATCTGGAGCCCTAAGGATTGCTGATTCCATTATTCCAGGGTTTGTTTGGAGCCGCTAAACACCTTTTCAGACAAATACGTGGCGTGGCTTTTACCCCTGCTGATTGCAGCCCACCCTTCCCAAGGAGAACAAATTTAGCGGAGTTAATGGTTCTGGCATTTTAAAAGGAAGTCAGCCAGCAGGGCAAATTCAGAGAGCTCGAATCTTTGCACAACACTGGGTGCAGAGAAGACACAGGCTTGAGATCCTGAAAGGGATGCTCAGATTCTGCTAGGCCGCTGAGAGAAACCAGTGCAGTGCTAAGGAGAAACATGAGGGGCATCTGAAGCCCTGGTAATATAAAGAGTAACACTGGCTGTAGGCAAGTTGGGAGGACGCCATGTGAGCCTGGAGTCACACAGCTAGGACCCAGGAATTCTCAATCCAGGAGCAAGGCCTTTTGCAGAGTCCTTCCCAGTCCCTTCAGAGGGAGAATGACCCTGCTGACCACTTGATCTGGGACATTTGGCCTTCAGACCTCAGACAGAATGGCTTCTGGTGGCTTCAGCTGTTATCTTTGTGGCACTTGTCATGGCCACCCTAGCAGGCATGCACAAAGTTCTAACCTCAGTGTTTACTGCCTGGGTAATCTTGGACAAGTCACTTAAACTTATGACCATTTATTTCTTTACAAAGTGAGGACAAAGATGCATTGTTATGGAAATCGCCAATATATTATGGGAGTTAAGACTTTACATAAAGAATGGACTTTTTTTTTCTGGTTTTTCGAGACAGGGTTTCTCTGTGTAGCTTTGGAGCCCATCCTGGCACTTGCTCTGGAGACCAGGATGGCCTCAAACTCACAGAGATCCGCCTGCCTCTGCCTCCCGAGTGCTGGGATTAAAGGCGTGCACCACCAACGCCCGGCCAAGAATGGACTTTTCAAGCGTCAACTAATAGAAGCCCAAAGGAGAAAGGTGTGGCAAGGATGTTCAACAGCCAGTTTTACAGTTTTCATCTAAGACAATAACATTTGTATAATATTCCTTTTTAAATAAGCAACTACTTCTTTTATGTACATTGTTATTAGAACAAACCCTGCCATCTCTCACATCAGTTATGGCAGAGTTAGATTTCAGACAAGAAAGGAAGAAAGAAAGAAAGAAAGAAAGAAAGAAAGAAAGAAAGAAAGAAAACAAAAAGAATCTAGGAAACAAATGTATTTAAAAGGCACCTCCTTGATTTACACCACTGATGACCTGATAATACACCAACAATAATACTTTCTGTGGTCTCCTCCAAACCTATAGCCCAGGTTAGTTTTAGTAAAGGAATTGAATTTCCATGGAAAATTATCCTACAAAATATTTCACCAGTCCCCTTAAAATTGGCAAGGTCATAAAAAAATAATGAAAGTTGGAGAAACTGCCACAGTCAAGCAGAGACCAGAGACATGAGAGCAACTGTACAGAGACATGTAAGTCTCCAGGGAGCCTAGACTACAAGGAAGACCTGAAGTAGAAACTGAGAAAATCTGAGTAACAGGATAGCAATAAGGCACCAGTGTTGCTCCAGTAATAGTAACTAATGTTCTACACTAACGGCAGTGTTAATGACAGGGAAATCAGTAACAGGAGACTAGAAACATGGGACCATCTCTCATTACTCTGTAAAGCCAAAGCTAGACTGAAAAAGCAATAAGTAACCAACCCCTGGGACCCACATAAAAACTTGATCCTTAGTATGATTATTTGTACCCCAGTGTTCCTCCAGAGGAGATGAAAGGCAGAGCCAGCAGCTCCCAGGCTGCTAGCCTGGTATTCACAGAAGACAACAGGAGAGACCTGTCACACGCAAAATAGAGAGCAAAGATTGGCACATCTAAGAATGGCTTCTGACCTTTACATACATGCACACCATGTCACATGTGTACCTATACATTAATACACATGAGTACATACACTTCACACACACACACACATACACACACACACACACATTCCATACACATAATAAATAATTAAATACAAACATTAATTTTAAAACCACAACCTAAACTTTACTTTCATGTCCTGAAGCTGACTAGAGAAACTTAAACACATGATCCCAAAGCACTTTTTTCCTCTTCACTGGAAGTACTACACATGTCACAATTTCTTCACAGCCTCTTTGTCTCTGGAATCTGCACACAAGTTAGTACACACACACACACACACACACACACACACACACACACACACACACACACACGCACGCAAGAGCCATGCTTTTTCATTCTTTTGCTCTCTTTGATATAAAGTCTTCCCCATTGTTACCAAGCTCAAACCCAAACCCTCCTTGACAAGCGTCACCACCAGTTGCCAATCACAGTTGTTTTCAACACCCAGATGACCCAGCAGTTCTTCTTTTACTGCCTGAGAAATAGAAAAATAGCATGAGACACCCCTGCAGTATGGAGCTCTCCTCTGGGTCTGTCAGCATTCCCATAAGCAATTTATGGAAGGAATTAGAAAGGAATTTATAATAGATAAAATTCTCAGCCCCGATACATGATAGTCTACAAATAAAAAATGTGCACACACACACACACATGCACACTTCTTTTAATTTTAAGTAAAAGTGGGGCATCTAGATGGCTCAGTGGACAAATACACTTGCTGCCAACCCTGGCAATCTGGGTTCAATCCCTGGGACCGATCTGGTAGCGAGAACCAACTTTCATGAGTTCTTCTTTGATATCTACTTGCTTGCCATGACACAGTGGTACACATGTACACATCCAACACACAAAAATAAGTGTAATAATTTTTTAAATGGCAATTGGGCTGGAGCAAAAGGTCAATTGGTAAAGTGATTACCTTGAAAGCCCGAAGTCCCGAGTTTGATCCCAGGAACTTACATTTTTATAAAGCCAAGATGGTGTCTGCATGTAATCCCAGTTGGTGGGTCGGTAAGAATAAACAAATCCCCACAGCTTGCTGGTAAACCAGCTTAGCCTGCTTAGCAAGTACTAAGTCACTGAGAGATCCTGTTTTCAAAAAAGAAAAAAAGAAGGTGGACAACACCTAAGCAATGAGACCCAAGCCTGATCCCTTGTTTCTATAACAATAGGTACACACACACACACACACACACACACACACACACACCAAAAACAAACAAACAAAAAATTGGCAATTCCAAAACTACATTCAAAACTTTTACTATTTTGATGAAGTTCTAAAGCATACAAAATTATGTATTTTAATGCTCAGATATATCTGGATATATAATGTGGTAAAAACTGACTTTTTTAAAAGATAGGACGAGCAAGAAATGAACAAGGTGAAATGTATAGTCATTTGCTAGGGAGGGGACAAGACGAAAAGAGAGTACAGTGCCTCTTCTACCTGCATATTACATGTTCTTTGAGATGTTATCAAAGAAAAATGTGGATTTTTTAAAGGATAAAAAGAGCTCTAATGAGAGTGTAATACTAGATTCCAGCAGCCAAGGACTCCAACTTGGGCTTATGTAAAGAGAAAAATAATGTATTAATATTTTTGGGTGACTCAGAGAATAACCAGAAGGACCAAACAGCCAGGCTACAGCTCAGCCAAGAACTCGGGCGTCAGAACCAGGCCTGGGAAGACACCATTGCACACAGACACTGCAGCATGCATCTCCAAAGCTACAAATACTAGCGCTTTGCCAAGCTCCTTCTCGGAACTGAAGAGTGGACAGCTGCTGCCACAGGGTGTCCTTATGGCTCCTGTTTCTTCATACTTTGAGCTTAGTTCCAGCTCTGAGGGGATAAGTCTGGTAGAGGCAGGTCATGTGCCTGCGAGTCCTTCCTAAAGAAGACTGAGGGAGTGTTAGGATTCTATCTTTCCCTCCAAGGCTCATAAGGTTCTGAATTCCACACATGTAGTTAGAGACTTCAAATGCTGAGTGTCAAAAGAATTGATAAATGTCCACTACAATCCACTTTCAACTTTAGCGTCAAGGAACATGCAGCCTTCCTCTCATGAAGATTCTTTAAAAAAAAAAAAAAAATTATACCTTACACATTGCAACAGTGGGTACAACCAAAGACCCAAGGTCTCAGGTCCTGTACTTTGCTGTACTTACAAAAACTCGACGTATGCATTCCTCAGTTAGAATCCATTCCTGATACGCTGCAGTTTCTAAACCAAAATACTACACTGACTCCTTCCACCAAGTTTTTTTTTTTTTTTTTAATTAAAACACAGGGCTGGGGGGAGATAAACGAAGAAAAGGGGGGAATTTAATTTATAAAAATGGGTTTCATCCAACCAAAAATACTCTAGTGTCTGTGAGTCAAAAGTAACATTCACGAATCCCTGATCCTTTCAAGGGTCCTTTTGCCTTCACATGGAACCTAAGAGTTGACCCAGAATCTTACTCCTGAGAGATCTGAGTTGATAGTACAAATGGGATCAGACCCACCACACACACACAGGACAGCCATTGTCCCATATGGGATGCTATTCAGGACTCTCTAGCACATTAAAGATTGCTGAAGATTAATACTTCTTTGCTACTCATATTTGGAATGATAATTCTATTTTAAGTTTTAAATAACTTTATTCTAAGGCACTCAAAAATAAAAACATCACTCAGCTAGATCTAGGTAGTGAAGGAATCAGCTTCCCTTTTGGCAGCCATAACGGCCAAACACGTGCTTCTATGACCTTGTCACAGACATTAGAAAGTCAGATGCCTGTCTCGTGACAAGGAGCCAATCAGAAGTTAGCTGGTGGCGCTATGCTTTACGACCCTGGGTATGCTTTACTGACAAGCGCACAGCAATGACGTAGAGAGCATAGCAACCACCCTGGGAGGGCCTATGGGCCATAACAACCAGTTGACCAATCAACACAGGGCAAGCCCTCCAAGCCTGGAGGCACACCAATCGTGAGCCTGTGCGTACCCGTAGACACTCCCCTTACGCTGCCCTAAGATCTTTTGGGAGCCCCTAGGAGCTCTCTTTGCTAGCCATCCGCCATGGTGGGTGGGTCAAAGACCCGAGCTAACATGGGGTTAGCTCGTTAAACTACAATAAAGCCTCATGCAATTTGCATCAAGCTTTCACCTCCATTCTGTGATTGGGGTGGCCGAGGTCCTGGGCTAAGATTCTGGAAGCCTCAGCTTTCCGAGGGTCTTACAGTAGCCAGTCAAATTCTCACACAGTCCCACTTAGAATGCATATTCTGAATAGCTTCTTGGAATAAATGCTTCAGTATGCCTGGAGATACAGGACTATTCCCTTCTAGGGTCTGGGATGTCTTCTGAATACCATTGACTATTTTGCAAGCAAGCCTATCCACTGCCATGAATGGCTGAATCCCAGTGTCAGGAACATTGGTTTTCTGCCTCCAAGTATAACCTTCTTTCTATTACATCACATTGGCTCTCAAAGTATCCCCAGAAAGGGGGAAATGTATGTTGAGTGGCATTCAAGTGTCACATTGTAATGCATTTGAGGACCTGTTTAGCCATGCTTTTAGGTCAGTGTTTTCCTTATCCTCAGATTATTTCAATTTTAGAAAAATGAGAACAAGAATGGAGTCGAGACCTTTTTTTGTTCAATTACTCTTGAATTGGGAAAACTTTATTGTCCATCTTCTTTGTGTTTCTTTCTTTCTTTCCCTAAGAAATTTGTCACTCATGCTGTTTCTCTGACAATCAATTCATTGATCTTCACCATTCCACTGTAGGAATATTTGAAATGCAAATGAGGTCACAGGTCTCTTTTCCATAAAAATAGGAGGGGGGGTCATCATTCAGAATGGTATGGTTCTAGAAATCCCCATCTTTCTATTATGAGTACATAACAACCTTTCTTTCACTTTATTTTTTTTCTCTTTATCAAAGCACAAAAATAAATTACCAGCAAAAGCAGTCGGTAGTTAATTTTCCAAAACATGGAAAATCACTGTATTGAAAGAATCTTTATTCATTTGAGAGAAACCCTTCAATTTCTCAGACACTGAACATTGGCAGACTTAGCAAAGCCCTTTGTGTCCATCATCTACTTCATGCATCATTCATGTAAAAGGTGACCTGGGTCCCATTAGTTGACTAGCTGATCTGAATCTTTGGGCTACTAGGATAAGTCATTTTCAGTGGCCCTCTTTTCAAAATTAATGGAATAGAAGAAAAAAAATTCTACTTAAAAAATGCCCTGCTGGGAAATTCTCAGTGAAGTAAGGCTAATTCATTTCTGTGTTTTGCCTTTCTTTTCCACCCTTATTTTTGCTTTCATTCCAAAGGACTGTGCTGAATTTGTGCAGACCCAGGTATACAGATGATCAATGTCAAGGCCCCAGCTGGAACTACACAGACATGAATGGATTTGAATCAGTAACTGCCCTTTGGTTCAAAACCTCCTTCTCTCTTTCTGCTTGAGACCTTGCTTAGGGCCATGAGAACAATGACCCAGCCATTCCTTGGAAAATCTGTTGATCAGGGCCTTGCAGGTAGTCTTGACTTCCACCATAGCACCCCACAGTGTTATGGTCATGGACCATTACAGAAATGAGTAATTGCTCATTTCCTTATTTGCCATACAATTATAACTAACTTTATGTATGGGAAAGCTTTTACTTGTATGGAGGCTTGGGGTTGTGTATTGAAAAACGTAGCTAAGTGGTCATTATCTCTTTCAAAAAGCCTTCAGTACTGCCCCACAAAGGTCATCTCAGAGTCTGAATGCTGAAGCTCAACAAAGTCCCCAGTAGGGTCCCCAGCAGGGTCCCGATGCCTTTCTTTTTGCCATCATTTTCCTACATCCTCTTCACATTACTTTCTTCTCACCATCCTGAGCGGCTTGAGATTTCTCTACTTCTGTATTCCTGGTATCTGAGATGCCTTTAGCCCTCCATCATCTTGGTAACTCACCATCCTCCAACATCAGTTCCAACCTTACTTCCCGAGCATCCTTGTTGAGACCTATCTCCTATCTAGATATGCTGGCTCTTTATTCTCAGCACCACCCACCCCTGAATACCTATCGTGCTGTCCTGCAGTAAATGCTAATTCTCTCACCTGTATTCATTCAGAGCATCTTCCTTCACTCAGCAATAAAAGCACATTTTCTTTTGGTCAGTCCAAATGTAACTGTTACAGGAATGGCCATTGAGGACATCTAGCATTTAAATGAGCATGGCCAAGTTGACCAAGAATAGATGTTACATTTGTCAATGCAAGTTGAGTATCTCTTGTTCAAAATAGTTGGGGCCAAAAGTATGCCAAATTTTATATATTTTCCTGGTTTTTGAATACTTGCATATAAATAATGAGATAATCTCAGTTACAGAACCAAATTTAAACATGAAGCTCACTCATGTTACATGTAGGATTTATATACCTAGCCTGAAGGCAACTTTATCCATTATTTTTATTGTACTTGAATTTTGATCATGACCTACCACATGAGATTGGGTGAAGGATATTACCTACGCTGTTAACGTATGTTAACGTATGTTAACACTGGAACACTTACAGCTTTGTTTACATAGTGCAGACTTTGAAGCAATTTTAGATTTCAGATATTTTAATTAAGATGTTCAACCTGTATCCTCAATCACAGAATTTTTCTAGTTAAGGGGTTAATCACATGCTTGGCCCTAAAACCAATCCACATTATCTCGTTAAATTATATATTTGTGAGAGCCATACTGAGTCTTTTGTATTTTAGGGATATTTTTCCAACATACATTTTTTTTTTTGACTCTCGATTGAAGCTCTAACAAGCTGCCTTTACCCGTGTTCCTATATGAACACTGAAGCCAAGTGCAACACCATTGCCCTGCTGAGAGATTATTTCAGTATTCTTTGTTTCATGCTAAGATGTCTTTCTTATGTCTCTGGTCTCAACAGTGTGCCTTGCTTCCAGGCCCCTCTACAACAGTGACCTTTTGCACATCTACATTGGTTTTCTGCTCAATTTCCAACAGTCAAAATTCTGCTGTGACCATCAGAAAGCACACATCAAACACCTTAAACATCGAAGCTGAAAAAGAATCCGGGGAGATTTTCCTGGGACATGGAACAGAAATTCAGGGCACAGCTAGCTGCCAGGAATAATAAAATGATGTCATCAGAAATCTGCCTCTACAGTCTTTGTTGACTTGGTTATAGGCAAGCTCTGTAACAAGAAGAGATGGCCCCAGCCACTGCCCTGTCCTGACCTTGCTCTTTCAGCTAGAAAATTCCATAGTAACCTACCACTTTCCTGACCAATAAGGCAAAAAGAACTAAGGGGACTCTTATTGGCCCATCTTGAGCTGCATGCCATCCCTAAGCCAATCACCATGGCAAACAAAGTTCATTTCCCATTCAGATTGGCTATCGTGTGTCACCAGCACCTGGCACAGAGAATAGTAGGTCATTCTCACTAAAAAATAAAAGGCCAAGTATCACCACAAGACCCAGTTCTGTTAGCAGGTGAAAAGAGAAAGGACAAGCTGCTGGTCAGACCAAAACTAGACACAGATCCTGTGTCTTCCTCCTCAGCAATGTTTGGAGAAACAAACGTCTACTCCTTAGGGTCATGCAAACATTTCTACTGAAAAGCTAATAGATGAAAGGAAGTTTATCAGCTACTGTTCTAGAAAGACACACAACCAGTATGTGAATATTACTAACATAATTATATATCTACACAATACACATATATGAGCACAGGTATATGCAAATCACATGTGTGTGCACATGTATTATAGAAGATAGACAGTGATTGATAGAGAGACAGACAGACAGATAGATATAGATAGATAGTCAAGAACCAAAACAATAAAGGGGAGAAAAGGGTTTATTTGGCTTACACTTCCACACCACAGTTCATCATCAAAGGAAGTCAGGACAGGAACTCAAACAGTACAGGAACCTCTGGAGGCTGGAGCTGATGCAGAGACCATGGGGAAGTGCTGCTTACTGTCTTGTTCTTCATGACTTGCTCAACCTTCTTTCTTGTATAACTTAGGTATACCAGCTCAGGGATGGCATCACCCACAATGGGCTGAACCCTTCCACATCAATCACTAATTAATAAAATGCCCTACAGGCCTACCTACAGCCTGATACTATGGAGTCATTTTCTCAATTAAAGCTCACTTCCTCTGATGACTCTAGCTTGTGTCAAGTTGTATGCATGCGCGCACACACACACACACACACACACACACACACAGAGAGAGAGAGAGAGAGAGAGAGAGAGAGAGAGAGAGAGAGAGTACACTTTATTTGGGGGAACTGATTTACATAATTGCTCTATGCTGGAACCCCTGGAAAAGAAATGATGCTGCAATCAGAGAAAGAAGAAACTTGCTTCACCCTTCAGGCCTTTTAACAGATTAAGTAGAGCTCATAGGTATTATAGATAGCAGTCTGCTTTACAAATGATTACAGACAGTGGTTTCTCCTGCTAACCCTCATGGATTACCAGATCCCAGCGCAAACCTGAAACCATAGAAAGCACAAAAGTCTAAGTAGACTACGTTTTTCCTATCAAATATATAACTGTGATAAAGTTCTATTTATAAATTAGGTGCAGTAAGAGAGAAGCAATAACAGCTAATAAAACAGAACAACTGTACGAATATACCAAGATAAAAAGTTCTATGAACATACCTTCCCTCAATGGTTAGGACGTGATTCCCATATAGAGAGTGGATAATCTACACAGAGATGTGATTTGTGTCTATGGTAGGACAGAATGGCCCTGTGCGGTATTTCATCACTCTATCATGGCATGCAATTTACAACTGAAGAGTTACTCACTTTTGGAACTTGCCATTTAACAATGACAGACTTCAGTTGATTGCAGGTAACTAAAAGCATGCATGGAAAACAAAACTAAGAAAAAGAGGGAACTGTAGTATTAGCCATTTCCACAAAAGTCCTTTATAGGAGCATGCAGGTCAGCGTTTAATTGAGTAACTGAGTACCATTGCCTGATCAAGCTAACTAGCTCGGGGAATTCACACAAATATGGGCACCTTTGAGTCCAGTCTGAAGTACTGCATTTTTAAAATCTTTAATTTAATCATAATTTTTTGCATAGTTGACACTTAATTCTATACTGTATCTATCTTGTTTTTTTTTCATATGTGAACAGTGTGAAGGATAATTTTAGTCGCTTCCCCACCAAATAATTTGAACAGAATTAATTATTTTCAGGATGCTAATCAATGCTGCATAGGTCACCTCACTTCTGACACCGCCATTCCCAAAAGCACTCCAGGTGACAGGCATGGGCACAGCAGGTGGTTTGTGGAGCCCCGTTGGCATAGCAGATGATTTTCAGGGCCCAACCAGATCTCCTAAGCCCACCTCAAAATTCAGTTGAGGCTGCTGTCCCATTGAAGCTTTCCCTATATTACCCTAGCATTCTTTTGGCCAGTCACTCTCTGTTCCAGCAGGAGAGCAATTGGGAAGACAGGACAATTCATTCTCTTTTAAAGAAGGACAAAGTTGTAAAATGCCCCTCCCTCAGCACAGTTCTGAGAGTCCATCTACAAGATTTACCATAAGGTCCCAGGGAGAGAGAGCTCATTTCCCACAGTGTAAACAGCTGAGGAATCTCTTATTATTTATTTTTCCTCCATTTTTTCTTGATTTCCATTCTTTCCTGAGAACATTGTCAAAAATAAATTAGTTATGCTTACACCCGCAGTCGAGGAAAGCCCAAGTGAAGATATGCATCTTTGACTTATGCCATTTGAACCTGTAAGGCTGTGAGATAACAGGAATTTAGAAACATCCTCCCAAAACTGATCCTGAACTCCCAGGCTGGTTCCAACTCTGACCTCAACTTCAGTGCACAGAAAACTCAAGATCAAATTTGATGCTTCAAGTTTTCCCAGAGATAGTTAGTGATAAATAAACCCAAATACTCCACATTTCCAGTCACCCTGATCATTATGCCACAAACCTCCAATTTACATATGCCATCTCCTTCCCATTCCACAATTCTGCCACTACCCACCAAAAACAACAAACAAACTGCCAGTCAGTGACTCCTGAACAGTCAGGAATTTTATATTTTTCCTATAGTTCTTATTACAATAGGAAAAATAAGACAAAAAGCCAAGCTATAGGCTGGCAGGTATTGGGTTACATTCACCTGAAATACTACATTTTTAAAAACAATGACAAAGCTAGGGATCGTGGCACAGACTTATAATTCAATACCCAAAAGGTGGATGTAGGAAGATAGCAGGGGCTTTAAAGCCAGTCTGTTATAGATAGCAAGAGTCTACCTCAAAAAATTCTAAGTATCTAGTAATCTACAAAATAATGTTTCAGGCTATAATAGTACAGGCATTGTGACAATTCACATACTCAATATTATTCCCATTTGAAGTAAAGTTGTGATTTTAATTAACCTGCAGACTTTCTGTAAGGCACTCACTATGCAGAAGCTCTTCAAATAGTTTTATTAGGAACCCCTGTGGTGAGAAAGGAAGACTGATTTAAGTCTTGATGTCATGTAGAATGGGTTGTAGAAGGACATGTATTAAGGCCTGCAGACTTTGGAACTCTGTAATAGTCCTGGAATGAAGGAAGATTGTGACAGTGAAATTGGAAATTGAGAATGAATGAAAATACCAAGGAAGGAGATTGGAGATTATCAGTTGGAAAGTGTGTGAATGGAGAGCAAGCAATGGTTCTTTAATGAGGCTAGACAGAGAACTGGGTGAGAGATTCTGTGATGACCTGGGTTTATGCACATCTAGCTTGAAGCCATGGAAACATCCAAGTAGGCAATGTCCATTAGGCAGGTGAAGGAGGTGGATCATGACACTCAGAAACCATGACCAGAAATTCAGATGCAGACATAGCAACAAAAGCCCTGGTGTGCTCTGTGTGATTCCAGCCCTCTGCTGAACAGTTCTGCTAGCTGGGGGTCTTCTGGCTTACCCAAGAGACTATACTTCACAACTCTGCAAAAGGTGCAAATAGGGCAGACAATAATTGCTCTTCTCAAAACAACCTCCTTATTCATTTGCTTACCTCATTCGTATACCATCTTAACCTGTATTCTAGCATGAGAGGTTTGTTAAGTTGGGTCAAACATCTACTTATTGAGCATGTGCTATGGTTCAGAAACTACACCCACTCACATGGCAGAAATAAAGATAATTAACATGTCCTATCTGCCCTCAAGGATCATGGGGTCTATAAAGCAGTCATGAACAAATAGGTAAAGAAAGTTACGGGATAAAGGAAAAAAAAGATTTACTCTAATTATAGGGTTCAGGGAGGCTTACAGAAAAGCAGCACCTAGAAGGGACCTATGAAATGCTCAAGTAGAAGGCACATCATCCAGACAGAAGACAGCCTAGGAAGGAGGCATGGAGGCTAAAAAGCACATGGTCAATGAAAAGAACTGAAAGAGGCTCAGTTGGAGGTTTGCTTATGTGTATGATGTAACACAGCAAATGGCCAGAGAGACGACTACAGAGTAAGGACCAGAGGTGATAGTCTTGAGCTACTGGGAGTTTGAATTATAAGATATCTGCAGATGAGGCCAGCCCATCACAATAACTTTCACATATCTTGATGCAGTTTAAACTTGGTCTAGTAGCGTCTATTTCTAATCATTGGAGCTTTTTACAATTCTCCTCACAAAAGAGAATGGATCCAGAAGATGGTGAAAAACTGCAATAAGAGCTATTATGTCTACTGCTTCTTTCAATGTGTTGTAAAGAGGAAGAAATGGAGCTAAACAGCCCTGCTCTGCATTTTTTAGTGTGTATGTGTTACTTTTCCATTGCTATGATAAAACACCACGACCACATCAACTTAAAAAAGGAAGGATTTACTAGGGACTTACAGTTACAGAGAGCTAAGAGTCCATCATCTCGGGTCAGCGAGTCAGGGGGTCAGTGGGGCAGTGGGGCAGTGGGGCAACGGGGCAGTGGGCATGTTGGTTGGAGCAGGAGCTGAGAACTCCCATCTCAAAGCTCAAACAGGAAGCAAAGAGCATCCTGAAAATAGTAGTCATCTTTTAAAACCTCAAACCCCACCCACAGTGACATCCTTTCTTCATCAAGGCCACACCTCCTAATACTCTCCAAGTAACTGGAGACCAAGAATTCCAATGCACAAGATGTTAAGGAGGACATTTGATTCAAACCACCATGATGAAAGAGAAGAAAATTTCAACACCAAGTAAAGAATCAATGGGACCTCACCCCCAATGAGAATCTGAGTGTTTCTCTACTATTCTCAACTCCAAATCTACTGGGAAATGACTCAGGTCCAGGCTGGGCTAAAGAGATACTCTTGGAATAATCTATATGAGGTGAACACCAAGTGTTAGACACTAAGTGAACCCATTGAAAGTGTACACTTGTGATCTCAGCACATGGGAGACAGAGGCAGGGGATCAGAAGTTCAAGATCAGACTACACAACATGAGTTCTGTCTCAAAAAAAAGGGTGGGGGGATACTACAATGAGGCCAGCCATTGTGGCTAGGAGGGCTGCTAGAGAGGTCTGGTCTAAGCTGGACAAATCTCTAAGGAGGTATCTGGGGTGGGGAACATTTCTGATATCACTGTCATTGAATGAGTAATCAATTCAGGTAGATTCTTCAACTCCCTCCCCTCAGACCTAGTTCTGAGCAGATAGCCTAACTTTCCTCAGCCTGCCCTCCCCTGTCAATCACCATACCAAGCAGTAGTTCCTTGGCCTTTAGCCCAGCTTCCACCTAACTGTGATCTTTACATGAGTTCCTACTCTCCTCTTCACACACCTTGCTTGGTCCAGAATTCTCATCCTCTACCATGTATCCACCTAACCAGATAATGCACACATTCCATCCTAGGTGACAGGTTAGGATAGCTTAGGCCATCCTGTGTATACCTTTTACATTCATTTATCCATCAACTCTGTTGCTCTCAAACAATCCGATAAATCTAAAGTTAACTATGATTTGGAGGGGATTATTTTACAACAGACTGTGAGCTGTGCTCACTGTGCACTGCTCTGTGTTAACTGAGGGTGTATATCAGAACCTCATACTTCCTGTCCTTTGTGCAATTCCGCAGTTGCAATCTTAGTTACCACTGAGCAGTATAAAATAATGACATGGTTTCCATACACAGTTCAGTTAGCATCTATACACCAAGCGAGGGCTCCCTGCATTCGAATTTGACATTGTCCTGTGTAGTCATGCATCCAACCACCTAAGAGTCCTCTTGTTCTGTTTCACTCCCTTAAGGTTCTCAGCCTTTTTCAGCATCAGAAACTAGGCTGGTGGGTGGCGGGCCTAGGAGGTTTCTCAGGCTATCTTTCCTGCTCACTTATCCTGTCAATTTTCATTGTTACCCTTTTATTGTCGTCAAGTTTATAGGAGAAAAAGATGGCATCATATTAAGGCATAATTAGGATAATAAACGGGGGCTGCGGTTTGTTTTTGGACTGATTCCAGTTGGGTAGCATACATAATCACCTCTAGCTGACTGCTTGATGACTGTGACTTTGACAAAGTGGCATTATTTACTGCTAATGGATGAGATGATGATTTATTACTAATTACTCTACCTTTCCACAAATTTTATATTATGTTAAATGAAGGATTACAGTGGTGGGGGGTAATAAATATTCACTAGGGAAAAATGTCTAACAGCACAGATCATGGAACTAGACCCTGAAGAGAGGACCAGACTAGAGAAAACTGTGAGCCGAAGAGTGATCACTATTCTCTTACCCATCTCCACCCCATTTCTCCAAAGCATGCTTCATCTACCAACCCCAAGTTTCAGTCTCCCTCCCTCTTGAAAACACATTGGTAAAAACTCAGATTAAGGAGGCCCTGTGACAGAAATATGTTCCCCAGGGTCATTTTAGTCTTTAGCAGTCTTGGGGGAGGGAGCAGAGTCTTTCTAAATGAGAAGTGAAGATGACTTTAAGAACCATGGGTGTTTAGACAAAAGATTCAAGTGACCGAGGGAATATAAATGGATATAAATGTGGGATTCTAAGCCTATAAACAATGGTGAGACCTTTGGGGGTAAAGTAGAGTTTCCTTTACCAGTACACATGCCCCTTTTGGAAGGAGACAAGTGTAGTCCTGGGAGTCCCAACAAAAAGATTGGACTTGATGAGCAAACTCATCAAGAGCTGTGTGGGTGTAGATGGGTGTGTCAAAAGAAGGTCAGGAAGAGAATCAGAGATGATGCAACGCTGAGCTGGAGACAGCCTGAAAGACCCCTGAGGCCAGGAAACGCCATTTTATATTTCTTTATAATTCTGAGAAATGTTCTGAAACAGTTTGATAACTGAGTTTTTGCAAATATACTAAAAGGAGGAAACAACATTTTTTCTTTGCATGTAAATCAACTAATTATTAATTTCCTTAAACTAACATTTGTAAAAGATGCTCTCTTCTGATAATCAGGAAATGGAGCAGCATCAACCTAAGCATTATTCTTTCATTCCTACCCCATTGGAGGTATCCACTGCAGGCTTAAATTTTCATATCTTTTATAATTAACACACAGAGCAGTATCTGATTTTAATGTACTTTTGATTAAATTTTATTGTCCAGTAAGTTGCTACTAAAGCTAGTTTTTTTTCCTTTACTGAATCTGTAGACTCCTTCTTGCAAACTGTTGTTTCTTCTAGCATCTGTTACACTTTGGTTTGACATCTATGTTTAGTTTACCAATATATAAATTGTCTTATTGATATAATATAAAGTGAATGAATAGTGTTCATCATTTTACAAAAATGTTTTTGTTATCACTGAGCTAACAGCAGAACCCATCCTCCCCAACCTAGTACATAGAAATCACCTAGACATGACTGTACTCTAAAAGCAAAGCATTGAACTCTTGGCAATATCTACTTGATTTAAAGAAGTGACTCATGACATGTCCTGAAGGATGAGTTCACTAGCACAGAAGAGAGAATGGGATTTTCTAGACATAGCAAAGTGCCTTACAGAAGATTGAGGAATGATAAAAATGCCAAAGTAATAAGAAGGCAAGGTGTATAGAGTAGACAGGAAGAAACAGTAACAAGTGGGTTTGCTTAGAGATAAACTGTGCTGAGAATTTGCATAGACAAATTTTAACCTTTGGGCCATTAAAGGCTCTAAAGCACAGGAAGGAATATACAGTCCATCATTTACAGCTACCAAAATGTCCAAATTCACTTACTCTCAAGTTACCATAAATGGCATATTAATAACTGATACACATCCTTCCACATATTTTAAATGATGTGTAGATTATCTATGATGCTTAGTACAATGAAATGCTATATAAATTATCTCTTATAACTGTTTAGGAAATATTAATATGGATAGAAGTTTTCATGTGTTTAGCATCTACACAATGCAGTATGAAACTTTTTCTTGTAAGATGAACAAACATCTATTTACTCCAGACAGGGATCCAGTGACAAACCAAAAAAATTCTTGTACCCAAGTCTAATTTGTGAACCAATAAATTTGCCTGCGGTTACTCACAGGAGGATGAGTGGGGGACTACATAGAGAAACAACTGAATGAACAGCTACACCATGGGGAAAAATGTTTTGCAACAACCATAACAGCTTATATCCTCTAGGAGAGATGGAGCTTCATAAGTCCCTCCCCCCTCGGCAACCATTAACTGTCTATATATCCTAGGAAAAGGGCCGTGTGAGCGCCCCCTCCACTTCCATGACCCTGACTGTTAATGTGCCAAAACCTAGTGTAGGTCTCCTGTGGGTGATCAAAGCTGCTGAGAATTCAGGAGGCCAATGACCATACCATACCCATGGGACAACATTTCACAGCACAATGGGGGAGGGTTGTCCATGTGTGAGTGGATGAGTTGGTTTGATACACAGATGCAGAACCTGCATATAAAGTACAGATAAAATGCTATGTGATGCCTTCTGAATTTTGGAAGCCAAACACTGACACAGGGTAGAGCGTGTATATATATATATATATATATATATATATATATATATATATATGGGAATATGGAGGGGGACAGGAGGGACCCTGGTGAGTAAGAATTGAGCTGTCCAAAGGAGAATCAGTAGCCTCCAGATATAACTCAATAGAACCAGCATGGTTTGTGCTGATTAAACACAAGAGAGAGAGACAGAGACAGAGATACACAGAGAGACAGAGAGACACAGAGAGAGCGAGAGGGAGTGAGAAAGAAGACCTCAACATTTTTAATTTGACCTGAGTATATATGAAAATTTTTGTGTATAAGTATCCCATAATTTTTTAACTATTGTCCCACTGGGCTTTCTGTCTAAAGGATTTTGAACTAAATTGAATAGACAAATATTTGTATGGCATAAAGGAAGAAAACCCAACATCCTTTGAGTTCTGTTAAAGTGCATGATTTAGGCTAAGTTGTCATAATTAATCTTCACAAAAGTCCTGTGGTAAAGACAACACTAGAGCCCTGTGATAAAGCCATTACTACTTTCTTTTTATCAGAATATGAAGGCAAAACACAGAAAAAGTAATGACTTGCCCATGGTCACAGGGCTGGTAAATGGCAGACCAAAATATCCAAACTCAAGGTTTGGGGCTTTGAGAGAGAAAGAGAGAGAGAGAGAGAGAGAGAGAGAGAGAGAGAGAGAGAGAGAGAGAGAGATCTAATACTACCTCTTGGTAGAGTAAAACAATCTTCATTAAACTGTGTCCTATGTGAGATTTTAATGATACCATACCAAAGGCTTCACATTTTCATGCTAGAGACCATGAAGGAGAGAAACAAAGTAAGCCATCCTGGAAAAAAAAAAAAAAAAAAGATGCACAAATGATGAAGCCTCAAGCCCTAACCAGAGTTAAGAGTGGCTGCTAAGCCAGCCGTCAGAACTGTCTGCATTGATTCCTCTTCATTCCTCAGTAGTGTCTTGGTCTTCATGTCTCTGATACAGCCATAGAAAAGTAACTAAGACAGAGTATCCATAAAATAATAAAATACCTCACTGTGTAGAGAATGGAGTCCCCTGAGTATGTGGCGAGGTGGAGTAGGGAGGATGTTCAATCATCCAGAAAGCACATTCCCTGGAGAAACCCAGGACTTCCACGCAAAGCTCCCTGACAGTCAATCATGTGAACCCCAGCCAAGTGAGAAGCTCTGTCTCCATCAACCTCTCCTCCCTCCCAGTCATCACCCCCACTCTAAGAAGAGTCCAGAAGCCTGTTGACTGGCAGCCATGCAGGGAAAGGACACTAGAAGGACCAAAGGGAAGCTAGACAGGGCCTAAGGGCTCATGTCCTGTCTGAGAAAGCAGCAGGGAAGGATCTTCAACTAGGAAGGAGATTGAAGTTCTATAAGGGACTGGGGTCTTCTGATTTCCTTAATACTTGAAAATGAGCCTTTGGTCAGTACTTTGAAGTTGCTTGAAAAGCTATGGTGTCTACCAAATTTGTCACCACATGAGCAAGGAAGAAAAATCTGATCAAGTACTACGCAGAGCAGCCGTGGAAGACAAATGAAGGTCATTTCTTAGCTAACCTCTTCCAAGTCTAGCACCTTAACAAACGACCTAGAGTTAAAATAATGCAAAATCTGCCAAAATGCTGAGTTCATCATAAAGAATTTTACAAAGTCAGAGCCCACACATAGAAGCTTCCTTTCTAGTCAGATCTATTTTCAATATATCCATGGGTGCTGTGAGCTTCTAAGAGGCCTGAGAATTGTTCCTAAAAAATATTACATATTAATTATCAAAAATAAATTCGAGGAATTTTAAGGGACAGCCAGCTAATGCAAATGGAGCCTGAGCCAGGACCAGAAGGCTGAGCTTACAAGGAAAGCATAATTATTAGGCATCTTCAATATGCTAAGTGGTATTTAAAGCCATAAGAAGAATTAGAAAAAGTGCTTCCTATTCTTAGAACCAGCTGTCTAAAATAAATCTGTGCTTAAAATGAAAAAAACAAAAGAAAACACTAGAAAAGAATAACAGTGCAACGTACATATAATGAGGTGCTCTAACAGGGATTCGGGGTAACACAGTCTCACGCAGAAACATGCACGAAGTGCAGGCATATGAAAAGGATTCGAACAATGACAAAAGCAATGGGTTTGGAAGGGGCTTTCCTCATACCGAAGACAAAGCTCAAGTAGAGATTTCCACTGCTCACCACCTGTTGTTCGTCTCATAGGGAATGCTCAAGTACCTAAGACATGGTTTAGTATATTCTTGCTGAGAATTTTGCTTCTGGGAAGGATTCCGTGGGAAGCGGCAGGTAGAAACCTTTTTCTCCTGACCAGAAAAGAAAACTCAGACGAGCATCAGAACTGGTCAGGATGTTTCAGGGAAGGTGGTGTTTAGGACTTCTTATGCTGAGGGAAGTCAAGGGAGATTGCCTGGATGCTCGGAAAATCAGTATGTCTGAAGCTACATTCATGAAATCATGATGACTGAAAGGCAACCAATGCAGACAAGCAATGGAGAGACTTCAGCTGGGGAAAGGATTTCGTTGAACCAGGACAGAAAGTTCCCTTGTGTCTTGGAACTTCCATGGGAAGTTTGCTCTTTATGGAGCAGGTTTTCTGTTTACTGGTAAGTCCGTCACGTGATCGGGGGTGCACGAACACATTGGTGATGTGAGTGGTGCATCCCTCAGACTGTCTGCGTGTTCCTAGATGCAACTGATAACAACCCAGTCTGCCTGCTGGTTGCTGCCTGTG
The DNA here is from genome assembly GCF_003668045.3 of Cricetulus griseus. Classification (NCBI taxonomy): domain Eukaryota; kingdom Metazoa; phylum Chordata; class Mammalia; order Rodentia; family Cricetidae; genus Cricetulus; species Cricetulus griseus. Next base: position 418,400,967 of record NC_048595.1, read on the forward strand.
GAGAGGGGACATTGAGCGCCTAAAGCTCTGGAGAGAGAACACTCTCAGCACAGGGGAAGGCTGTTCAGGTTAGATTTTTTGTCAGGAAGTGCACATTAAGATATGCTGACCCAGATATTCCAATCTCACTGTTTCCCACATGCACTAGAAAACCCTGAGCTCAGCAAGCATGTGGTCTGGCAGGCTGGGAGTATTAACCTGCGGTCCCACCAGGATTCTTCATCATTTTAACATGGGCTTTACCGTGGTTGGCAAAGCTGCGCCACTCTCCCATTTCAGGCTGCAATTCTATTATTCTTTCCATTTGTGAGAGAGATGGACAAGAACGCCACAGGTAGGGGAAGACTGACTCTGATGTGTTGTTGTTGTCTTTTTTAAAAAAAATATGTAAATATTATCAAAATGATTTGTTCTGTCTCGAAGCTGATGGAGACAGGGTTGAGCTGTGAAGTACTATGCTCCATCCGACGAAAATATTATGCTTCAGCAAAATTAGCCTCTTCTTTTACCACAAGATGTAAGCTTTAGATTATACTGCACAAACACTTCAAACCAAAATTATAACTTCTGATTAAGCACCATGGCCTGGCTGCTGAATCACCAGCACGGAAGCCCCACCCTGAAGAATGTAGAGCCCATGATGGCAGACATTGCTTTTAGATGGCACTATTTTTTTGTTGTTGTTGTCTTTTTATATAACCCTTCACTGACTAGCCTCATCCTCCCAGTTCTCCAGCTGAAGTCAAATCAAGGCAACTGAGGAACTGTGAAGAGAGCCAGCAAACGTCAGATAGGTTCTGGAACAACAGTCATCACTGCTCACGGCAGAAGTGCTTATGACCACATCTCATGTGGTAGCCCTTAGGAGAGATAGCCTGGGTTACACCTGAGGTAAACCAACCCAACAGTGGGATCTAATGTGCCCATGACTGAAGTACACTGACCCAGCTCCAGAATGACATCAGTGTTACCCAGATAACCTTAAGACATTAACCCGTGCGTGACCTCAGATAATATAAAAACAGATCAATGAATCACTTGGAATGATCTGGGCAGTAAGTAATAGAAAGCCCAATTCAAACTACTATTAATAACAAATTGAATTAATTGATTCACATAATGAAAGGCCAAAAATGAAGTAGACTTTAGGAAAAGCTTGATTAAAACTCTGGCTCTAGTTTTTACTGTTCTGTGGAGTCTTTCTTTTGCCAAGAGCCAGTTTCGTTTTCAGGCTGGCTTCCCCCTTAGTGAAAGATGGATTCTACACCATAGGGTTCATAGTCTCATAGCAAGCCATCCACACAAAACAAAGACATGGTCTAAAGTCAGACCTGCCCCTGCCTCAGTCCCAGGGAGAAAAGAAAAGGATTTCACTGACGGCTTCAAGTCAGTCAGAGTCCATGCCTGCACCTATCTGAGGCTTCTGGCCACTCTTCTAATGGGGGAATAAATGCTGAAGGAGAACCCAGACTCAAGCATTCAGCTCAGCTATCCAAAATAGAAACACAAGTTTCACCAAACACCCCACTTTTAGGCAGAGAAATTGTGAACTGCAGAAGCATGTGCTCAGTCATTGCTCACAAAGATCTCAGAATATACAAATAGCTAAGACAACAGCCATTTCACAGTAACATTTCCCCAGGCTAGGCATCTGGGGAAAGTGGGAGTCCTAATACTTCAAAGGGCTTTCCTACAGCCCCCTTTGAATGAATTCCTCACTTGCAGGTTCCAATGATTTAATGAAGTGACTGTGAAAGTTTGGCCACATGAATGACCCTGATCTTTTATACTCAGCACCAAAAGTGTTCTCCGTCCTGGGCAGTGTCTAGCTGACCCTGTCTGACCTTCATGGGCAGTCTGAATATAAGGCACATATCAAGAACAGTGAAGAGATCTAATCTTCCTTCCTTAAACTAACAAATTATCCTGTCACAATTGAATGGATGCTAGTGCCACAGTGTCCCTGGACTAGAGACAAATGGCTTGGAACGCAGCAAGCACAAGCTTCAAGTGTGCCTCTGTTTCCCTTGTCTCCCATTACTCTATATTCCTAAGAGGTAACAATGAGCTGTCACATGAGGACTGGTGCATTTGCCAGACTTCATCACTGTGACAATATACTTGGCATGAAAGACTTCAGAGAGGAAGGATCCAAGGGTTTCAAAGGTTCCAGTCTGTGACTGGCTGATTCTGCTGCTATATGTCTGAAGTAAGGTGTGGAGGCAGCAGGTGATGGGGGAAAGCAGTATCTCATGGCAAGCAGACATCAGAAAAGGACAGACAAAGGAACTAGGTCCCTGAAACATTCACCTAGTGCCTAACTTTTTCCAACAAAGCCCCACTTCTCCAATGAGTGCCCAGAGCTGGATACCATGCCTTATTGTAGGTGGGAACTTGAACTTAGGAGACCTCATTCTATTTAAAGGATTGCTTTTTTTGTTTTGTTTTGTTTTGTTTTGTTTTGTTTTTGTTTTGTTTTTTTTGTTTTGTTTTTCGAGACAGGGTTTCTCTGTGTAGTTTTGGAGCCTATCCTGGCACTCGCTCTGGAGACCAGGCTGGCCTCAAACTCACAGAGATCCACCTGCCTCTGCCTCCCGAGTGCTGGGATTAAAGGTGTGAAGGATTGCTCCAAACTTTGTCCAGAAGAGAGCTGTTATCTTTAGTACACATAACAATAAATATAGCTGCCCTTCACTCTGGAGGGTGACATTATCATGATCTTCCAGGCCTGCTTACGATGCAAATACCCATGAGCAGATAGTCCAGAACATAGTTCCTCTGAGCGTAGTATCTGCAGAAATGCAAGATGACCAAGGAGAACTGTCTTCCAACAACAGCAGAGTAGACAGGTATAGATCCTAATAGATGCACCTAGTGGACACTAAATACTAACTTGGAGCAATGGAAACCACAGGTAGAGAGAAGCAGGAGCTGTTTTATGGCAGTAGAGGGGGATGAACAAAAAAGGACACCTTGGCAATGGAAGCGTGGTGGTATTTCTAAACCCACATAGAGAAGCGCACTCACACTTTGAAGAGATTGCACAGTATTCATAAATAACTGAATTAGCAAACAGGAGATTATTTTGCTCAAGGATGGGAATTTCTCCCACTGCCTACTAACTCACCTTATCACCATAGGAAAGGAAGTCAACTAGACTCAGACTATGCCAGGCAAATGGGTTCTGTGGAAAAATTTGTATTCTATAGACAAAAGTGAAATGCTGCAGAGACTCACCTCAGAAAGCAAGGTGCTGGGAAACTATCTCTACCATAATAGCCATTTATGCTAAAGAAATCGATTTTGCAAGTTTTAGCATTTTGTATATTATCTCTTACTTTATCTTTCTACCCAACCTTCTTCTCCAGATAAGAGCTGGTTATTTATTGTCATTTGCCAGTGATAATAATGGCAGGTGATTCTGGGTGTGCCCTTGTTAAAGTCAACAGAACAATTATCTCAAAGAGAATACACACTCATCTTAGGAGCTAACTTGGCCTCTATTTCCAGAATCTAATTACAGTTAGTTCATTACCCTATCTCCAATAAATAAATAAACAAATATTCCAAGAATTTTTTTTTACATTAAGCATTCGGTCAAAGCAAGACTCTTGTGATTACTACCTCTTATTTACATTGCATTAAGCGTTTTATTCACTCCTACAACAACAATGACAATAAAATAAAAGTCTTCCTGCTCATTGATAATTAGATGTTTGCTTCATTTGGACTTCCTCCAACTCTCTTCTGCTCAGATGCAGCTCTTTATAATTAATTATCCTCTTGCTGAACAACTCAAAGCTGAAGTCTGACCAAAGTACATCTCATCCCACACAGATGTCCTAGTTACTCCACAAAAGGTTAATTAATCATAAGAGGTGCTTCAAGCAGGAGGCACTGGAAGAAATTCAGACCTAGTTGCTGGCAACACAGAGAAGCTACCAGCACGCCCCTAGTTATTGAGCTCACACTGAGAGAGTCTTTCAATGGAACAAAAATCCAACGGCACAGAATGGCTTTTGGGTATAATATCCTGCGCTACATAATGGAGCACAGCATTTCCCAGCCACTGAAGATTCAGAACCCAGTCCTGCCTGTGAGGGAAGGTCAGCACTGTTTGTCCTCATTTAACAGAGGTGCCTGAAACTACCAAATCACAATGGCAGAAGCCGTCTCCATCGTTCCCCTCACTTTGGCTGGGTGCCATTTCAGCACATGAATGAACCCTCCTCACCAACCAATCATTCTACAGTCTCCCATCTTCCAAATGCACCTCAGACTCTCCCAACCTGTAGTTTCAGTCACACTAGCCCCCATTGTCCAGGGACAACCTTGCCTTCATCACTGTCTGGTCAAAGCCCTACACTTCAGTCAAGAATACGTTTCCATTGCTCCACCCAAGACTGCATCCAGAATATTTCAACTCACAGAAAGCAGGTCTTCTTTTGATCAGGAGCAGCTGTGCGCATCAGGAGCCCTGCCTTGGAATACGGGAATAAGTAGAAGCAACTGTGCCCCTGATAACGTCTAAATTTGAGCCAGGTGCTTGAGTCCTGTGAGCTTTGCTTCTTCTGGTTCAGCACACTGGGGAGAACTTCATGAGTTTTACTATGGAGGTTATCTAGAATAAAGTGTGCAAATGCTTGTCATTTTGTTGAAACCTTATACATATTTCTCTGCCTAGTAATTGACTACTCATATGCTTTCTTTTTTCTTCTTTTAACAAAAGACGTGACAGTCACATCTGACTTTAAGTTGTCATTCTCTGAAGAACAAGAAAGAAGGTGGTTCCATTTGTCCCAGAACAAAAGTGTCGTAAATTGTGTATCTCAAAGAACTACACAGGGTTAGGGATGGGGCTCAGTGAGAGAGTGCGTGCCTAGCATGCACGAGGTCTCAGGTTGACAAAAACAGAAAGAAAGAAAGAAAGAAAGAAAGAAAGAAAGAAAGAAAGAAAGAAAGAAAGAAAGAAAGAGAGAGAGAGAGAAAGGGAGGGAGGGAGGGAGGGAGGAAGGAAGGAAGGAAGGAAGGAAGGAAGGAAGGAAGGAAGGAAGGAAGGCAGGCAGGCAAAGATCTGTGAAAAGATACTTACAGACCATGAGATGAAAATTTGGGGGAAGCAGATGAGATCAGACATCAGACTCTCAAGCCTTGGGGGCTCATTTGTGGTCCTGGAGGTGGCTATGAATTGAAGAAAAAGTATCCACCACAATGGACCTTACTACCAGATGGGGTTCCCAGGGAGATTATTTCAACTCTGCCTACTCTCCCTAAGGCAAGATGACCGTCCCTCCATTACCTGAGTAATTTCCTAGACACTGAGAGAGGTTTCTACAACTTCTCCTCAGAGTCTGTACTCTAGGGATAGTAGGAGATGGTGTTGTGGTGACAGTCACAAGAGTGACTGAGTATAAAAAAGACTTACCATGATTTTTCTGCCCAATAGACTGTACAATCAAGAGCCAGAAACTAACCAGAGTTTTAATTTCCCCCAGAATCTGACCCTTATCTCAGTAAATACCAGACACTCCAGTTTGTATCCAAAGATTTCACTAGATAAACCAGTGTGTGTGTGTGTGTGTGTGTGTGTGTGTGTACGCACACGTGCAAGCACACAAACATACAAGTAGAGGCCAGATGACAACCTCAGATTTTGTTCCTCAGGGGACATCGTCCTCAGTTCTTTCTTTCACTTTCTCTCTCTGAAACAGGATCTCACTGGCCTGGAATTTGCCAAGTTGATAGGGCTTACTGGACAGCAAGCCCCAGGATCTTCCTGCCTTTGTCTGCTTCCTCAACATTGCTATCACACATGCATGCCACCACACATGACTTCTTTACATGGGTCCTGAGGTCTTCCCACTTAGATGGCAAGTGCTTTACCAACTGAGCCACCTCCCCAGCCCTGCTCCTTTATTTTATTCTTTTTATTTGTTTGTTTGTTTGTTATTTATGTTGACAGGGTCTCACAACATAGCTCTGGCTATCCTGGGGTTGACTGTGTAAACCAGGCTGCCCTCAAACTCACAGAGATCTGCCTGCTTCTGCCTCCCAGGTCCTGGGATTAAAGGTGTGTGCCACTAAGCCTGGCTTAGTAGAGTGTAGTCACTGGTGAAAATTTAAGAGGATTGGTGTTTCCTCCTTGCTGCATGACTCACTCAATTTCTCTCAGAATGTCTAGAAAAGACAATTAGCACGCTGGGTGAAGGAGAGAATGAGTAGGGACCAGCCAACATGGTAGGATGTGCAGCTGTGTTTCATGAGCAGAATGTATAGCTTGCCTTTCAGATCTAAGTCTCTGTGAGAGAAAGCTGGAGATTCTAAATGTTCAGGGAGGCAGACAGATAGTGATGGAGAGTCAAACCTTTCCACTTTCTAAGGGGGAAAAAAGCAATTTTTGAGACAAGATCTCACAACATAGCCCAGGCTGGCCTGAACTCATGGTCTGCCTGCCTCAGTCTCCCAAGTTCTTGGATTACAAGTGTGCCATCATGACTGGTTCTTCCTGGATTTCTTGTCTACCATGTTTAATTAGTTCTCATTTGCCATCAGACTTGAGCCAACAATATATGGAAGCTTGTCTTTCCATTAAAGATATGAATCTATAAAACATGTAGGGAGATATGGGTAGCGATTTGCAGTGGAAATACATTTATTCAAGCATCTAAATCCCTTTCAAGCCTGATTGTGTCATCGTCTTCAGAGATAATAAGGTACTTATCAAAATTATCTTCAAGATGCCAACCTGAGTCAGTGAGGTCAAATATCAAGTTCAGCTAAACAGAATTGGAACCTAATTCCATCCTTGTAGTACATGTAATCATTCTTATTATTATCATTCAACAGCATTTCTGATGCTGACACAACTCACTGTGCAGAATTCACCTGACACCTGAAATGCAGCCGCAGTAGACAAGACAATGCTTAGTAAGAACTAACCCTGAGACCACAGTCCTCCTAGACTTGAAAGCTTTGGTGTAAGTGCCAAATTTATTCATAATGGAAGTAAACTGCAGAATCCATACAAAGTTATTCCTATGATTGCTCCTGCAAACACTATAAATAGGCCTTGTTGACTTGTGACCATTCAGCCTGCTGGCGTAAAGGCTAATGGTGGCACTACAAGTTCCAAACGGCATGTGCTCAATTCTGTGCCTTCCAAAACCCCTCTGGTTGTATGTCCCTGCTTTCTTCAGCAGTGGGTGTTTGGGGCCCTGAAAACCAAAGTTCTTGCTGCTTGTGAACAGTACACATGCAACCTGTCCATTTATAGAGATAAGGATGCATACGTGTCTTTGCTATCTCTCCAACTGGATGGCCAGGTTGTTCATGGAGTCTCACACACTAGAGCAGTGGTCCTCAGTCTTCCTAATGCTGTGACCCCTTAGCGGAGTTCTTCATGGTGTGGTGATTCCCAACCATAAAATTATTTTCATTGCTACTTCATAACGGTAACTTTGCTAATTATGAATTGTAATGTAAATTTCTGGTATGCAGAATATTTGCTATTCAATCTCCGTGAAAAGGTTGGTTCATCCCAAAGGGGTGGAGACCCACAGGTTGAGAATCTCTGTGTTGGAGTCTTCCCATGCATAGTGGTTTTCTTAATAGGATACCATGGTGGGTCTTTTAAGCACAATAGTGTATTTCATCACAGTTCTAAAGACTAAAAGTCCAAGGCAGAAGTGTTGGTGCTTCGTTTGTTCTGAGGTCTCTTGGCTCATAGATGCCATCTTCTTGCTGTGTCTCTCGTGATCTTTCCTCTGTGTGCCCATGTTCATGTCCTAATATCTCTTCTCTCAGAATGACACCAGTCATATTACATTAAAGTCAACCCTTATGGCCTCATTTTCCTTTAGTTAGTTACACCTCCAAAAGCCCTGTCCCCAAACAGTCACATTCTCAACTAGAGGTTATGTCTTCAATATGTCCATTTTGAAGGCATCATAACTCAGTCCCTAACACTGCACTTCCCAGACATATAACACTTATGGAGTGGCCAAGGAGGGGCCACCACATATGCATGATTGATGACTCAATAAAAATATACAAACTGATTCTGGATGGACAGAAGAGCAATGCTCAGCTTGAAAGCTCCCTCCCACCCACCCCTCCTCAGCAGCTCACCTTCCTGGTGCTGTGACAAGGCAGCCATGCTGCTATCATCTGCCTCTCACTGGGAAGCAAGGCCTGAAGAAGTCAGGGAGACTTCAAGGGAGCTCCTGAGAGGCAACCGAAGCTTTTCAAAAGGGCAGGCGAAGGAGTGAGAGCAGAAACAAACTACACTGGCTAAGTTTCGACACAGCCCACAAAAAACGTGTTAGGTGGGCTTTCTCCCCACCCCCTTCCCTTTGGAAATATCATGTGATCAGAATGCTGTGTGACATGAGTCTATGTTTCACTTCTGCCTCTCGTCATGTGTGTGAATGTAACCACATTATTAAATCCCTCTAATTCTCACCTTCCTCATCTGTAAAGATGGAGAACAACTTTGTTGTGAGAATTGAATATGCTAATTGACTCCAAGTGCCCTGGCATTAATTGAGCATTGAATTAATGTTAATTCCTCCCCTTTCAGACTTCCTACTCTATCATAAAACTGCAGACTGGATAGATCACTAAATGACCCCCTGTCTCTCTCTGTTACAGTACATCTCCACTTATAAAAATTCACATACCTCCCCCATTGTACCAAGGTTTGACATCCATATCTTGTTGAGATTTACAGCTTTGACCTCTAAGGTGATTTGGAATATTAAAAAAGACAATGCACGGATGTGCACCAATCTTCAAGATACAGAGAGCACTGAGGAGCCCCCATGTCTGGGCTTTGGGGGTCAGAGAGGAATTTTCAGTGGCTGCTGTGTGGACATTTAGTTCCCACTGCAAAAATTAAATTATTCCCAGAGGTCACAGGTAAGACAAGTCAGCTGTTTTATTTAAAGACACAAGATACAAGCTAAAGCCCCAAATGGATAACTGAGAGAAGAAGAAATTGTTGAAGGGACTGAACAGTCATTGAAGTTCTTGCCAAAGTCCCAAGATAGGCCCTCACAGAAATCTCCCTGACTTCTTCAAGCCTTGCTTCCCAGTGAGAGGCCGGCTGGTGACAACAGCATGGCTGCCTTGCCACACCACAGGAAGGTAAGCTGCTGAGGAGGGGTGGGAGTGGGGGGACTTTCAAGCCAAACATTAGGTTGCAAGAAGAAATGCAAATAACTCCCCTCTTTGGTTTGTGATGTATGTGTCAGCCATCTTGCTCTGAGCTTGCAAGTCTCTGCATTTGACTGTTTGGCCCAGGGATGGAAAGGGCAGGGAGGAAGTAAAAGAAGCATCCTTCAGACTCCCTTAGCTACGCAGTCTGCCTGCATCCTGGCAGAAACCCACTAGGCTTTGTTTAAACCTGTTTGTGAGACAAAGGGAGCCATGGCTGCTCCAGGCCCCAGGAATTGCCCCGTGTTAAGCAATAATAGAACATTTCTTCAATTATCTTTTAGTCTATGATAGACAAAAAGGAGCCAGGAAAATTTGTACAGCCTCCCTCCAAAGCAATCTCAATGGAGATGCCGGGAGACTGAACAAAAAGGGGATATGCTATTCAAAAAAGACTTTTTCATAAATGCAAACTAATTCCTGATCTCTGCAACCTGCTGTAACTGCCTCTCCTGGGTTACCCTTTTCATATTCTGCAATTTCATTTGCTTGATCTAAGCTACATTCTTCTAAATCAGTTTGGTCCAATGCCAATCACATAAATGCATACATACAGCCACATACAACAAGATTGAAAAACCTTTACAGTCAAAAATATCTGGGCTACAGTAGTCCAGAGACATCTGGAGGCAGCACCCTCGGATTTACTGCCTTCCTCTTTCTGAGATAGGCCATTTTGACATACATAGGTCATTCTGGGGCAAAGAAAGCTCGGCAAGGGTTTCATCAGATGTCACAGTCATCAATCCTATCAGAGCTAGCCCCTCCTAGGGTAGCACAGGAGTGCACCCAGACATGCAGACGACACGTTCGTGTGAGTGCACACATAAACACGTCCTTTAGAATTCTGCTCTGTCAGCCACCACAGCCTCAGATCCTCTGTGTTTGTTTATAGGGAAGAAAATAAACATCTTCATCTGCACTCAGATTTTTCTGTACTCAGAACAATTCATGCGTCCCAGAGTCTTGTGCCAGACCTAGGAGCACAAGCCTGTTCCCGGAGCAGAGAAAGGGAGGGGGCTTGCCCCAAGTGCCAGGCCACCCTGGGATACATAATGAGTCTTTTCCTTAGACCCCACCCCCAAGAGAACACACCAGTCTCAATTGCTATGTTGTTTGTTGAAATGCCTTCCAAAGGATGTCTCCCAGAAAGAAAATTTACCTAGAGAGGGAAGTGTAGAACAATGGCCAGAAGCGGATGCAGCACGTTCACCTTTAACCTGAATTAAAGGGAACAACAAGCAAAGCTGGAAAACAGAGTGACTCCCGTCACAGCCAGGTCACCTCTGAATATTAAATGCTAAGAATGGATAGGTCAGGCTCCATTTTGCTCTCACAGAATTTAGAGGACAGTGGATATAATAAGGCTGTACACACATATGGAAATATCACCAGCCCCCATGGTAAGCACGTTAAATATGTTAGTAGTGAAAAGGGCAATTCTGAAATAGTTTGACCATGGCTCATGAAACCATTTGTTATCTGGCCTACACTTAGCCATGAAAACAATTTGGGGAGTGAGAATTCTTTAGACATTGAAAGTGACATGATCATATCTATTGTTTAAAAGATCCCTTCAGCTGGAGGAGAGAGAATGAATCTGGGGAAAGGTAGCAGGAAGACACATTTAGAGGCTGTTGAAGTATTCAGTAGAGATATGCCAGGGTCTGGTTTACCTACATATCAGTGGCAATAGAGGACAGAGAAGCATTCAGTAGCTAAGAAACAGAATCCATCCTTCCCTTCCCAAAGAGAATATGAATGATATACCCAAGGGGGAGGGGGCAGACATTTTGCCTAATGTTCTTCAAATACAAATCATCATTTCATATTTTTTTCTCATCAGAAATTGCCATCTGTCATTCATCTTCAATGAAATCCTTGGTAATTGAAAGAAATCCCAAATGTAGCATTTGTATTGGAACCAGAAATGTCACACAGTTGTCCTGACTAAAGCAAACAGCTCCTTTTGAAACCATACACGGGACCTGCCTGGACCCAGCCTCACTGCTGGTACCCATTCATCGTTCCACTTTCTCAAAGTGAATGAGTGAGCAAATGGCAATCAATACGCACAGTCAAAATTTGAGGAGGTCAGTTACAGCAATGGAAAGCACAGTCAGTACACTGGGTTTGTTGGGATGCTTTTCATCAGACCAAGTTTTCCAATTCGTGTGCATGGCAGGTACCTTTACACGTATAAGAATCTCTACTAAAAGATAGTGCTATTATCCAAATAGCTTCTTCAAGTATCACTTAAAAATCTCAAGTGATCTAAATCAGATATTTTAAAACATCATAATAGCATAATAGATATGTACTAAAAAAATAAATCTTACTACATTTAAGGAAAATCATTTTAAAGAGAGACACCTGAGATTTACCCATCAAAAGCAGCTATAAAACTTGTGGTTAAGTGATTAAATTTATGCATGTTTTTCAGTTGCCCAACAACATAGAAATTTCAAAATACCCCACCATCTGAAATTCCATTTATTATTAGCCCATGAGTGCTTATACACACCATCATTTTAGAATATCCATGTGATCCAGCACACATTCCACAAATATTTGAATTGTTGAGCATTGCTAAGCGTCCACCTTGTGGGCAAGAGTATGCTAGACCCAATGTACCCCAAAAACAATAGAACAAAGCTCATAGCCTAGAAGGGATAACAAGAATTTGAATACATATGATACTGAATTATGTGTTTCATGCAGAGAAATATAAGGCACTGTGGTGCTTTTAACACAGTCCCAAAGGGCCTCCTAGAGGAGGTGACCTTTTTCGTTTGGTTGGTTGGTTTGTTTTGTTTTTCGAGACAGGGTTTCTCTGTGTACCCTGGCTGTCCTTGTGTGCCACCACAGCACGGCGAGGAGGTGACCTTTAAGGTAGCTCTTAGCAGAAAAGCACAGTGTGGCAAAACAGTCTTAACAATCAAGGAGGCAATTTAGAAATAAAGGTCCTATGAAGACATGGGAACCACCAGACTGGAGCACAGGGCCATCAAGGGAGGAACATGGGAATTTACCAGACTCAGTGTGCCTCAGTGAGTCTGCTGAGATGTGGGAGAAACACACGTGTTCCCTCCAGCTCATTCTTCAGAAAAGACTGTGCTAGGAAAACTTTCTGTGTTTAGTGTGTTGATGATAAAGTAAGCAGCTTGTGCAAGCCATGATGTGAAGCAGGACAGAAAGCTGTGGCCCTCAGTTCCCTCCACCACCATAAAGCCTTATGTCCCAATGGGATGAAATTTGGGAGCTAATCATGTCTAGATAAAGTCATGGCAATAAGGCCCCTACTGTGGCAATAAGGCTCTGATAAATAGAGGAAGAAGGACTAAGTTAGTAAAGGCTGGGTCAGTAAAGCAATCACCTTGCAAGCATAAAAACTTGAGTTCAGATCCCCAGAACCCACAGCCATTACAAAGCTTCTGTGGTTCCTTCAACTTAATTTTCTGGTTGTGAGGGACAGATAAAGGCAGATCCCTGATGCTTTCTGGCAAGCTAGATTGGCCTCCATGACAAAAGTTGAGACCTTGTCTCAAAAGGTAGAAGATGATACAAGAGCAACACCTGAGGTTGCCCTTCAATCCACACACACACACACACACACATACATACACACACACACACACACACACACACACACACACACACACACACACACACACACACACACACAGAGTTAGAGACACCAAAGCTTCCTCTTCCCACCACGAGATCATATATTGAGCCAGCAAACTAGATACCAAACCTGAGACTTCTAGACTCCAGAACTTGAGAAACAGTTTCTGTTGTTTAAGTCTAGTCTCCTCTAGCAGTTTGTTAATAGCACTGTGAGAGTTGAGCTCGTCCTTCTATCTGTGCCCTCACCATCATTTTCTCGGAGCAGTCTATTTGATGATACCACATCCTTGCTTGGTCATATTGACAACAGGTACGGTTGTCATGGAGTCAGGGTCAAGCCACTGTATCTTTCCATAGCTCCCCATACCCTGGGACACAATGATGAAAAGTCTCCGCTTAGTCATTGGCATCCTGAATGACCTGGAAGATCATTATTAGAAAATAGTTAATCCAGTGAACTCTAATTCCAGTGCAAACTTAAAATCAGGTCTCGGGAGCCGGACGTTGGTGGCACACACCTTTAATCCCAGCTCCAAAGCTACACATAGAAACCCTGTCTCGAAAAACCAAAACAAAACAAAACAAAAACAAAACAAAACAAAAAAACAGGACTCTGTGCAGTTCTGTTTGACGGAACTGGACGAAGAAGACTAGTAAGGGTGTTGTGGGTAACAGCACATTAAGAAAGGGTGTGATGTGATATGAGGAGTGGTGCTCACAGAGGGGCAGTGCCAAGAGAAGGGAGCTTCAGGACAGCAGCCCCACCCACAGAGCAGGAAGATAAGTGCTCTTGGGAACTGTGCAGCTGATGGCACAGAACCTCACGTTCCAGAGTCAGCCAGTGGCCTGCCAGAATAATGCCAGAGAGGAAATTCGTGTTGGAATCTGAGCTGCTTAGCTCCATCAAGAAACAGCACCCTGTTTGCATATCTTCACGCTTCTACCACCCACGTGACCCTTCAGCCCCTAGATAGCAGCACCCCCCTGTTGAAATCGCAGGCTTGCCACAGGGCAGTTTTCAAACCCCCGAAGCTCCACTCAGTTAAAACAGCACATGGCCATATACATTTAGGGATTTTAATCTTTCCACATAAATCACCTCCTCTGGCTACTTAATCATGTGTGACAACTTGCAGTGCCTGCATCTCGTGCTCTGGTTTCTCTGAAAGGTCTTGCAAGCTAAGCAGGGTTAAGCTGAGTCAGTAACTTGGATGAAAGGCACACGAACAACACAGGAAATGCACGGAATGAGTCAACAGACAGCGCATCTCTCAGAACTTTGTCCTCTTGCCACCCGGAAGTGGAGCTCTGTGAGTGAGTCTAGAACTCTGCTGTTTCCTGGATGTGGCAACAGCTCACGGTGTCCTCCTGGCCTGTAGAAACTGGCCCTTCTGCATTAGCATACTCTGTGGGTCTACGCTCCCAATTTCCTTGGGAGGCAAATCGCCCTAATCAGGGTTAAATTGGAATCAATCTAGCTAGGATGGCTGGAGGACTCTGAACGCAACAGGAAGAATTCTTAGACTTTATCAAGATTACCAGACCATAGCTGCTAGGCATATAGCAATGTCTCCATCCTTTACTCTTCTGAATTTAACACTACCATAACCTCAGACTTGCCCATTAACCAAGGCGAGTGGTGATGACCTTTGTTGCTTAGACTCTGTTGAACACACCAAAGTGTAATATATATGTGCTTGAGTATGTGTGTGCATGAGTGTGTGTGTGTGTGTGTGTGTGTGTGTGTGTGTGTGTGAGAGAGAGAGAGAGAGAGAGAGAGAGAGAGAGAGAGAGAGAGAGAGTTTACATTATAAACCAGTAAGAATGTGGCTGTGGGTGCATGCACATAGGAAAACTTATTATATTTAGTGTGTGGATGATAAAGTAACCAGGTTGTGCAAACCATGACATGAAGTTGGACCTAAAGCACGTGTGTACATTCATGTCTGTACACAATCTCTGTTGTCATCAGTCACATCCTTTGAGACACAACCTTTCCTTGCCCTGGAACTTACCAATTAGGCTAAACTAGATTGCCAGTGAGCTACAGGGGAGCACCTGTTTCCGACTCCCTAGCACTGGGATTACAAGTATACCACCACCATACCCAACACAGGTCCACATCTATAAGCATTTTACCAACTAAGTTATTCACAGGCCTCTTCTAGATGCTTTTTTCATAACAACTCATTCCTTACAAATCTACAATGAGAAAGTAAGACCCTTGCCCATGGTCATACAGACAGGAAGAGGCAACCTCAAGTTTTGACCCCTGTTCATCTGATTCCAGAACCAAATCTAATACACATATTGATATTACTGAAATTTCTTCCACTTAAGGTAAATAATAGCCTAGCAAGAAATGAAATCTCGGGATTTTTCCCCCCATAAGATTGTGGAAGAATCATTGGCTCCTCTTGGAAGCCTGAAGGAAAAAATGTTATGATAATGATTCAGTAAGAAGAAAAAGTGAGGGTAGAGACAATAAATATTTATTAGCTGTGGTCTAGCAGTTCACTTCCCAGTGTGGGGTAAAACAGCTGTTTAAAAACTAAACAGCAGGGCTGGAGAGAGCTCAGTGGTTAAAAGCACTGGCTAATCTTCTAGAGGACACAAGTTCGATTCCCAGCACCCACATGACAGTTGACAACTGTCTATAACTCCAGTTCCTGGGGACAGGACACTCTGACACACACATGCAGGCAAAACACCAATGCACATAAAAATAAAAATAAATAAATCCTTAAAAAAAACAAACAACACTAAACACCATACCACTGACTAGAGCTTGGTTGAGGTGAGCATCATGAAGTTAAACTGGTTCAGGGAGGAGGTAGAGAAAGTTGCCATCAAAAGAAAGTAGAGAGCTGAAGAGAATGCATGTCCTTTACCCAGGATTATCTTGTCCAGTCGTGTTCATTAGAATTTTGGAGAAGTTAAGTGAATTGCCGGAGTTCACACCATGGGTAAGTGGCTGCCATTCATTAAATGGGCACAGGTCAGGCAGCCTGATCTGAAGGCTGAGCTCCTAGCTGGGTCAACAATATCTCCAAGTCTCCCTACAAGGACATATGGAGAGGAGAGAGATTCCAGTTTCAGGTGACACCAGAAGTAACTGGTCCAGAGGAGGGGAGAAGTTACAGAGCCTGAGTGAAGTCTCAGTGTAAAGAAAGATTGGAGTTCATTTTTCCTCTGATATCCAAGGGAAAGAATAAAGCTGAGGGACACACACAAGGCCAACAGAGTGAGAAAGGAGAGGGGAATCTGCTGTGCTAGGAAGTCACATTTCTTAGCAAGAGACAAGCTATCTGCCGATTGTCAAAGCCTCTGACATGGGAGGGTTGGGCTGGAGGTAGAGTCTAAAACTTGACATGGCTGTCACAGCTATTGTCATGGAGTCTTCTCCAAGGGGTGCAAGCATCTCCCTGCAACTTTGGGGACCTTTTCTGAGCTTGGCTTGGTTGTCTTCATAGAGAGTTCATTTGTGCTGATTCTGTGATTTTCTCTAGTAACGGCTAAAAGCATAGAAACAGGAGCAAAGGTGACATCTGGGGACTTATGCTCAGTACTGGAGACTCTCTGCAGACCAGTTGAGACCTGTGAGTGTTTAAATCATTGCTTCTCCTAAAAAGTAAAAAAAAAAAAAAAAAAAGGTAAAGGCTGATGACCCACACAGCAGAAGCTCAAGGCACACTGGACATGCATCTACCACGGTGGTTAACAGCCTGGGCTTTGGGATTAGGCGACTTAGATTCATCTCCCAACAACGATTCTTCCTAGCTAGTGAACGTGATATGTTACTTAACATCTATATCTCAGGGTTTTTTTTTTTTTTTTTCTACAAAGGAGTATCTTACTTGGCATCACCTCATGCAAATTCTGTAGAAAGTAAATCAAATAGACAAAGCACTTGGCAGAGTGTCTGAGGCATAAAAATGGTCAAATAAGGGCCTTGCTGATACTTCCCAGCTATTCAATGCCTTTAGTGATCTGCTTTCAATACTAAAAGCATGACATCCCATGAACACCCATGTGTGTGCTAACTCACACGAGCAGCTAGAATCTCCTAGTCATCAGTGGTGGCTCTAAATTGCCCAGCTATAAAAACTAGTTCTTATCTCTAGATATAAGCAATGTGGTAGTGTAACGAGCTATGAGTTTGTTCCTGGTGAGAGTAGCCAAGCTCTTCCTTATGTAATGTCAACAGGCTTCTGCCCTTTCCTGCTTCCCATGTCAGCCTTTTGCTCATAAAGCAAACCAGACCACAAGTCTAGCCAAAGAGTCGATATTAAATTAAACTTAGAGTTGTAAAACATTGCCCATGTCTTTTTCAACAATCACAATCATCTTTACGCATGAAATTTTCTGCATAGGCCCCTGAAGAGCTTCAGAATAGGACCTGGTATAGTTAATCCACCCTCCAAATCTCCAGGCTCCCCAACATCATTTCTTTTTATATTCTCCCAGGGGTGACTGATGTCTGTTGCCTGGGATTGGGTTTTTACTCTGCATAACAAGAAGATTGTCTTGGAAATAGGATCAGAATGCAGATGCCTTACACACTTAGATGTGTTAATAGCTATGTTCTCAACCTCCTAAGAATGCCCTTTCCTAAAAATGTTTCTTTTCTTTTTCCCTGAACAAGTAAAATTCATAAATCTAATGACTGAATATGCTACTAGCATTCTTTTTTTCCTGAATTCTTGGGTTGATTTCTGTTTTCTTCCCCAAAAGGTTTTTGATTATTGAATGTTTCTCTCTTCGTCTCCCTCTTTTTTCTCACACTCCTCTAGAATCCCTACCCATATGGGTGTAGGAATATTTTGTTTTTGCTTCTTCCTGTGTATCTAACTAGTCCACAAAAAAATGGGGCTGTGACCTAATTTTTTTTAATTCATTGACTTACTAAAAAACATTTCTGGTTAACTGAGTTGTGTAGACAAGAGAGCTGAGTGGATGACTGAATGATGATGCATGTTGGTGGTAAGATGTTACAGCATCATCTGGGCTGCTTTTATATGAAAACTGCACGTCCTGTTGTAAGAGAGCAGAAACTCAGCTCCAACTCACTCTTGTCATATAGCAGTAGCATGTGCTCAGAAGGTTCAATTTTTTAAAAATACTATAGAGTTTTTAATGTGAGATTTCCCCACCTTTTTTACACAAATTCTCAAAGAACAAGTTTTTTAAATAAAATAAAAATTTTAATTAATACAGACCTAATATGACCTATAGTTAGAGCAGGCCAGCTAGGCCCAACAGTTCTCAGTCTCTTAGAAGAAACTTTCTGAGAAATCGTAATGACTAATCCAAACTCTATTTTATTCATCTTTTACACCAGTCCCACCAACCTAATCTGTTTTGTGCTGCTGTGACAGAATATGTGACACTGGGGTAATTTGTTGGTTCACCACTTTGGAAGCACAAGTTCGACATCAAGGAGGTGGCATCTAATGACAGCCTTCTTGCTCTACTATAATGAGGTAGAAGGCACCACAAGGCCAAAGGGCAAGGATGAGATGGAACAAGATGGGTGTAGTGCAGCCTTCATGACCTGACCATTTCTTAAATCTCCCAGTTGTCAATACTACCAAAATAGCAATTAGTTTTCTGATGTGAGATTCAGGAGGAAGCATACATTCAAATTATACCTCCCACCTACTAACAGCCTGTTCACCAAAGTCCACAACCCTAGTCTTCTTTTCCTGTCTTGGCTAGATGGGCATTCATAACAAGATTCATGTCTTAATTCAATTAATAGCATAATTGATGATATTGTGCAAAACTAAAGTGATACTCTAGAAGTATGTCCAACAACATGTTATAACAAACCCTTTTAAAGGTCAGGAAGCTTTCATGATCCTATCACAGCCCCACAAAGCTATTTGCAGATATGGCCTGGAAGGCTATGGATAGAGATGGATAACCATACTTGCCTAGCAGGTGTACCCCTGATTTCAACCCTTGACACTAAAACCTCAATCTATGCTTCAAATGCGCTTGTCTTTATGCTAATGCAGGGGGATTCTGGTCAACATCTTCAAAGCTATGTGGTGTGTTGGTTGTTTCAAAAATACTTTAGAGAATTGAATAGCAATGTATCTAATCTACCCTAGCAGAGAGACTCAGGAAGAATCTCCTTTCTGGCTGTGTCTTAGCATATGCTGATTTGAGGCTGCTCCAGAAGTGAGGCTAAACAATTAATTGCACTATTAAATACACACTTTATGTTCCCTTGAAAACCTTTAAAGAGAGCCTCTGTGTCAGAGGGAAAAATGCTGAGGCATCAGAATGGCAAAAGAGACATTACATTTCTCTCTGCCTGCAGCCCTGTGGCAGCAGTGTCTGCTCCTCATCCCTGCAAAGTTCATGGTCTTTGACATGACACTGAACTTGAGAGAGGAGTTGCAGGTCCTTGGGTATATATCTGCATTGCAACAGATGTCAGTCTCACGTTCAGAGGAAAATTGAATTACAGATGGAAGGAGCTGGGGAATAGAGAGCATCTGTTGGAAGAATCTGGATTC
Organism: Cricetulus griseus; assembly: GCF_003668045.3. Classification (NCBI taxonomy): domain Eukaryota; kingdom Metazoa; phylum Chordata; class Mammalia; order Rodentia; family Cricetidae; genus Cricetulus; species Cricetulus griseus. The sequence goes on from NC_048595.1 coordinate 418,420,337, forward strand.
AAGAGACTTACATTTGACAAATAAGTCTCAACTTCCAAATGAACTGGACTTGTTCGTAATTCTTGCTGAGGTCCTTTCTTCCCTCCACACTGCCTCTTGCAAGAACTGGGAAGAGAATGAAGTTTTTCTATACCTGCAAGGGGACGATGAGCAGAAAACATTTCAGGGAACCATGTGTCCCCTGTGTAAGCAGTGCAATACGTATTGAGACTTTAGAATATTCAAAAAATCCTTCACAAATAAGCCAATGTCCTCACCCTAATAGAAAGGCATGTTTCCTTGGTAACCTGCCATCTTTGGTTTATATAAAACATCTAGGACCTGCATTGACCTTCTGTGTTGTCCTTGTCACTTTGTTTTATCTAACGTGAGGAGGGACTATTCAATCCACAGAGTTACAGTCATTTACTTCAGCAAAGAATTTGGTCTTTGAGCCAGAGGTCCTCAGAGGATGTTTATGGTCTTAAGTAAAGTCATTTCTGATAAATATGACTCTTAAACTACCCACAAGACACGGCTCACTCCTTCCCAATCATATTCTAACAATGGCTCAACTCACACCTGACAGAACCAGTTATGGTGATGGGGGCTGAGGGGCTGTGACAAAAGAGAGACAGAGAGAGAGAGAGCGAACACACTCATTTACACAGCCCCACACACCAGCTGCCAGGCTCTCACGCCGTCGGTTATCTGCAGTCTAATCTCTATTGTGGAAGACAGATGATTTAAAGATTTAAATTGGTGGGACAGTGATCATCTGTGACCTTAGTGTTACCCTGGAGACCAGCTGGTACTACTCTGAGCCTAGGAGCCCTTGCATGGTCACAGGACTTTAGCCCAGCTGCCCCCAACTCTCCATAGGGAGCTTGAATGTATTAACCCCTCAATGTCCTCTAAAAACTCGATGAGAACTAAGGCCCTCCCCACATGCCTCTGCATGGTTGTCATGATGCCTGATGTCTGACCCAAAAATAGATGAAAGGAAATAGGAAAAAAAGAAACCTCTCCTTCAAAGAGAAAGCAAATAAGCAAACAAATTGCCTGCCTCCAGAGTAGGATAGCTACAAGACTAGGGATGGCTGTCTAAATATGGCTGGTCCAAGAGCTTTTTTAATGACTTCATGAAGATCATCAGAAGCTATAGTTAGGGTCAATTATCCATAAAAAAAATGAAACGTATGCCTCAGTTTACAGGACTTTTGAAAAGCTTTCTCTGTCCCCCCCACTCCCACCCCAAGCAGAGACTTTACTTAGGAGGGAAATTTCCCTAAGTGCAAGAGGCAGGAAGCAGAATTGCTGAAGACATGATATGGGACACTTTGCTACCATCTCAGCTCTAATCATGATGAATGTGATGGTTTGGGCACATCTGCCTAAAGCCAGAAGTCTGAGGCAGCCACATCTGGAGCCTGGTGCTATTTCATCTCTAATTTAATAGCTGACTCCTCCGTTCTGAAACTGACAAAGGACTTGAGAGCAGAAAAATGAAAGGATGGTCACTAAACTTCGTTGGCTTCCAAGCACTCCCTTTTGCCTTGGGAAAATTTATATCCTCTTCCAGTGAAGACACTGCTCAGGCAACAGTCATAACTCAATGTAGTGCTCACAAGATTTTCCAGATTGACATTCTTCCAATTCCTTTGACCTGTGGTTTGGGTCAAACCTGTACTGTGGAAGTTTCTATTTATGCTGCCAGTTCAAGGTCCTCAGCTCATTCAGGGGGTAAAGCAAACACTGACTGCCATTTTCGGGTCATATTCACTTCTGTCCCCTTTGTCTTTGTTGACTTCACTGAGCTTCTCGCATCACTGCACCAATCCCAAATCATCATTTTTAAAGTTGTATTTATTTCATTCATTTTTAATTAACATTTTCACATAGCTGCTGCCACGAGTAATTTTCTCATTCCCACCTCTTTTGAACAACGTTATCTATTAATGAGTCTTTGCTTCATGTGTAGCCCATGCAAACATCTAAAAGGTTCCTACCATGTTCAAATGATTTGTTTCGGTTTGTTTTGGCTTTATAAAATAGGGTATATCTGTGTATATAGCTCTGACTATCCTGGAACTCTTTGTAAACCAGGCTGGTCCCAAACTCATAGAAATCCACCTGCCTGTGCCTCCTCAGTGCTGGGATTAAAAGCATGTGCCACACCACCCAGCCCATGTTCAAATTATGAGGCAAGGTGCCAATGGCCTGAAAGGGACCCAGAGACAGTCCCTGATATACCAGTTAGCTTTTCCCCTGCTTGGAATCAAAATGGCTGACACTAACAACTTAGTGAAATAAAACATTTGGGGGGGGGTGTGGGGGGATTATGGTTTCAGAGGGTTCGGGCTCTCATTACTTTGGTTACTTAGGCAAAATATCTTAGCAGAGGGAGCATGCTGCACAGCTGTTTGTACATTCCATGGCCATCCAGGGCACAGAGCATTCAAGGATTGTATACTCCAAAACCTGTCCCTACTGACCTATCTCCTTCCGCTATGCCCCAGCTCCTACATCTCTACAACCTCCCAAAAATACCAGCAGTTAGAGACCAATCCTTCAGATATAGGCCTCTATAAAACAGTTAAGATTCAAACCTTAACACGCCTCATGGGTGCTCATCATCAAGGGAAGACCAAAGATACAGTATCAAGAAATAGAACCAAGGCCAGAGGAAATGGGGGAATGTTAAGAGGGTTCTAATTAGAGTCTAACATAGAAGGAGGAGGAGGAGGAGGAGGGAGGGAGGAGGAGGAGGAGGGAGAGAGGGAGAGAGAGAGGAGAGAGAGAGAGAGAGAGAGAGAGAGAGAGAGAGAGAGAGAGAGAGAGAGACTGCTCAAATTCCTGACTCCAGAACCCGTAGGTGGAGGAGCGTCCCGCACAATCCTGAAGGTAGGAACAGTGAGCTGATGCCTAGGAACCGTCTATCCCAATTTACCATATTTACCATATTACTTCTCCCTGGGGATAAAGAAAATGCAGGCCATTCCTACAACCTCAAAAAAGCCCCCAGTACTTCTACAAAAGTGTTCCTGCATCTAAGGCTCAGTGAATACTCCAGGAGAGTGGGGGGAAAGATTGTAAAAGCCAGAGGATCGGGGAGTTTGCGGTGAGATTGCATCCCCTAGCACTACCAGAGGCTACACTCAAAGTCTCACCAACATGACTGCTCCAACATGAGCTAAATCAAGATTAACCAACTGACATGCCAAACTGGATGGAGAAAGGCCCACAAGGCCTCAACCATACACAATGAACCATAGGCAGCTGAGTAAATCTGGGAGGAGGAGAGGTGATCCTCCCCAGGGAGGAGCACACCAATAGGATGTCCTATGCCAAATGGTCAGCCCTGAGAACATATACAAGTAATATTATATGGACTTAACAGGTTATATTTAGGAATATGTATGCATATATAAATACATATATGCATGCAATAACTGAAAAAAGAGGCTATGAATTTGAAGCAGAGCAGGGAGGGGTATAAGGAAGTATTCAGAGGAGGAAATGCGAGGGAGAAACATTACAATGAAGTCATGGTCTCAAAAAAAAATCAATAACAAAAACACCAACAAACAAATCAACATGAAAAAAGAAAGTGAGGTTAATTGCTGACACTTACATTTTGCAAAACAGCAAAGGCTGAATCTCTTTGGCTGTGTGTCTACTTTCACACATTCACACACGTAAATAATAACTCTTAAGGTGAAAAATAAAGTCGCTGTAGCCAAAAGGTGGGGTAAGGGGCGATCCTAGATGTGGGTGTGGCATGAGAAGAGCCAGGGATCCTGGAAGTCACGCACTGTATTGTACAGGTAGGTAGATGAGCAAGCGGCGCCACAGGGTCAGAAACCCACAGTCGTCACTAGTGACCTCCATAAAAGGCCCTGATCCCCTTCGGTCACTCTTCAGATACACAGAGCCCCCTCCTGCAGCATCTCCAGCAATCCACTTCCGACTGCCTTTTTATGACTTAACAACACAGTTTTTCCTCGAATTTTATGGCATTTCATTAAAGCCGCCAGAAGGTGATACTGCCCCTTTTTCTAGGAGTGAAATAAATTCCAGTTTTATCGCTTCTGGAAATGCCGGAGCAGCTGTCAGGCCATTTGATAGATTTTCTCAATTACAGCACTTGTGGAACAGTTTACACTTACATCTGCACCGCGGCCTATCGCGGCACATGCGCATTTTGCTTCCCTCTCTTGTATCTTGCGCATCTTTTTCAGCTTAATGACCAATTTATTATTTTTCCCTTTTATTTCTCCGTACTCCCTTTTCCCCCTGCATTCTGTTTCTTCTTTTTGCTGTTTGGTTTAGAGAATGATACATTTCTCGTAGAAATTAACATTCTTCATAGAAGAGAAGGGAGGGAGAACTAATCTGAGGCTATAGAAGAAGAAAGAAAAAGGTTAAAATATTTAAGCAAATCAATTTTGCCTTTGGGGATTTTACTGTTAATGTAAGGCACACTCCGCAATGCAGTATTTATTAACATGATGTGACATATGTTGGGTTTTTTTTCGTCCTAATGGGATAGAAAACTCTGGGTGGGTGACTTTTCACACTAATAAAGCTCTTTGTTGGTGGCTTTCTTCGTTATCAAAATAGAGAATATCACCTGTCTCGAATAGTGTCGTGGATTATTCAGTGCTGCAAAAGCATAGTCCCAATGGATATTAAGTAAATAAAAAAGGCTAATGTGCAACAAAGGCCATGCCAGCAGGATGTGCAGCCAGGCTAGGCATGTGATAGGAAACACATCTTTGGATTTAAGCATATCCTTTGTGGTAGATTGCTGTCATTGATGATGATGATGATGATGATGATGATGGGGGCTTTTAATTTGTTAGACATGTCTCATTTTGGATGAGTTTTCAGTTTTGTTGTTGGGGCGTAAGTGTTCATGTGTGTGCTTATGTGTGACAGCCAGAGATGAACTTCAGATGTTGCTTTTCAATAGCCATCACCTTCTTCACAGAGACAGGGACTCTCACTGGTACCCAGAGTTCACTAAGTAGGCTATTCTGAATGGCCAGTGAGCCCCCGGGGTTGTACACACCCATCTCCTCAAACCCACACAGGACAGGGGTTACAAATGCATGCCACCATGCCGGGCTTTTAATGTGGGTTCCAGGGATCAGGCACTTCCTTAGGCACGGAATGCAAGCCTTGTGCCAACGAGCCATCTGCCCAGTCTCTGGTTTGGGTTTTTGACACCGGATCTTGTTATATTGTTCCCAGATGGCCTACAACTCACTATGTAGACCATGCTGCCCTCAAACTTGTGGCAATCCTCCTGCTGTCACCCTATGAGCAAAAGTTCCTGGTGAATAACAGAATCCTACTGCACATAGAGGTGCATGCATGTAATCCCTACACTCAGAGGGCTGAGGCAGGGTCACAGCATGTGCTTGAAGCCAACTTAGGCTAAATAGTTAGAGTCTGTCTCAAAAAGAAAGAGAGGAAACAATAAACGTGTACTAAATAAACAAACACAATTCAGCTCTGTTACTAAGACAGGCTTTATTAACTTTATCAAATACGTTTTAATTGAATGAAGCTTCAGACCCTTCCTGTCATTACCCCTTTAAAAAGATAACAAGTGACCCGACTTCTAATATTATTAATTAGTTTTATCTGTTTCTGAAGTTATAGCAACGGAGTCATGCAGTGTATAGTCTTGTTTATGGCTTCTCAGGTTGCCATCATACTGGTAAGATTAACACATGCTGTTCTATAAAGCTACAACTTCTCATCTTACTGATTAGTATTCCACAATATGAATAAACATCATAGTTACTTATCCTACTTTTGACGGGCACTGAGTTCTTTCTAAGCTGGAGCTAAATGAACACTTATTATGAATATCTATGTTTGTGTTTTTAGATGAAATTACACATTTCCTTTGTGTATGGCAACTATAACTGACATGGTTAAGTAAGAATAAGCAAATAGAGAGTACAGAAAGTTTTACCAAACAGAACATCTCCAGCAATATTTGGATTTGGTTCCACATCCTCATAATCATCATTCTCTCTTTAGCATTCTGGAATAGGTAGAGAAATCCTACCATAGCCTTAATTTGCTTGTCCCTGATGGTTGATCAAGGTGGTTTCCTTCCTGTACTCTGGTTGCTCTGACAACAGCAGAAATGTATTCTTCATGGTTCTTGGTACCAGGAGTCTGAACTCAAGGGGTCAGCAGGGTGGTGTTCTTTTCATAGCTTCCAGAAAAGAATTCATCCCTTGACTCTTCCAGGCCCTTGGGGCTATTGGCATTCCTTGCTCTGCATTTGTGCCATTGATTTCTTATGACTTCTTCTATTAACCTTAATACAAATTCATTGTCAGACACTTTTTTGCAGTTTTTTGGTCACTCTGTAACTTGACTTTCCACTCTTCTAATTGTGCCTAGCTCTCGAATTTTAATAGATTAATCAGTAGGTTCGGAGAAATCCAATGACTTTTCCAGATGCACACCTAATTAGAAAAGAGGACATGTTCTCAACCTCATGTACATTTTCCAAAGCTTTTTAGTGGATGGATGAGTTTCTGCAGTACAATAGAACCACCGGAAATGCTTCCTTTGAGTCTTTAAAGATAGAATTTTCTATTTTAAAAAATAATTATTTAAGGGCTGGGAAGGGGGATAGCTCAATTAGTAAAGTGCTTGCCTTGCAAACACAAAGACCTGAGTTTGATCCCCAGAGTCCAAATTAAAATGTCCGTCATGATAGCATACCAGTAATCCCAGCTCTGGGAAGACAGAGGCAGGGGGATTCCCGGAGTTCCCCTGCTAACTAGTTTTTCCTAATTGGTAAGCTCCAGGCCAATGAGAGTCTCTGTCCCAAAAGAGGTGGATGGCATTCCTGAGGATGATGCCAAGAAGTCACCCTCCAACCCCTATCCACACATGCACATACAACTGGACATACACATGAACATATAAAAATGATAACAATAATAAATTAAGACAATAAAATATTTTTCAATTAATCATTAAAATTTGGGTTTTCAAATTCCAGATGGTTTAGTTTCAGAAAAATTGATAATCTGATCCGAAAAATCATATGGAAATTTAAAAGAACAGCACAAGAAAATAATTTTGAAACAAACAAGAACAACAATAAAGAGAAATGACACTTCCTAATCAGACTTACTACAAAGTTACAATAAACAAGACAGGGTAAGAAAGACACACGGATCAACCTAATAAAAACAGGGACTAAGCTACAAATCTTGGTCAATTTTGAACAAAGGTGCCATGATCATTTAATGGAAAAGAATAGGCTTTTCAACAAATGATGCCAAGACGATCTAGAGCAAAATGAAGTCAGATCCCTGAGTCACACTGTGTGCAAAACTAATTCAAAGGGGATTAAAGATCCAGATGTAAGATGTAAAACTGTAAAACTCTTAGACGAAAGCACTGTGTGCATCTTCAAAAGCTTGCATGCAGCAGTGGCTTCTTAGATAAGACCTTAAACAAAACAACATAATAATAAGTAAATTGGGATTCATTAAATATTCAAACGAAGAAAGCAAGAGATGTGGCTCGGTGCTGCTCTTGCAAAGGACCCAAGTGCAGTTTCCAAAACCCATATCAGATAGACCACTACCTGTGACTCCAGCTCTAGGGATTCTGACACAAGTGTCTGGCCTCCTCAAACACCCATACTTAAGGAATGCACTGCCACAAACAGACACATACACATACACATACACATACATAAAGGATAAAATAATTTTTAAAAGAGAAATTTTTCCAAAATTTATACCTCAGAGAACACCATAAAGACAGTCCACAAAACAGGGCAAGATATCTGGTAAGGGGTATATAGAGAATATGAAAAAAAAAAAAAAAAAAAAAAAAAAAAAAAAAAAACTTCACTCAGCCATGGGAGAAAATACTTGTTTCTCCAAAATGTTTTCCAAAAATATTTGTTTCCAGTAAGAGGTTTGTACATAAAATAGAGAAAGATCTCATACAACTAAGTAATGAAAACACAGACTGGTCCAATTCATCAATGAGCAAAGGACTTGAACAGGCATTTTTCCAAAGAAGATATGCAAATGGCCACAAAACCTCATGGAAGGGTCGCCAAAAAAACCAGGGGAGTGCAAATCAAAACTATAATGAGATATCACTTCTTTCCCACTAGGACTGCAAGAAACAAAAGACAGAAAATACCAAGCATTGAGCAGGACATGGAGAAGGTAGAACACTCACATCCTGTTGATAGAAATATAAAATTACAGCTGCCTTGAAAAAGAGCCCAGCCATTCCTCAAAAGGTTGACAACAGTTGGAATATGTGCCAGCAATTTCTCTACTGAGTGCAAACACAAAAAGAAACATGTCCACACAGAACTTGCATAGGAATGTTCATGGATTCCTTATTAATAATATTTAAAAAGAAGAAACACCTAAAATCCGAGGGCTGTGCTGAGCCAACCTTGTCCCTCACTGGTTCCTGGATAGCTGGCCCTGTCCTAGAGCTGGTGTCTCCCCTTGTCCTATGGGAGGGTTAACCCCAACACTAGGGAGAGATGGCTCTGCCCCTCACCTGATGAGGTGGTCCCAATGGCCCAGACCAGCTCAGCTACCACCCAGACCCACATCCTGGGCCTTGGGTTGATCCACCCTAACAGAGCCCCATCTATGATTTGCTGGAATGTGGTAAAGAGACTGGTCCTGCAGGAAGATACCACATGACTCAGAACAACAACAACAGGATATCCTAGAGGACTTTAGATGAGGATCCAGTGATGATGGTGTACCAGAAACCAGAACCCTTGAATCAGACCAATGATTCATTGCAACCAACATTTTTCAGATGGGGCTGATTGGACAAAAGGGCTATACTGAGGGAGACACCGCACCAGATGCCACTAGGATGAATGAAGAAGTGTTGGAAAGATGGAGTGGGGAGATGGGGTTTTATGTGTTTGCTTGTTTGTTTTGTTTCATTTGTAATTAATTTGAGGGGGCATACTACAGAGGTGAGGGTCAGATATGAAGGGGCTTGGAAGTGAGTGGGATTGGGGTGCATATTGTGAAATTTCCAAAGAAGCAATAAAGAATTATGGGTTTTTTCTAAAAAAAAAGGGGGGGGAAGGGATGGAGAAGGGGAAGGGAGAAATAGTGAAATTATATTATAATCTCAAAATTAAAAGAAATAATTAAAAACAACAACAAAAAGGGGGCACCAAAAATACCCATTGACTGATGAAGGGATTAATAAAATATGCTGCAGCCAACCCACGGAGAATTGCTTCTTTAGGAAAGAATAAGGGATTGGCACATTTGATGATATTGATGAACCTTGAAAACACATCCAAGAAATGGACACTCACACAAGACCATGTGTACAAGATGCCATGCAAATGAAATAACCAAGCAAACAAGTGCAGAGAGAGAAAGAAGATCTGTGGCTGCCTATGACTAAAATGTTTCTAGAAGGAAATGAAAAGTGACTGCTACTAAGCACGGGGCTTTTGGTCAGCATGATTGCAATATTCTAAGGTTGGTGATGATTATAAACATCTGTAAATATACTAAAAGCTATTGAGTTGTAGGCCCTAAAAACATGATTAAATGGTATGTGAATTGTATCTCAATAAAGCTATGCTGGTGAGCAAAGCTGAATTTTAAATCTAACTGAATTTTTTCACTTTGTTTATTAAGGATAGTCTCTCCTTAATTCTAGCTCCATGTTATTTTCTGACAAACCAGAAAGTATTTCATGTATTTGTGTAATCCTGGGGACATTATACTGTGCATCTAGGATATTTCAGATAACATTAGTATGGTACAATAGGAACATATCTCACAGGACAGAATGAACCATGGACTTGATGATTTGATATTTAATAGCCAAGTGCTTTAAATAAATGATTTAACTTCTCTTGGCCTCTGTCTAAAAAAAAATAGACAGTTAAAAATATAAATGTCTTCCAGAGTTGCAAGCTAAATAAGAAAATGACACATACTTATTTAGAGGGTAGTAACAGGAGTTTCAGAACTGAAGAAATGAGTGTTTTATTCCAAAGATGTCACCTTTTTATTCACTCTATAACTTCAAGTCACTGGGCCTTAATTTCAATTGTGTATAAAATCAAGATGACAATAGCTACATTTGAGGGCTTTTAGAAAGATTGTGTATCTTTGAAGAGTCGGGGATAGTAAGATGGCAGCAGAGAAAAGGTGTTTTTAGGACACTGCAGGGCAGTTGCACACATAAACTCCTAGCAGCTGTAACTACATGCACAAGAGCTGAAAAAGATTAAGCCAGTCAAAACGTAAGCATGAATAGGGGAGAAGCACCATCACAAAGTCCTACCCCTAAATAGAGCAAAGGATGGCTGTCAGAAGGAGAGTCAGTTTCTTCTGGGAGGCTACCTGTGCTCCAATGGATGGTCCTGCAGATAGCCATGCACATACTGGAAGCACTAAGAGGGTTTTTAAAAAATACAAGCACATGAAGTTGCTAGTGATCATGGTGGGTGGGATCAGGAGGGAACTGGAGGGTGCAACAAACTACATTATATGCATACATGAAATTCTCAAACAATTTAACAAAAATATGTCTCTAAGCCAGTGCAATTTTTAACTTTGGTAGAGATCAATTATTATTATTGTCAGTATTAGAACTCATAAAATAATGGTAACATGAATTACTATTTGAAATCATTAATATGACAATGTGATGCCATTATCTTATCCAATTGCAACAGAGAATTCCACTGTTGTGCAGAGAAAACAAAGGAAAATTACATTCAACTTGACCTGAGGGTATAGTTTGCAGGTTGGGGAAATTTTAATTTTACAATTTAAACTGTTTTTTTGTAGAAACATTCATCCCATATTATCTCTATGATTAAAGCACAAATACACCCTCCCCCGATCTTGAGACAGGAGCCCACTGTCTGGCTGGGAATGGGCAGCCTTCTGAGTGGAGTAACTGTTGTGTGCTGCCATGACTATTTGTCCCGCCCCCTTTATCACACTTCAGTGTTTCTCGTATTTGTTAAATGGCACTTACAATGGTGTGTGATGCTCCCAACAACTTTAATATTGGAAACGGACAAATACATCATTTCTCCATTATTCTACATCATGCCTTCATTAAGTCACATTTTAGATGTTTGAAATTTACAGTAATGGCAGGACATTATCTGAGATAAAGTGTTTCTTAAGTAAGTGAATACTGTAAATATAACTTGAGGAAAACCATTCGTGAATATCTATGACTTGTGCCTCCTTGTGCAGTTTACTTACCAAGTAGTACTGTAATGCCATCCTTAAGTCTTCTCTCCTACACAGAGTCTTTTTCCATAAAGAGCTCTGAAGTTATTCATTTTTATATTTCTAGGGCCTACTGAAGGGCCTGTCATACCATATGCATTCATTCAATAATTATTTATCAAAGGCTCACAGTTTCAAAGGACTGTACTCTGAATCCTTCTGAATCCATTTACTTAAAAGCAGCTAGCATGTACATCAAAAATATTCTTTTCCATTTGATTTTTAAAACAACTTTATTAGGAAAAATTTGCTGACTTTATTCTAGCTATATTTCTGTAAGCAATTAAATGCCACATCTGTAGTTACTTACAGAATGTAGTATAATTTAGACTTTTCACTAATTCAGTTCTTTCTACAAATTAATCCAAACTAGTGAAGCCTCGTTCTTCTAATCCAGTATCTGAACTTCCATTTTGGTTTTGAATACTCCTGCTCTTGGATTCAGACTTCTTGGGCTCTAAGAATCTGCCTCTAGACTGGTCATTCAGATCCCCAAAAGCTTTTGAATTGGAAGAAAATTTAAATAAACTCTTGGTTACATTTGCCTTGAAATTAATGCTAGAACTTATTCTGCATGGGTTGGAGTGGGGGCATGCAGATACTGTTGAAGTCCAAATTCCCTACATGGTTTTTTTTTTAATTTTTGAAAATTAGAAAAGGAAGAAGGATGAATGAAACTTTGGTGAGTGATGACCACGGTGTACGGAAACCCATGGTGGACAAGGAAGCTAAGGACAACTAGATCAAAAGTCAGGAAAAGAGTCCTGGAAACAATGACTTAATGTCTGCAGAGTCATAATGGTGGCTTCGAGGGCACATGTGAACTACTTGTCATAGTACATCAGTGGGGTTCTTCATCACAATATCAGATGTCATCCTTGCACTTTCTGTGAAATGACCAGAAATCACCCTTCAACCCAGCCTTAAATACATTCTCTTTAAAAATAGCATTCATGGGACTGAAGAGATGCTTCAACTGTTAAGCAAACTTGTTGCTCTTGCAAAGGACCAGACTCAGTTCCCAGCACTCCTTGGCGGCTCACAACTATCTGTAACTACAGTTCCAGGGATCCCATGCCCTCTTCGGACCTCTACATGTACTAGGCACACACATGCTGCAATACATATATGCAGGAAAAATATTGCTACACATAAAAAACAAATGTTTAACATGAACATTAATCCCAACACTTTAGAGGCTAAGGCAACCCAATCTCCATGATTTCCACTCCAGCCTGGTTTAGAAATTGAGTTCTAGGCCAGTCAAAGCTATGTAATGAGATTCCATCTCAATCCCTGCCCCTGCAAAAAAAAAAAAAAAAAAAAAAGAGTAGACATGTTCATAGATGGTCAACTATCCATACATCAAGCTAGAATCCAATTGTTCCATAAACTCATTCAAATTTGTCTTTCTTAAACCTTTCTGATGATAGATCCTTGGCCATTGAGATTTAGTCTATTGCAAAAAAAAAAAAAAAAAAAAAAAAAAAAAAAGTAGAAATTTCCACACAGGGCAATAACAAGTCAAGAGACAGAGAAAAAATCCTTCCTCGTGTAATTAGTTTTTATTCTGCATACAAGATTGTATTACCCTTTTCTTGGCAGGCAAAGATTGCCCTTGTTCGTAAATTTTATCCTACCCACAGACTAATCTAGCTATAGTAAATAATTTGCTCCATTCACAATTCTGCTTTTCTCCAACCTGCTCATTATTTTCTATATTTTTGCAATAAGCATTATAAAATAGCAAGTCTCATTACAAATTCAACATCTCTGTAAATGATACATCTCTCAGTCAATTCCTTGCCCACCCTGCATCAAAAGTGCTATATCCCTCTGTCTTTCAGGCCGTAAAATCTCTATTCAATAAAGAGTCGTTAATTTTTGATCAGCCAAGTGGGGGTTGTAATATTTTTACAACACTGGCAATATTACAGAAACAGAAAAACAATATTTTACTTGTCGATGTGGGATGAAGACGAAAGCAGCAGACAGAGGCTCTGAAGATGCAGAGACCTGATAACTATGTGACCTTGGGTGTGTCCCTTTTACCTTTCTGGGTTTAGTGCATCATTCGTTAAATGTCACCTATTTTCCCAGGTTATTTTGAGGATCAAAAAAAATACACAGCGAAAATATTTATAAACCATAGATGTAGAGCAATACACTCAGTGAGCCTGTGGCTCAGCGTCACATAAGAAACACACAAGATGAACCTATACTATGCCCCCAAGTAAATCCTCCTGCTACATCTTTGTGTCTTGTGTGAAAGGTTTTTATTGTTGTTTTGTTTTTGCTGAATTATTGATTTTTGTAGGTTTTTTTCTCAATAAGAATAAGTGAAAAGTTTCATAGGCAGAAATTAATCTCCATACACGCTCTCATTCCATCACTTCCTTGTGCTAAAGGAGACAGCCTACAGAACCTTAAACCTGTTTTTAAAGACCTCAGTGATATATGGACATTCATTTCCAAGCGCTCCCACTGGAGTCATTCTAATCTGGGGAACTCTGGGGACTGTTTGAACGTGGTGTATATGAAGTCGTTTCTCAGGCACTTCTTCTCAATGTCATGTAGCCAACAGGCTGAATCAACCACATACAGTAATGAAAACATCCTGTATTTATAGCAGTATTTCTCCAAGGAACATCCTTCAGCAGGAATGCCTGAAAGAGTTCTAAGAATTGAAGGACATATTTCAGACATGTCTAACCTGTCTCCCAACCCCTATAAAAATGGTCAAGATACCAAATTGTGCCTTTCCCCGCCTTGTGCTATAAAATGAAATGGGAGAGTTGTTTGGCTTTATGACTCTCCATGTCATTGTGTCTTTTTGCTATTACATGGGTGTAAAAAATAAATAAAAATAAGCCATATTAAGCATTATGCCATGTCACCCCCTCACCAAGCAGCAACATAGCATCATCGGCTACGAATTTTGCTTTCTCTTAAGAAATCTTTGGAAATATTGGTCTGTAAAAAATACTCTATGAGAATATAATTTTAGATCTATCCCTATGCCCCCTCACCCCAGACAAATCTCATGGCAACTAGAAATACTAGCATTATTTTTTTTACAAAGGCAGAAAAGATGTACTGTAAACTAAAGCTTATGTTTTCTCTTCTTTAAGATCTTTGAAGAGGAGCTCAACCAGGTGCACTCAGAACACTTGGAATGTATACACAAAACAAGCCAGGTACTCAATTATTTATGTTGGAAGACAAAACATCTGTCCCAACGAAGCTTTTCATCACCAGCCCTTATTCAAAGTGACCTAAAAGCAGAAACTTTCCCAGGACTTCTGGGACACAAAACTATTGATTATTTTCTTGGCCATTGTAGGGGAAAAACGGAGGAACTTTCCCCGGGGAGAAGCACTCAGACATCAATGGGCATGTTACATGCCTGCGTTTCAGGAAGGTGGGCATAGCATCACACCCCACCTGGAGGCCCACGGAAACAGATTCCATCCACTGGTGGAAGATTTTTGTTCGAGGATTTGTGTGGATCTAAATGATGGGATTTTTTTTTTTTACTATCATTTTTTGCTGTTCTAAGCAGGCTTGGAAATTCATAACACTGAATTGTGTATATATTCAAAAATAACACTTGGCTTGGATTGGTGCACAGTTTTTGTTTTTTGTTTTTTGTTTTTTTTTTAAATCCCAGCATTCTGGAGATGGAGGCAAGGGAATCTCTATGAGTTCAATGCCAGCCTGGTCTACATAGAGAGTTCCAAGCCAGACAGAGCTACATAGAAAAAAAAAAAAAAAAAAAAAAAAACTCCATCTCAAAACAAATTCTTAAATCTATACAATGAAAGAAAGATAGCATCTTCAACAAATGGTCCTGGCACAACTGGATTCGGACATGCAGAAGATTGCAGATAGATCCATATCTGTCACCATGCACAAAACTTAAGTGCAAATGAATCAAAGATCTCAACATAAATCCAGCCACACTGAATCTTCTAAAAGAGAAAGTGGGAGATACCCTTGAACAAATTGGCACTGGAGTCGGCTTCCTGAACATTACACCAGTAGCACAGGCATTGAGATCTGCAATTAATAAATGGGACCTCCTGAAACTGAGAAGCTTCTGTAAGGCAAAGGACACAGTCAGTAAGACAAAATGACAGCCCACAGACTGGGAAAAGATTTTCACCAACCCCACATCAGACAGAGGGCTGATTTCCAAAATATACAATGAACTCAAGAAGCTAGCCACCAAAACACCAAACAATGAAATTAAAAAGTGGGAAGCAGACTAAATAGAGAATTCTCAACAGAGGAATCTGAAATGGCTGAAAGATACTTAAGAAATTGCTCAAAATCCTTGGCCTTCAGAGAAATGCAACTCAAAACAACTCTGAGATACCACATCACACCTGTCAGAATGGCTAAAATCAAAAACACCAATGACAATCTATCCTGGAGAGGATGTGGCAAAAAAGGAACACTCCTCCATTGCTGGTGGGAGTGCGAACTTGTAAGACTTTGGAAATCAGTATGGCGGTTGCTCAGAAAAATGGGAATCAATCTACCTCAAGATCCAGCAATTCCTCTCTTGGGCATATACCCAAATAGTGCACGTTCATACAACAAGGACATATGTTCAACCATGTTCATAGCAGCACTATTTGTAATAGCCAGAACCTGGAAGCAACCTAGATGCCCCTCAACTGAAGCATGGATAGAGAAAATG
The DNA here is from genome assembly GCF_003668045.3 of Cricetulus griseus. Taxonomy (NCBI): domain Eukaryota; kingdom Metazoa; phylum Chordata; class Mammalia; order Rodentia; family Cricetidae; genus Cricetulus; species Cricetulus griseus. Next base: position 418,436,342 of record NC_048595.1, read on the forward strand.
TGGTACATTTATACAATAGAGTACTACTCAGCAGAAAAAAAAGCAATGGAATCTTGAAATTTGCAGGCAAATGGATGGAACTAGAAGAAACCATCCTGAGTTAGGTAACCCAGTCACAAAAAGACAAACAATGGTATGTACTCACTCATATATGACTTTTAGACATAGAGCAAAGGATTAGCAGCCTACAATCCTCTTCAAAGAAACTAGGAAACAAGAAGGACTCTAAGGGAAAAATGCATGGACCCCAGGAATGGGAAGGGGCAGGAACTCCTGAGGTAATTGGGAGCATGAGGGTAGGGGAGACAGAGCTGCCAGAATGAGAGGAGAAGAGGAGTGGAGGAGAGGAAATGGAGGAGCAGAAATATTGAGTTGGGGGAAGAATAGAGAAGAGCAGGATGAGAGATACCATATCAGAGGGAGCCATTATAGGTCTGAGGAGAGATCTGGCACTAGGGAGATTTCCAGAGACCTACAAGGATGACACGAACTGACAATCTAGGCAATGGTGGAGAGGATAACCTAAATGCCCTTCCCCTATGAAACTGATGACTACTTTTTATGCCATACTAGAGCCCTTATCCAGTGGCTGATGGAAGCAGAGGCAGACATCCACAGCTATACACTGAACTGAACTCTGGAACTTAGTTGCAGAGAGGGAGGAATGAAGATCAAAGGGGTCGGTACCAGGCTGGTGAAACCCACAAAATCAGCTGGCCTGTACAAGGGAGAGCACATGGACCCCAGACTGCTGTCTGGGAGGCCAGTACAGGACTGATCCAGACCCCTGAACATGGATGTCAATGAGGAGGCCTCCGCATTCTAGGGGGCCCCTGGTAGTGGATTAGTATTTTTCCCTGGTGTAAGAAGGGACTTTGAGAGCCCATCCCACGTGAAGGGATGCTCTCCCGGCCTGGACACATGGGGGAGGGCCTAGGACCAGCCCAGGATAATGTGGTGGACTTTGGGGAGCCCCGGTCGAGGGCCCTACCCTGCCTGGGGAGTGGAGGGTGGATGGAGTGGTGGGTAGGTCAGGGATAGGGGGAAGGGGTTGGGAGAGGGGATGGAGAGGGAGAAGGGATTGACATGTGAAAAAAGCTTGTTTCTAATTTGAACTAAGAAAAAATTACAAAAACAAATTCTTTTAGGTGGGAAAGCAAGTAGAAATAAGAAGTGTCCCGAGGTCACTAACTGACACCGTGAAGACTGAGCATAGACACTGTGACTTGGGGGCTTACGTGTGACCCATATCCTATCTTATTACATTGCAGCAGAAAATGATTCTCCTCTCTACTCCCCCTATCCCTCCCTACCCTTGCCAGGAGATGACTTCAGCATGGTTACTCAAAGTGATATTGCAAGCAGCAGCAAAAGGACAAAAGTTTGTCCTATGGATGCTCTACTTAGAAGAATCTAAAATATTCATACTGAAACCAGGAAAGAGTGAAATTTCAACATCTTCATTTTTCCCAATGACATACCATTACCACCTCTAAAATGAAAACAGGGGTGAGGGGTTCTCCAACCTTGGACAAGCCTACTTAAAAAAAAATGGAGCTAGGACATAGAGGGGAGGATCATAGAGGCAAGAAAAAGGTATGTGAAATAAAATAGCACTTGGATATTCGTCAAGATCTGATGCAAGAGACCTAAAGACAACTTGATGGAGAATTTTACACGTCACTCTAGACTTTGTGCCAGGTAGCCCCCAGCTTAAGCTGAGTGCTTCTACCTAACAAACTGTCTCTCAAAGTTGTCTAGAAGTTTTGGGGTTATATGATCTTTGTTGTAAATTTTAAAATGCAGAAGAATAAGCTGAAGACCAGAAAGGAAAGTAACTCACAGAAAAGTGAAGTTACCTAACAGATAGCAGAGTCAAGACCCACCTGACCCCAGAGCCTGTGTTTTACTCATCACCCCACACAAGCTTCACCAACAGCTCTGCTGTTTTTCTTCTGTCTCCCTAATCTACACCTATCACTGTTTGTATTTTTGTGCATATGAATGTACATACATATTTCATATATGTACACATGTATGTGGAGTTCAGAGGACAGCATCATTAATCACTCTCCACTTCATATTTTGAGACGGGACCTCTCACTGAACTCGGAGCTTGCTGATTCATCTAGAGTGGCTGGCCAGCAAGACTCAGGGATTGTCCTGTCTCTCCCTCCCACCCTGGGATTACAGCCATACAACAATGTACCTGACCTTTCCTACACAGGTCCTCATGCTTGCACAGCCAACAGTTTACTGACTGAGCCATCTCCCCTGCCCTTTCTATATACTTTTAAACACATCATGTATAAAAAGCCAATAGAAGTCACTCCATTTAGGCAGTTATTTGGGGTGATAGTGTGCTCATTCAGATACTTCTGGGTTCATCGTAGTCTTTGAATAACTATTCACTCCACATTTATTCAACATTCCTGAGTTCCAACGGCAAGCCAAGCATTGTGCTGTGTGCTTCAGAGAGTCACAGCCCAATGGAAGAGATCACATTAAAATGAAAATAAGTGCTCGGTTTCCCATGGTACAGTAAGGCATAACCAAGAGATTAGAGCTTGCTTATTGAGCTGCAATCCAAAACCACATTATTGGGCTATAATTTCCCATTTGATTGACATGAAAGGACTGAGCAACCGGCCCAAGGTCAAGCCCCTAGTCAGCAGCAGTTCATTTGCCTTATTTTATTGTCTCTGACATACTATGTTTTCATCATCCGTTCTCTCTTCGTAATCTTATGTAATGTTCCAAACATACTTTATGTTTTACAGACATTTTTAAAAATTTAAGGCCAAAGAAGCAAACGTGTCAGCACTCATGCTGGGCTGGATCCCATTTTGGCTGCCAGCTCTCAGGACAGCAAAGTTCCCCCAAGGTTTGGCTTCCCCCCAAGCCTGTTTCCAGGCTATGGAAGCAGTTAATTCTGCCCTAAATGCATGCTGTGTCCTCGTCTCCTCAGTAGCCTTCTATCTAGGCTGAGACTTAATTGGTTTGGGTTGGATAATTCATAGTGCCTCATTAGGGCATCAAAACACATACCAGGCTCTCTAGTAATTTTCTCCCCTGAAAGGACATTGATTGGCTCCTTCACTGGGAAAAGAATTAGCTAAAGGACTCTTGGGTTTGCGCAAAAAGATTAAGTCCACAATGGATAATTTCAAAGTGTATTGTACAATCAGATTTCTTTGAGGCTATCTGTCGATCACATTTATCTTCTCTTGCAAAAAAAAAAAAAAAAAATCTTCTCAAAACCCACCCAAGGGCAAGTAACAACCAGTTACCTTGCAGAATTTAGGTAGATGCTGGCTGTTCTAAAGTTCCCACTTGCTAGTCTTAAGGGGTTTTCTTTTGCCCTGAGATATTCTTCATTAACACACAAAGAGGGAAATCCTAAAGATGGCTTCTCTGTGCATTCTGGACATTTACTTTGCCTCCCACTCTCAATGTACAGGTTGGGTCACTGTCTCTTCTCATCCACTCCTCTTTAAGCATGAAAGTGTGCTAACTGTGAATACCCATGATTCTCTGCTATGCTTGTTTGGCTGCAAGAGAGAGCTCAGCCTTCCTCTGGGGTGAATGGGAGAGGTGCAGCTGGCAAAGGGATTGATTGGGTAACCAAATAGCCCCGCTTCATCCAGGTGCAGTGATACACCTGTAATTGCAGGGCTCAGAAAATCGACACAACAGACTCTTCCAGGCCAGCCTGGACCATGTGAACCTATGCTACATGAGTCCCCAGGTCAATCCCCAAAACAAAAAGACTCTACTCACAAAAGAAAAAAAAAAAAAAAAAAAACCTCTTCTTGCTCTTCTTGCTATGGTGAGGTGTTGTTTTTTTCTGAAAGGTGTCAGGTGAGATAAGCCTGAGCAATGTCTTTTGTTGTTGCTGTTTATTTGGTTTGGTTTGGTTTTTTTTTGAGACAGGGTTTCTCTGTGTCACAGCTCTGACTGTCCCGGAACTCACTCTGTAGACCAGGCTGGCCTCAAACTCACAGAGATAGGTTCTCTAGAGAAACAGTGAGTGCTCTTACCGGCTGAGCCACCTTTCCAGCCCCTGAGCTGTGTTTACCCTCTCTCCCAGAAGTTCTAGGCAGAATGAGGATAGCTGGGTAATGAAACTTTTGAAGGTCTCTTTTTCTTCCTTATCTCACTTCCAACTTCTACTACAAGGAATTCTTATTGTCACCTCCCAAATATGATGCTTCCATTTGACCCTCTTGTCCCAGCATCTGCTTCTGAGAAGCCTAAAGAAAAACACTCCCCACTGTTCATTCAACCTTTAATCAGTGGTACTTCAGTATACCTTCATTCGACATCTATTTTAAAGTGGAGGGGGCCATAATCTCCCAGGTAACTTCCTTTCCATACTGTGATTGGGAAACAGAGTTGGGTCTAGGGGCTGATGAAGTAGACTTACCAAAAGTCTAGTTTCATTAAGCTTCAGAACCCTTCCTCAGAAGTGAGGAAGAACTAAAACCCAACAACTTGGCCCAAGGTCTTCAGACTGGTATTCATAGGACAGGAAATGCCCTGGGGGGATGCTCAGTGGTCCTTGAGTATATCTTCATGTTATCTTACTCAAGACATCTTCACGCCACGCTGGAGGTCTGTTGAAGGTTCTCTAGTATAGAATGGTAAGGGCAAAGACAAGAGGGACAACGAAACAGGAATAGTAAATTAATCAGGATAGATTCAATGAGTGTGTTTCTTAGAGATGCTATGAAGGCCAAAACAAAGATTTACTGTATTTTTGCAATCTACCCCATTTTTATTCTCCGCCAGCATCTCATACATAACTTCCTAGACACGAGCCTGCTGTGGTACAGACAGGAACTCTCTAGTGCTACTGTGAGTCTTGAGGGGACTGACCCCCTGGCTTTCTTTCTTATCACTTTCTTTTAAATCTGATATGACCCTTAGCATCAGAACAAATGAAAAACTGTGAATGGGATCTCCTTGGAGGATTATGGGTTCTAAATCCTCCAGGAGTGTACCATAATGCCCCTGTCAGCCGGTTTTGCCTTTGGGCATCTAATTTAACTGACAAATCTGAGGATTCACACAGAGGAAGCCACCTCCCCAGTGACTCCACAGATGGGAGTCCTGCAGGGAGTAAGTTATTCCAGCAAGTTTGACGTTACCTTATGTTGAGCATTCCCCTGACAGGTCCTGCTCATCTCTTAATGGCATAAAAGAACTCACTGTTATTAGACAGGAGTCTCCCTGACTTGATAAACACCATGGCCTCTTTTCTGACTGTTTTAATGGATGTCCTAAAGGCATCTGAATATGGCATTTTACATTTGGGGGAAGCACATCTACAGCAATACTTTTGTAATTAGCTTTGGAAGTCCCAGCCTTAAACATACAAGGTTAAGTATTCCAACAAGCGAAATACACCCACTGCAAAGACAGGTGTGTAGTGTACATGGGTACATTTTACAAAATCAACTTAGCTGCAAATGTAAGCAGAAGTCAAATCATTGGCTTGGCCTGATGCCTAGCAGGCATTATATACTTGTTAGCTTCAATCACAAGAACAATTAATCCGAGTTACAGTACAGACCAGTTTTTAGAGTCCTCAAACCAGCAAATTCTTCCTGGGATGCTGCTGCTAGCTACAAAATTCAGTACACAAAAGAAGTATGTACCTTATACATGCATCTTTTATTAATATTTTGTCCATCAATTTGGTCATAGACAGAGACCTGGCACTGCCTCAAACATCATGTGCATGATGCCAAGAGAGTATAAATGAATGAAGGAGACATGACCCATGGATTTGGAAAATTTGAAGTCTACAAGGAGAGTCAGACTGCACTGAATAATGCCCAAAGCTGAAGAGGAAGTACAGACTTGTATCTAAAAGTGAGATTACACATGTGAACACTTGGTTCTATAGCTAGGCCTGCAATGGACATTAAATGAGGAATAACCATTAGAGCCTTGCTAGAGAATTTACCTTCACAATCACATAAACACTGAGCAGGGAGAAACTCAAGTTGGAGGAAGCCAAATTCTGAGTTCAGTTACAAAGGTTTGGAGAGTGAGGCTGGAGCTGAGAAACACAGAGCCCATTGTCATCAGAGAGAGGTACTTAAGCCACAACCCAGTGGCAGAAGTAGGTCAATTTCACGCAAGAGAAGCAGGCCTGGCCAGCTCAAACAAAGACTCCATCAAAGAGAGATTAAAGGAAGAAGCTATTGAGAGGAGAGGTGGACATTCACTTTAGTGGCCAGGCAGAGGAGTTTAGATTTGATAACCAGGAAACCAGGACCTACTGTATGCTCTTTAAGAAACGAAATTGTATAATTGGCAAGGACCATGGAAAAAACAAGCGTGCAGGACTTGCCTTTTGAAAATTAAGAATTTTAAGACAGTAATGGAGAAACATAGAGACACTTCTGAACACGGGGGGGGGGCAGGGGGGTGCAAATGCATAGGCCAGATGCTCACAGTATCAGCCCTGCTTTCAGAGTGTGATGGAGAAAACACCTCCTGCCAGCTCCAATTCTGACACCAGTTCGTGAGACACACTGCAAGAGCAAAATACTTGGAGATAAAGTTACCTTGTGGTAACTCTTTGTTATAACTTGCCAAGAGATAGTGCAGAGAAAATCTGAGAAGCAAGTCACACCTGAGATGGGAAACACCCAGGAGAAAAATATTTCTGATGTCTTCAGGAAAGTGGGAGAGTTTTAAAATGGAAAGTTTAAAATGGGTGTCAGAATTCTTTGAAGTGACCATCTCATTTCATTAACTGATGGTATTATTCCCTCTGCAATATGTGCTGACTGATGTCCCGGTACTAAGTGTGCCAGGACCAGATGGGAGATCCAGAAGGACAAAAGTTTTTGTCAGTCTTATTCATTTCTATATACCCAGGTCCCAAACAGTGCCTGGCATATAGTAGTCACTAAATAAATAATGAACATGTGCATGCATGAATGAATGACTAACCCTTGCTATCAGTAGGTTTCTAAGATCCTCTGTGAGTCTCTCCCCATGAATTTAGCTCTTCAAAAAAAAAACCAATGTGCAAACCAATGGGAAGAGTGATGCTTTTATTAAAATTTGGTTGAATCCTTGGAAAGACTTAACGATGAGTTATTGGGAGAAATGCTATCAACTAGATGTGGACTAGATAATGTAAAGAATGAGGCAGAGTAAATAAAATTCCTCACTCAAATTGCTTTGCAAGTGTCTGTATGCTCTCATTGCACTTTGAACAGACTGAAAATGAGCACTGTGGATCATAATGGATATGTTTCATGTAAGAGAAGCAACTCAGACTTCACAGGGTAGACCCATGCATAGAGAAGTGGCCTCAAATCTACATCAAGAGATAGATGAGGGACTACCATTCATGTGACAGAATCCATTTGTCATTTTTATGTAACTTCTTCTTTGAATATTTTAATGAAGTGACCAACCACTAGCCCCAACTGCATCAGGTAAGAATGAACTAAAGTAAAATTCAGTAAATAAATGGATGCATGAACCAACACAAAGGAGAGCTAAAATGTCAACAACATAGGCCACTGACCTCACTATAGATTATAGATATACCAGATTTATACATTAGATAATTTTGTTTGTATAATAAATTACAATACATATTTTTATTCCAATCATCCTAATTGTTTGTATTCCCTATCCTAAGAAATCCTTTCTGCATATCAAATTGCCTCTGTGTGTGTGTGTGTGTGTGTGTGTGTGTGTGTGTGTGTGTGTGTACACCTTGGCACAAATGTGGAGGTCAGAGGCAGCTTGTGAGGGTCAGTTCTGTCCTCCCACTGTGAGGCTTCCAGGGTTCAAGCTCAGGTCTTCAGACTTGGCAGCTAGCATCCTTACCCACAGAGCCATCTCACCTGGCCAGGAAGTAAATTTTAATCTGGATGCTAATTGGTGATCAGAGAGCAAAAATTTCTTTGGGAGAATGTCTTATGGAAACCCTAGAAAATCCGCCAAAACACCCCACAGCTGAAGAGATCTCAGTACCCCATACCCAGATATTGGAGTCCTCAATATCAGTAATTCTTTTTACCACTCAGATCATGAGTTTCTCTGGATCGGAGACAGCAATGAGAAAGAAGATTGATAAGCTCTTTATGATGGGCAAACTGGTCCTCAAAGATGTCCAAGCCTTTATCCTGGAAACCTGTGAGCATGTCACATTGCATGTCAGAATGCACCTTGCAGATGCAATTAAGGTGATGGAATTAGATTATCCAGCTGGACCTAATCTAATCACACGAACTCTTAGAAGCAATGAATTGTATTTTCTGTTGAATACCCCTGATGGGGTTCAGGCCACTGGATGCCAAAATATCGTATCTTGGCATTTGAGAAAACACCAAATAGAAACAGACTGTCTTTCCTAAAGCAGGTCAAAAAAATCTCACTGGATTTCCCTGGACAGAGCACCCTATGCCTGAGGAATGAAACACCCTCATCTTAGAAGACACAGGACTACAGAAGCCAAACAAATGGGCCTAAGTCCACCTAGTTTATTGCCATTATATTGGGCCCCCTTTTCTAATCATATTTCCCCACTCCACTAACCACTAATTTTGTGCATAAAACATACATAGATGCCACATTCTTTGGCCCTCCACTATGAAGGCTTCAATGTTACATAAAATTTATAATCATTGAATGTATGGATTCTGTTTTTTATATGAGAAAAAAAAATGTCCTAAGGTGGAGATGGTGTTGCACCTCTCAGTGCTTGGAAGGCAGATCTGGAATGGATTGCTTTGTGACCAAGAGTTCCAGACCAGCCTAGCCAACAAACTCAAAGTACAAAGAAAAACTTTCTTTCCAAACATCCCTATAATCTTGTACATAGTTTATACACTATTTTATACATTGATAAAGCAAATATTTAAATATACACATATTTGATTGTCCCAGGTCTGAGAAAAGAACACTCACAAAGCAATAGTAAACTATCACATTTAGACAACAGCACTGTATACACACTGCCTTACTGCAGCCAGTGGGAGACAACAATGCATACACACTGCCTCACTGCAGCCAATAGGAGACAACACTGAATACACACTGCCTCACTGCAGCCAATAGGAGACAACACTGCATACACACTGCCTCACTGCAGCCAGTGGGAGACAACAATGCATACACACTGCCTTACTGCAGCCAGCAGGAGACAGCATTGCATACACACTGCCTTAGCTACAGCCTTAGGAGATGGCACTGCATACACGCTGCCTCACTGCAGCCAGTGGGAGACAACAATGCATACACACTGCCTCACTGCAGCCAGCAGGAGACAGCACTGCATACACACTGCCTTAGCTACAGCCTTAAGAGATGGCACTGCATACATGCTGCCTCACTGCAGCCAGTTGTTGAGAACAGGTGACTGCTAAGTACCAATAGACCCAGAGCAAAGCTCTTCCTCCTCTGACTGTCAGGGTATCAGCATGGCTGCTCATTGACTCTTTTGTCACAGAACGTAAGGAGCAGCATCTTGTTCTGAATCTGTAACACCTGGACAGTTCTTCCCTGGTGAAACGCCTAATGCAGTTGATTTCCCTCAGAGTGTGTGCAAAGCATATTATGCTCCTTTGATCAAAATTATGCAAAAAGCCAGATGTTTACTTTCATCATATCCTACAGACAGCAGTTGGTATTGGATGACCTAGCTTAGCTAGTGTTCAAGCATCTCTGTCCTTTGAATTCTGTTTGGCATAGAAAAGGATATATATACAAAGTTCTGTTGGTTTGTTTTGTTTTTGTTTTTTTCTTTTTGTCAGCTTCTTTTCTTAGGTTGAACACAAACCTATAAAGACTTTGCTTTGATACTCTATTTCAAGGCTGAAAGCAAAGCTCATTTATGTTCCATCACATTCATGGGTAACAAGTATGACCAGAGCCTGACTAAACTGCTCCAGGTCCCCAAATACCAAATCAAGATACTGGCAGAACTATGTTCTCCTTGGGGAGATACTAGGGAAGAATTTGCTTAGAGGTCATGGAGGCTGCTGGCAGAATTTCCTTCTTGTGTTTGTATTCTTGATGCCCCTGTTTTTACTAGTTCTCAGAATAGTGAAACCCTTCATTCCTGTGGCCTCTTCTCAGACTTTACAGGTAGCCCACGTCTCCTAACAGGCACTTCAAACCCTTTTTTGTTCTTGGCTTTCTCTGATTCCCACTCCTGACTTCTGTTGTACTACATCTCCCTGACTCTAACCAAAGGAAGACCACTGCTTTGAAAGGTGTGTACGCTTAGACTGATCTTCCCTGGATAATACAATCTACCAACATATGTTGCATTTACAATAAACAAAGTAACAAATACACGGATTCCTTGTGTGCGTGGACTCATGTGCTAAGGACTTGAACAGCTTAGGGATGCCAGCCAACAGGCAGCTTAAAAGTCTTGCTTCTTTCTCATCACTATCTCTACTCCAGCACAACTCATGCTATCCATGGTAAAAACACACTGAATTCGGGGACTCAGCTATGCTGTGGAATAATCCTCTTGAACACTGGAAAGATACATCACTCAAATCAGTTTAATAAAACATTGATTGCCCAGTAACTAGGCTTGAAGTATAGGCAGAGCACCAAAACTAAGGATGATGAGAGGAAGAAAGGTGGAGTCAGAAGAGTCACCAACCAGACACAGAAGGAGCAGGAGATGAATGTGTTATATTCATCTACCATGTGGCAGAACGTAAATAAGGAATATAGATAAACTTAAACTGTAAAAGCTAGTTAGTTATAAGCCTGAGCTATTGGCTGAGTAGTTAATATAGGCCTGAGAGTGATTATTTGGGACTGGGCAAGTTGGGACAGGAAACAGGAAACTTATGCCTACACTGATACCTTGTTCATTACAACAACCTGTTCAGGTGGGGGGTGTATTTTATTAGGGTCTTTCTATAGTTTACATAGAACTTCCTCCCAAATACATTCTTTTACTCTCTGCTTACCAAGCAGAATTTGGATCAAAAAACTCACCACTGTGTAGCCTGATATCAGCAAAGGGTTTCCTAACATAGTGGATATACATATAATGGTCAATACAATCTTTAAAATATCCTAACTAGGGTTGGTGGTATGGCTATGAGGTTAAGAGCATTATGGCTCTTGCAGAAGACACAGGCTCAGTTCCTAGCACCCCCATTAAGCAGCTTATAACCACTGGTCCAGGGTATCCAGCACATTCTTCTGGCTTCCACAGGCACGTTAACTTACATGGTACACATAAAATCATGCAGGCACACACATGCACATAATTTAAGGATAAATAAATATCAAATATATACAAAGTACGTTAAGTATAAGTACGATGTCTTAGCCCATTTTTTATGCTGTAACAAAATACCTGAGAATAGATAGTTTTAAATAATATAATTTTATTATTACTTTTCAGGGGGCTGGGACGTCTAAGACCAAGGCTCTGGTATTTTCTGTCTCATGAGTGTCTTCTTGTTACATCTTCCATTGCACAGATAGAAGGAGAGAGGAGCAAAAGAATAAGATCTGTTCATGAGGTCAAAATCCTCATTCTTTAATTGCCTCCCAAAGGTTATACTTCTCAATATTATTGCTTGAGGCTTACGTTTTAGAGAAGCAACTGACATTCAAATCATAGGATTAACTTACAAATTAAATTTATATTAACATAGATATACATTAAAGTTAAATATATGTTTTTTGAAAAGAATTCTGGCTTAAACATTGATGCAATTGAATTTGATAATATGCTTCAGTAACCAGAACAAGGCCCAGACCTGGACAACTCCTAACATTCTATTTTTTTTTTTTTGACTGCTTCATGGTGTTGTTGTAAGGTTGATTCAGTTATTCCACATAGTGTCTGCACCAAATCCTCCTTCTTCATAAAATCAATGAAAGGTGAACATTGGAAAATGGTTTTAGACAGATGCTGATTCATATAAGAGAAGCATATGAGCTTTTTTGGACTATCAGGACAGAAGGCTTGAATTCCAAGATCTTGTGAGAGGATGCCCATAATTAGTACATACAAATGAAGAGAGGGGAGGTGAGCCAGGGAGGAATGAGCTATTCTGTAAGAGAGAGGTGTTACTTCTATCCTGCCTCTCAGCATCTTGACTTGGAACTGTTTATGAGATTCATTTAGCAGCTCAAACAATTCCCAAATACATCCTTGATTTATGGCTATTACAAGGATAACTGGAGGATCTAGCACTGTGGGGCTGGAGATGTGGCCCAGCAGTTAAGAGTTCTTACTGCTTCCAGAGGACCTAAGTTTGGTTGTCAGCACCCATGTCAGGCAGTTCACAGCCAGCTGTAATTCAAACTCTGGGGGATATGATGCCCTCCCCAGGCATGTGCACTTATATGCACAAACCCATACACAGACACACATATATATCATTAAAAATAAGTTTTAGGAATAAAATATTCTAACACTGTGAAATGGGAACCATTCCTATAAACCCCTATACACATATATACATACACACTATACATGTGCACATATTAATGGGATCTGTGTCGGCTCAGTGGGCTGACCTATGTGCCATCTTGCTTTTGTGCCACCATAATTTCATATCTTATGACACATACCACCCATCTTTCTTCTTGCCAAAATAGCTGCCCTCCATCCACTGTTCCACTACCTAACATCAGAATTCTCATAATCATGCTTTTGTTTATGCGTTACTTTTTCCGTTTTTACTTTTTCTTGAGGGGAATGTCTGTCCATTATTATTTTTACTGCATCACATTGATGACTCTGGTAGAACTTGTATATCCTTTGGAACTCCTTAAGTTATCAATTGAGGAAGAGAACCTAGAGGTCAACAAGGGATGGACAGCTACTCATCACCTTCCAGTTTTAGCTGGACACCATGACTGTGCTATGGAACAGGTCAATTTCCCAGGACTTCCATAAAAATTTGCTTGTCATTAGATTCTCTTTCAACATTTTCAGAATCTAGGCTCTCTGCCCTATGTTGATTGTGTTTCTGACCCAAAACCAACAAGCTAAGAGGCTGCATGGCGAGATGGAAAATTCGCTGGACCAGACGCCAGAAAATTGTGAGCTTCTGGGCCAACTGTGGAGCAAACCAGCTGTGTGACCTTCAACAGTCACAGTGTCCCTCAGAACTGCTTCTGAGGGAACTTTCCTTCTCTTCTTCAATGAACAGCTGATAAACTTACGTCTGTGAGCTCTCCCAGATTCCTGCTATGTTGTTCTTTCACCCTGGCCCTCTTTCTTCTCATCAAGCTATGCATGATGACATAGCTTACAATTCTTGTGAACAAACTGTTTTTATTACTCCTGTTTATTAATGTAAATTACCACTCGTGAGCTATGTAAACACCCCCAAATGACCCCAAATGAACACTATATGCAATTTCAAAAACAATTTGGTTAAATTATTTGAGGTATGATACAGCAAATGTGGGCGTTTAATACTTCACTATGAGAATAAGCCTTAGCTCTAAAATGTAGCAAATAAAAATTGGATCTGGGAAAGGAGCTATGATTGGCCGAGGTCCATCGTCTTCATGAGGGTACAGGGATTTAAAAATATACCATTTGTCTAAGAATTGACCACATGATCTGGAACAAGAGGTCAGGGGGTGGTAAATTGGTGGGAAAATTAAAGATCCATTTTCCTCAGCTGTTTGATTTTTCAAGCTGCTGAGTTTTGAGGTTACAGCATGTAACCAGAATATGAAACATCAGAGGGAAAGGAAACTCATTTAGTATTATGTTAGTTGTAGAATTATAACTAGGTGCAAAGCAAAGAAAGTAGTTATCTATTATTCATTCCTTGTGAATAGACATTTCCTGTCTGTGAATACAAAGCATGATTAGAATTCACTTGCTGAAACTCACAACTGCTCAGAGAGAACATTTTATTTTCATTTGATCTGACCTTGTGTATGATAATGGAGCCTCTTTTAAAAAGGGGACACTCATCTGTCCTCCTTATACTGCACCCCTGAGAGCTACTCCCAGAGGCCTTTAGTGACTTGTCTAAGGTCACCCCAAGGTCTCTTTAGGCAAGCCTAAACAGATCTGGCCACAACACTGGTCAAGTGTGCTATCTTTATATCTCTATGTGGCTTTATATATTCTCTGAGGCATTTTTTTCTCACCGATACCTGAGCATACTAAATTTAACACGTGACATCAACCCGAGAGGATTATTCATTCCAAGTGTCTCCAGCTGCTGAGTGGAGACCTGGCTTCTTGGCATGGTAATAGGGGAGAAATAAAGAAAACATAGATACATTAGGAAGGGTGTGGCAGGGCTGGACGAGCCTTGCATTTGACAGCTACATCAAGGGCCTGCCTCATGATCTGCACCTGGTTCTGAAGCCAACTGTCAATCTCAGGACACTAAGACCTGCCTGCTTTTCCAATGGTCTCTCTACCCCAAACTAAAGCATGAACTGAATCAACTTTAAAATTCAGACAAATTTGAAATACACTCTATTCATTTTTTAAATATTATTGAATGAGAACATCTCAGTTTAACTGCTATGTCGTTTAGTCCAAGCCCTCTAAAAGTTGACAAGTACATGGATGAATGGGAAGATAGCTAAAAGGGGATGAGGAGGCAAAGGGAATGAAAGGCAAGCACTTCTGTGATTAGAATCACCGGCTCCAGGCTCACATACCCTTTCGCCTAAATACCCCCTTGCTGAAACCCTGCACTGATTCAAAAGTGAACTTAACACATTTTCTCTGATGAGCTTTTCATCATGTTCACAAGAAGGTGCCATTTGATATAAAGCAGTAAAACAAAAATAAACAAACCTGTAATTTGGAGTAACAGCTCCAGGGACAATAACAAGGTTTTCCAATCTCCCAGATCATAATTAACTGTGTAAAGAATTAAAGAGAGGTTCAGGAGGGAGTGCTTAAACCTTTCTGTAAATTTTAAAACAAGCAATGATCTCCATTGCTGCTCTCCAGGTTTATTCAAATTTGGACAATTAGGACAATTAAACATAAAACAGAGACTGTTCTGAGGAGGAGCCGCAACAAAGTGGAGTAATTGCTGGTACAGGCTATCAAATTTACATTAAAAAAGATTAAAAGGCTTGCTTTACATTTACAAACCAAGATCAGGCAATATCTAAAATAGATAACTCAACCGGTGGGGGAAAGCTTTTCGTCAATAAAGGAGAAGCAAAGGTGATTCTAGGAAACAAAACTAATCTTCCGGATTGCTTTAATCACCTAAAACCACTTCCACTGTTTACTTGGGAACAGTTACTTTGTTTCCAAGACGCCTTTAAAAAAAAAAAAAAAAAAAAAAAAAAAGTCTGCTCTACATACTGCAATAAAACATCCCGTTGAAAGCCATCCAGACATTTCCCACAGGTCTGCTCACTGGGGTCCTCTTCTCCAGATCTGGTGTCCTCTCAGAGAGCAAAACCCTCAGGAAAGACAACCCCATCCATTCTAAAGAGTAAAACACGGGCTGGAGAGATGGCTCAGAGGTTAAGAGCACCAAGTTCAATTCCCAGCAACCACATGGTGGCTCACAACCATCCCTTATGAAATCTGGTGCCCTCTTCTGGTGTGCAGATATATATGGAAGCAGAATGTTGTATACATAATAAAAATCTTTAAAAAAAAAAAAAAAAGAGTGAAACACTTCCAGAATTGAGGTTTTGTTTATTGTGACATTTGTACACATGCTCTCCCAAAAGTTGATTGCAAATCCTTTCTAGTTATAGGATAATTTATATTTTGTTGTGGGTTTTTTGTTTGTTTTGTTTTCTCCCAAAATAGGAAAAGAACTTAATTACCTGATTTTTTAAATATTTATAATAGGAAAAAATTTATTCCCCTCTTAGGTTCTCCAGGTGAGGCCCCTCACAATAGGTGACAGATTAATGGGTGGGGGGGCAGGTTCTCCAGGTGAGGCCCCTCACAATAGGTGACAGATTAATGGGTGGGGGGGCACACAAATTTATTTACCAAAATATTATGTGACAGCAAACTGCATCCAAAAAAACCCCCACATGTTTTAATGGTTAAACCTACATGTTTTTTGTAATAGGTTTAATGAAAAGAGAGAAGTCATGGGAAAGCATGATTGACCAATAGGGTGTAAACTAAGGGTGTCAAGTAAAAGAAACTTGTATTAAAACCCCATTCATTCCCCTCAGGGTCACCCCAGCTTTTTTAAAATAAGCATACCCTTTCTCTGGGTAGAGGAAAAGATACCACCTGCCTGGGGGAAGAGAAGAACATACACATTGGCTTGAGATCTTGGGACTTTTATTCCACAGTAAAAGTCAAAAAAGTCTTGGTGGATTGGATCTCTAGGCCCTCATGGTAGCAAAGGGGAACTTGTAGCCACAGCAAGAAGCCTCACTTCATTGCAGCTCAACTACAGATTTGCTGGGGTCTAAATGGAGACCTACAGGGAATGGAAGAGCTCAGCAGACAGGGGCTTGGGTTCAGAGTGACTAGAAGGTTCCAGCCTGACACCCATGAAGTCTCACCAACATGACTGCCTAGACAAAATAGTCAGGCCAAAGTGGATGATGGGAAAAGACCACAAGGCCTCAACCCTACATGACTCATGAATGCTGGGAGCTGGAGAAACAGTCTTTCCTAGGAAGGAACACACTGAGTGGTCAGCTTTGGAGCGGCAAGTAACATTATATATACTGAGCAGGTTATATTTAGGTACATATATGAATTTAAAATGAAGCCATGAATTTGAAGGAGAGGAAAGAGGGCTGTATGGGGGGGTTTGGGGGGGAGGAAAGGGAAGGGAGAAATGATGTAATTATATTATAATCTCAAAATTTTGAAAAAATTAAAAAGATTCTAGCCTTGTGCAGTTGCCACCATGGCAATCTTAGGTGTAGGACACTCCCTAGCACTATAACACCTACAGTGGCCAAGGGCCTGTCGACCACAACAGATGCTGTAATGGTTCATCTCAGTTATCAACTTAACAAGATCTAGAACTGGCTGGGACACAGGTCTCTGCATATGCCTGTGGGGAATCATCTTGATTAGGCTGATATCTCAATGTCACTGTGGGTGTGTCATCATTTCCTGGGGTGGGATCCTAGATGGCATCAAAAGGAGAAAGAGGTGGGCTCAGGCATCCATCCTTCTCTGCCTCCTGCTTTGAATGTGATGTGACCAGCTGCTTCAACCTCCCATCACCTGGACTTGTCTTCCATGATGGACTTCCACTCTGTGAGCCAATGTAAATCCTTCCCTCCTCTAGTTGTCTTTGTTGCAGTGTTTTGTCACGGCAACAAAAAAAGAAACTAAGACAGAGGCCCAGCCTAGAGTCTCTAGACAGGCTTACTGCTAAAATATATTCCCAAATAAAACCAGACTGCAAAATACTTCTTCAGTGTACAGATATTGGTCCATGGCCATGAAACACAAGAACAATGAGGGAAACATGTTGTCACCAAAGACAAATGAAGGTACCAGTGACTGACAGTAAGGAGATGGAGACATATGAACTCTCAGACAAAGAATTCAAAATAGTTATTTTGGGAAGCTCAACAAGCTTCACCAAGAAACAAGTTAGACACTTAGCAGAAAAATTTAACAGTGAAATTGGAGAAATATTTAAAACACAAGTAAAAGTAGTGGAACTGAAAATTATAATGAGCAAATGTAAAATGTGATAGTGAACATTAACAATAGAACTGATCAAGCAGAGGGAGCTGTGATTTTTAAGACAGGGTGCTTAAAATGTATGAGCATGAAAATGAAATGAACAAGAAGTAATGAAGAAAGCTTGCAAGATTCAAGGGACTATGTGGACAGAGTAGATGTAGATGGCACTGGTAAACAAGAGGAAGTAGAGGTAGAAAATGAGGATTTAACAAAATAATAGGAGAAAACTTTCGAAACCTCAGGAAAGACATAAGTATCCAGGACAAGGGCAGACAAGGAACACCAACAACAATGGATTCAGGAAGGGTGTCTTAGTTATTGTTTCTATTGCTGCAATGAAACACCATGACCAAAGAGCAAGTTGGGGAGGAAAGGGTTTATTTGGCTTACACTTCAGTATTGCTGTTCATCACTGAAAGAAGACAGGACAGGAACTCAAACAGGGCAGGATTCCAGAGGCAGGAGCTGATGCAGAGGCCATGGAGGGGAGCTGCTTGCTGGCTTGCTCGATCCACCTTCTTACAGAACCCAGGACCAACAGCCCAGGGATAGAACCACCCTCCATGGGCTGGGTCCTCCCCCATTGATCACTAAATGAGAAAACGCCTTGCAGCTGGATCTCATCAAGGCATTTCCTCAACTGAGAAGCCTTCTCCTGATGACTTTAGCTTGTGTTAGGTTGACACACAAAACCACCCAGTACACAAGGTTACCACATACATAATGTAAACATTCAAAACTGAAAGACAAAGAAGGAAAAGCAACAAGGGGATAGAAGCAACTCCCATATGAAGGAACTTCGATATGTCTACCTGCAGCCTTCTACCAGAAATCCTACACACCAGGAGAGAGCTGAAGATGCACTCTCTATGTTGAAGAACAGCTGCCAAGGAAGGATAGTGCCCTGAACGGAGCTGTCCTTCAGCACCAAGACCTTCATTCTCAGACAACCAACAGCCCTGGGACCTCTTTACTTTCAGACCTGTCTTACAAGAACTACTACAGGGAGCCAGTACATCACTGTGAAAGAAAGGAACACAAAAAGACCAGCATAAAATTTCTGAAAGTACAAAGCCCACCACGGGTCAAGGTAAGTAGACAGTGAAATTCAGAATAATAAGAAATGGGGTATATAAATCACTTATGCCTTTAGCATAAACATTAAAAGACAAAACAACACAAACAGAATACTCAAACAACTCCTGGGACATATTATAATGCAGACACTCAAAATGTGGGGTAGTGAAGTTCAATGTTAGAGCATTGTGTTGCTTTGTTGCCATCTAAGTTAAGTAATTATCAGCTTTAAATAATCTGTTATAACTATAGGATGTAATTTGTAAGCCTCAGGGTAACCACAAAGCAAAAGCCCATAATTGATGTGCTAAAAAGAAAAAACAAGAAATCAAAACACCCCTGGAGAAATTCGCTTTAGTACAAAGGAAGACAGTGGAAGAAAAAGAAATTATTGTTGTCTTTATATGACCTCAAAAGCCAAGGCAACAGAGACAAAAATAGACAAATGGGGTCATATCAAACTAAGATGTTTCTGCACAAGAAAAGAAACAACTAGAAACAACCAACAGAATAAAGAAACAACCTATAGATGAGTGAAAATATCTGCAGTCTACAAATCTACTGAAGGTCTAATTTCCCTAATTTATAAGGATTGTAAACAACTCAATAGCCAGGAAACAAATAGCACTATCAAAAATAGACAAAATGCTTGGATACATATTTCTCAAAAGAAGATAGACAAATAGTCAATAATATATAAAATATCAACAATCACCAGAGAAATGTAAATTAAAACCACATTAAAATATCCCCTCAAATTTGTTAGAATGCTTATTATCAACAAGTCAGTCAGTAGCAAATACAGGCCAAGATTTGGTAATGAGAGAATGCAAACTGGCACAGATATTACACATGAAAAAATGGAAATTTGTCAAGATATTAATAATGATATCATATGCCTAATAACCCCACTACTATGTAGATAAATCCAAAGGAAGTTTAATTGGTGTGTTGCAGAGATATCTGTATTCCTGTATTTGCTATAGTGCTATTTACAAAAACAAGACATGCATTCATCAATGAATTCAGGAATACATACAATATATACCATGTTACCATGGTGTGCACATGCACATTTATTTGTATCCTTTATAGACATATATGTATGCCTAGATATATTTTCATATGTACTATCTATATATAGTATATACATATATACCATACATATCAATGGCGTTTACTATTCAGATATAAAAAGAACAAAATCCAGGCATTTATGGCTACATAAAAGAATTTACAGGACATCATTTTAAGTGAAATAAACCAGGCACAGAAAGATGAGTATTACATAATATCACTCATATGTGGAATCTATAAAAATTGATCTCATGGAAGTAGAGGATAGAATGGCGGTTAGCAAATGCTTCTTCCTTCGTTAGGAGGGAGGAAAGGTGAAAGCTAGTTGAAGGATAGATAATTACAGCTGGGCATAAGGAACAGTTTTTAACTGTCTAGAATAAGACAGAAAGTAGCAAAGTGATTGGAAGCATGGTCAGGACTTGAAAAGCAGAGGTGCCCTGGGAAGGAAAGACAGAATCTGCTGATGTGCGTGTAGCTTCTATTGGAGTGATGAAAATATCCTAACGTTGAGGAGGGTCACACAGCTCTTGAGGATATGGAAAGTCATTGGCTTAGACATTTGGGGCAAAGTGAATTGTATGATAATGGGAATCAAAATTCAAGGAAGCTATTTTAAATCAACGAGGTGATTCTTAATGATGTTCTGCTATACTCATAGACTGGTTCCTAGTCCAGTCAAGATCAGAATTGCTGCCTGAGGCTGCTGGCGTGAGCTGATGCAGAGACCCACAGCCAAACATTGGGCGGAGAGAATTCAGGTTGGATGTCTCCATTGGGTTCCCCCCCTTGGAGCCCCTGGAATCCCATGAAGATGAGGAGGAGGAATTGTGGGAGCCAGAGGTGTTGAGGATATTGGGAGAATGCAGCCTGCTGAATCAATGAAGCAGGGGTCCTAGGGGCTCACAGAGACTGAAGCAGCAATCATGGAACCTGAATGATTCCGACCTAGGTCTTCTGTATATATGTTATGATTTTAGGCTTGGTGTTTTGAGGGACTCTTGACAGTGAGAATGGGGGATTGGCTCTCACTCTTTTGCCTGTTCTTGGGATCCTTTTCCTTCTACTAGGTTGCCTTGATGTAAGGGTTTGTGCCTGGTATTTTTTTTATCTTGTTGTACCATGTCCAGCTGATGTCCCTGGGAGGCCTGGTCTTTTCCAGGGGAAAATGGAGTGAGTGGATCTGGGGGAGAGAGGAACTGAAGAAGAAAAACAGAAAAAAAGATTAAAAAGAGAGCTATTTTAGCAATAACAACAACAAAAAGCTAGACACATCTGTATCAGTCCATGTGTAAGAAAGCAATATGGTGTTGATATTATCAAGACCCTTTTACAGTACCAACTATACATCAAACAACAAAATTAAAAATTCAAACTTAGAGCAAGCCAGAAGGTGATCTTAAGTTGTTTTACAAATTATCTCAATTGTCATATTCACGTCAGCTCTATGTCTCAACATCTTCATTCACTTACTGACTGTTTACACTGAATGCTTCTAAATGCGTGTTTACAAATCAAATGAATGGCTAGTGGAATGGCTCAACAGTTCATAACACTGGCAGCTCTTCCTAAGGATCTGGGTTCAATTCCCAGCACCTGAATGGTGACTCAAAATGGTCTGAAATTCTAGTCCAATGTCTTCTTTGGGTTTCTGTGGACACTGTCTGCATGTGATACACAGGCATACAAGCAGGAAAAATACACATACATATGAAATAATAAAGCAAAAATTTTAAAATAAAAAGTATCAAATAAAGGGCTGGCTTAGAGGGTAAAGGCGAGTTTCATCTCTGAGTCTCCACACGGTGGAAGTAAAGAACCAACTCTATCTAGCAAGTGTCCTCTGACATGTGTGCCTGCACACACACACATCCACAAGCACGCACACACATACACACCTAACAATAATAAAAATAAAATAATAATAAAATGTGATAATTTAAAACAAAGAATCTAATAAAAAGCATCTGTATATCTGTATGTCCTAGAAGACTTCAAATGATATCTGGCCAAATTCAACCTCATTTCTTTCTTTCTTTAATCAAATCAATCCTGTTTTGCCATGCATTTCTATTATAATCAGAATCATCATCACACAGAAAGCAAAACTGAGAGCTTATGAAATTCAGAAACAATAAAATGGGGAGGGGAGAAAGTATCGTGGCCCTTCTAGATTTGTGGTCCCTGTTTCCTAAGCCCCCCCAGAAACTCAAGATATCACAGACTTTTCCTGTGGGAAGGCATCCCTTAGTCCTCTGTTGTCCATGTCTAAGCACGCATAACTTACAAGCAAAACCTACGGAAAGCTTCATAAAATACAAGCAATGATATACATGCAATGATGAGCCCTCAGCCCTCCCATACACACAACCCTCCCACACGCAGAATCACACAACAGAACAGGAAGAGTCATCTACAAGGAGCCCCAGACACTCAGCCATCCTAATATTTGAGGCTGTACTAACACACCCTCTTCCGCAGGAGTGATCCCTAAGTGTCTCCTATGGATGAAGCCAGCTTGGGACTGGATCCAAGAGAAAAAAAAAAAAACTAAAACAACAGTGTAGCTCCAGTTTTGACACTAACACTTGGGGTTGGTGGCTTCTCCTCGGAGTGTCTTAACTTTTCCATCAGCAACAGGGTAAGCTTTTGGTGCCTTTCCTACCGAGCATGAATGAAACATGAAAAGATGAACTAGAAACTGAAAGTCACTCTGAATCCATAGACTAAGAGTCCTAAATATCTATTACTGTAGTTATTGTGCCAATAAAACAAGCTGTCGACCCAGCAGGAATACTTCAAATACACCTGCAGCACAACCGGGAGAGAAGACTCAAGGCCTCTTAGCTATGACCCTCAATGTAGTCAGCAGCCACCAGTGGGGTTCATTTTAACCCCCACAATAAGCTAATGTGTGAAACACAAGAAGCCTATACCTGAGCAAGTATTCAAGGTAAAAAGAGAACTCAGGGCAAGAACATACATGATAACCAGGATAAAAATGCATAACAATAAATATCCTCTCCCTAACAGAATAAAAACTAATGGAATAAAAATATCTATAAATAAGAATGAATCATATGGATGAAGTTTGCAGACATAACAATGGACAAGGGTGGAAAATAGAAGAGAATGTAAGTCAGTCAGGAATAGTGGCACACGCCTTTCATCCCAGCACTCAGAGACAGAAGCAGTCAGATCTCTGAGTTCAAGGCTAAGATAGTCTTCATAGAGAATTCCAGGACAGCCAGAGCTACATGGAGAGAACCTGCCTGGGAAAAATAAAATAAACTGAATTTTAAAAAGGAAGTGTGTTACACAATTCCATTCATGTGATAAAGAGAGTACACGCAACTAGCCTGTGCTGTTAGAGTCATAACAGTGGTTCCTTTTACAAGTGGGCAGATGGTAATGGTTTTAAAGGGGGCATAGGTCACTGAAAAACGCTCCGTGTCTTGATCCAGCTGCTAGAATATATGCAAATCCATAAAGCTGCATACTTGAGGCGTAGACCCATTATGCACTTTGCATGTTATGCTAAAAAAATAATTAATTGAAGAAAGGCTATCAGTGCCCAGTAGAAGCAGAGGAATGTGGCTCCTTTAATCACCCACCTAAAAGGTCACAGTCAGTGTTCCAGCAAAATCAGAAAACAAGGGAAAAAATCCCAGCAATTTATTCATCAAAGTTTTAGACAACATTGAACCTCCAGAAATGAAAACCCTGAGCTACTGGAAAACACTGTTAGGCTTCTGCTTGACAAATGGATAGTCATTTAAAAATGTGATTGGGCAGAAGGCTTGCTACAATCCTAACAGACTGAGGGACCAGTCTCTATTTGAAGCATTCCTGTGGAATTCAGACATTTAAGGAGAAAAGAGAAGAGAGAACATGGCCATTCTAGGTTTCGCGGCTTGCTTTTGTGTGTAGAAGGAAGGGTTCAAGTGTCCCTCTCAGCTGGAGGAAGAGGAATTCTGGTGTCTGGAACCCCTAAGGTGGAGAGAGAAGACTAGAACTAGAGAGCAGGAAGGCAGGAAGGCCTTGCTTCTGAAGGCTCCCAGTCTCCTTCAGGTCAAGTACTCAGTGCACCAAAGGGTCTCACTTCATGTGTTGCCTGGACAGACCACAGACAGCTTTGTGGAACTATAATGAATGAAGGTCAGAGGGCTGCAAGGAGGATGGGAGCAGCCAGAGATTGTGGGTTGGTTCCCTAAGAGAATTTTCTAGGAGGGGCAAACCTGAAAGAAAAGAGGCATTCCCCCACAAAGGTAGAGAAAGCACCTACCTGGTTGTTACCAACTGCTTCCAAATTCTCAAAACTAACATGAACCACTACAGCAGGCTCAGGGATGAAAGATCTGAAGCGGGTGAGGAGAAGGGGGACTCCCAGAAGAACAAATCTCATATATTACTACACCACAAGAATCTTGGGGTCATACGTAAGCTACTCTGAGACTGTTTCCGGTCAGAATATCCAACATCTTTTCAAGAATGGTAAATTTCAGAACTCAAACAACCAATCTTATCACCCAGGGGCATCCACTTATTCCAGGAGCATCTGAGAAGCAGCCACAGACACATCAACTGCACGCAAACAGAGGAACAGCACACATCTGTCTGCCTCCAGCTCAGCATTTCAACAGTATCTCAGCAGAAAGGGCTGGGCTTTAATGAAGCAAGTCCTGAGATGGAGATTCAGGAGCACACAGTTTACTGGGGACATAACAGATGGGGGGGCGGGGGGTGAGACTGTAAGAAGGTGAAGGAAAAGGGCTGGGGGAGAAGAAAGGACCCAAGGTGACCCAGAGAAGCAGCAAGGTCCACCTTTGGTTGCCTCCATTTCAGTCCTTCGCTCCAGGCTGGGTAGAGGCAACCACGGCCTCCTCTATGGTGAGACTCCTGCTGGCCTGAAGCAGTTCTTTAGAGAAAGGGAACCTGTTGGAACCAGTAACCAACACTCCCATAGAGGGGATGGTGTGCCAGTGTGATGGAGGGTGAAGCTGGCCAGTATCCACCACACTAACCATTTGAACCCTAGACTCGCCCTTACATGAGCAAACAGTTCATGTCGACAGTCACACTAATCTATTCCTCCAGCACAGTCCTCAAACTTTCCAACAGCTAATGTTTTTAATCATCTAGTTTTCCTACAAAAGAAACCTCATCTTTATACAAGAGACCCAAACTGGGTTTTACAAAACAAATAATTATCAGTAGATGGGTGCAACGGGCATCAGAAATGGACTTCCTTTGAATTCCTTGATATTGGAGTGTAATAAACACGCAGAAGGTGTGGAGGAGGACACAAAGGATCTTCTCTCAAGCCAGAAAGCATAGAAATTGAATTAGATCCATTTCACGACAGTGGCTGACATGGATTCCATTTGTGACTCACTGGACAGCATCAATTACCCTGAGTACTCCTCTGACAGCATAAGCACTTAACATGAAGATGCGTGTAACACCACAGGAAGCAAAGGACAGAGCAACCTGAGACAATCTGACGAGCAAAGAGACTTCAAGCATCACTCATACACTCCTGAAGCCTGCTCGAAGTTTCTCTGTTACGTTCCACGAGACGCCCCATCCCCAGAATCTCACCTTCTTTCGAGATACAGCCAACGTGACCAAATCATCTGTAACTTAGCCATAGGAAATCAGATGAACACTTGAAGACTGACTAGGCCATCACTGGATGAGCCAGGATCCAGACAAGGTCAGTGATGGGACCTCAGTGAAGAGTCTCTCTGTGGGTAAGGATGGGGTTAAAAGAAACCAGCAAGGATTGGGAAGTACCCTGGTTTTGCAATTGCAGAACAGTTTATTGACTAGATGAGAAGGCAGAAAAGAAGGACAGCTATGGTTTTAAAAAATGAAAAAAAAGGGGGGTTAGGACTTGAGAGTTGTGTCCCCCAAAGGAAAACTGCACCCTTTAGTCAAAACACATAGGGTGGGCCTGGAAAGAAGGCTTGCTAGGTAAAGTTCTTGCCACACAGGCATGTTCAATCCCCAGCATCCACTGTTGTGGGAGAATTGTTCATACAGCCATTCCACTGTACCAACAAAGCCACCTTGAATCAAAGGACGGAGTCAGCAATTGGCTGACTGGGATTAACCATAGAGTTCTTGGAGGACTGAAGAGGTCTGCTAGAGAGGACAGAAAGAGAGAAGAGGATACTTCCAGGGCTGGTGATTTAGGAAAAACATGGAGAGAAGGTCAGCCAATCATCTCTCTGCTGTCCTTGGATTTATCAGGTCTTTTTCTCAATTTTTGACTCCTGAGTTTTTATATTACTGGAACAATTTAGGTGTTCATTACATCTACACAAAAAGGCAGGGCAAAGGAGCACACATGTAATCCCAAACTGGGGAGGCAGGCACAGGACCTAGGGTTCACAGGTCAGCCAAGTCCAACTAAATGGATGAGCTCAGGTTTAGTGAGAGACCATACCTGAAAAAATAAAGTGGAGCCTGATAGAGGAGGAATCCTGCATTGGCCTCTGACCTAAACAGAGAGGGAGAGAAAAACAAGTGGGGGTGAATAAATATTCCATGAGACCCTTCTTTTAACAACCTATCAATACCATGGTAGCCTGGAACTGTTTAGAAGCCAGGGAACTGAGGTCTGCTAGCTCAACCACAAGGATGCAGCATGGGGTAAAGAGCGGATGGGAACAGCAAGCAGGCCCTCTCCAGAGAGCAGCCCTTTGACAAAGCATGCTTTGGCATATCTTGTAAGTAGGCTGTGGTCATAGTTCTGAAAATATACAGTTGCCTTTGATGCCTTTCGAGAAACTTCCTGTATGATTGATTGAAGTAACTGCCATCTGTCAGGCCCTGGACCACATGCTTTACCATTAGTTATTGCATGTTGCTGGGCCCTCACAATAACCAGATAGGGAACAAATTTACTTTTTATTTTTATTTTTGTTTGTTTTTATTTATTTATTTATTTTGGTTTTTCAAGATAGGCTTTCTCTTTGTAACCCTAGCTGTCCTGGAACTCGCTCTGGAGACTAGGCTGGCCTCGAACTCCGAGATCCACCTGCCTCTCAAATTCAATTTCTTATACACATGATCAGCTCCATGCTTACAATGGAGCCAAAGGACTAAACGAACACCACCAAGCAAGGACACCATGGAGGCCAGGATAGAGCCCCACACTCAGACCTCGGAGCCTACTCTCTTTCCTCCATTTCTATAATAAAGATGCTGCTATTCTTCAAAATGCCTTAGAAGATCTGGTCACTCTCAAAGGGCGTGTGCAAGGCTTACACTCCTAGCCTAAAAATAAAACTCAGTCACAGTAGTTTATAGTCACACGTTTTTATCAAAAACAACAAAATGATGGTGACGCTTCATCTCTAAACCATGCTCTTCAGATGCAAGGCCAGATGATGTTTGACTGTATCTAAAAGAATTCAATTCACCCCCCCCAAAGAACCAAGGGCATTAAAAATAAGTTTTAAAAGATAACTCTCTAAAAGAAAGAACTCTCTAAAAACAGGACCTGTAATGTGGACACCCTGCTTTTAGATGTCATGCCTTTTGGACCAACCGCGGTTCTCACTTCATAACCCCCAACCTCCAAAAGAGGCCTCTCCTTAGTTACAAAAGGAAAAATCATGGGAATACTCTCAATCTCTAAAAATAGGACAACGAGTGCTCCCACATGTGTGTGTGCCACTCACCCCACCCCGCGCTCACCTTCTCAGATGGAAACCTGTGCAGAGCTGCTTCTGGCTCCCGGATGCACCTGCTTTGTGCATGCCGGTCTCCTGCTAACCCTTCAGAAGATAACCATGAATGAACGAAAGGATGAACTTCTTCTTCCTTCCTGGAGCTTGACCCTATGTAAATATCATCTATCTTTCCGTACTATTTTGCAAGAAGAGGAACTGGAAATGATGAACGTGTTTTGTTCTCTCATAGATGAGAGCAGAAAATTATCCCCAGGATCATCTATGGGAAAGGAAGAAAACAAATACTCCCCACTCCTCTCACCCCCCACTCTACACCCCCACACCAGCTTCCCCTCCTCTCTCTTTCTCTCACTTGAATGTCAAACAGTCACTGGGTCCCTTTGGCAGACATCAAGCATCTTTTTCTTGAAAAGCTATCCAAAAAATAATGAGTATTATTATACCTCCTTCACAGCCATGTAATTGGCTAATACTAAAAGTGCTAAGAGAGATGGCGTTTTTTGCTGGTTCACATCTAAAATTTAGACAATCAACCATGAATGCCTCAGGCTGATCACATGCTGAGAGAAGCAATAATAATAAGTCTGGCCAGATTTCCCTGCCAACTGGAAGGCCCAGGTTTGGGAGCAGATGTGCAGAGGAGGTGATCCATTTGGTTTTCAGTGGGGAGGGCCTGTAGGTCTCATCTGTCTTCTGGACCCCTACTGGTCAGCTCCAAGTGCAGCACTTTTACCAGATGCTTAAGGGCCTGCTCTTAGGCGAGGCATCCAGGCATGGGGATAAGAAATATACCCTGAGGAGGCAACAGCCCCCAAAGCATCCTGCGACCCAGTGACAACGCCAACCAACCCTCTTCGTAACGTAGTCCAAGTTTGGTGGCATTGCTCGAGGGGATTATGGTATCGTCCTCCTTCCCACTCCTCCCCCAAGCTCAGGTCTGCCTCTGCATATAGAATCAGCCTACAGATCGCATGTCCGCCACAAGCCACAGATGACCAACTGCAAAATCAATAGCTTCTGTCGCTGCTGCAGCGGGCGACCCTCAGCTTATCAGCAGCATCATGATAAGTACCTATTTGCCTGACATCTCCTAAATCAATAACTTTGTTATTGTTTGCATTATCTGACTATAAGTTTGGTCAATAATATACCCAGCTAATGGATAACATGAGCTGGGATTGCATTTCTTCCTTTCTTTTTATAATTTAACTCTCCCTTTACCAGCAGACAGATTCACTAAGTGACCCTTACAGGCCCCATGACTGCCTTTGCTGAGTTTTATCAAATCCTTCTAAGATATGGGCTGTCTTGAGACAAGGAAATTAATGTTGCCCAGGTCTAAACCAAATTGAATAAACTCTGCCTCTCTTTGCCATTACTTTTATTAGGTTTCCACAAGGATGGCAGATGTGTGTGTGTGTGTGTGTGTGTGTGTGTGTGTACTTCTTTTACTTAATGTGCTCAAAAGAAGATAATAAACTTGCTAGTTGGGTGGATCTAGATGCACAAAGTTTAAAAACAATAGCCACTAAAAAAATGTATATGAAGTCCAGTGAGTTGGCTCAGGAAGAAGAAGGTGTTTGTTGCCAAATCAGACTGCTTGAGTTCAGTACCAGAATCACACAGTAAATGGAAAGAGGAGAAATTGCTCCCTCAAGTTATCCTCTGACCTACACACACACACACACACACACACACACACACACACACACACACACACACGATAAATAAATAAATGTAATTTAAATTTTTAAGGGAAGTGTATGAGTCTAATGATGGAGTTTTGAAATCCTCTACATTATTAACCTAAAATATATGTATGATAACATCAGGATGAAAATAAATGTTTTTTTTTTTAAATATGTAGTGCATCTGCTCCCTGCACTTATCAGGAGGACCTTGCACTGTCTAGTGGCATACATATGTGGCCCATCGGATACAGATGGCGCCACCCTGCCACTCACCTTCCTCAGGACCACACAGGGTTCTTGTACCCTATAAATTCCAAAAAGATGATAGATAATAATTTTTCTTTAAGAAAAGAAATAAAGGCTGGTGTAACAACGGTGTGTGATGCACAGAATGCTTTGATTTTCCTGTCACATTAAAAATATTTACTGGTTTCTCGGCTCAGCCTTAGTGGCAATCCTGAATACTGAGGGAATAAACAAATGAATTGCTTACCAGAACAAGCCTGGGAGAATCGTTGCCTGCTTCATCAGTCTACCCTTCGCTGTTTTTTTTTTTTATTTAATTGGGTCTAATAAGTTATTCATATGTAATGGCATTGGTAATGGGGAATAAATATATGGATCACAGGAAGAAGGTTGCTCTTCTTGTGTTGTTTACATAAATTAACTTTAAAAGCGTGCTACTGGATCTTCAAATTGTGAACTGCTGCATCCTAGTTCATGAGCTTGGAGTGCCCCATAGCCAGCCTTAGTGTGTGACAAGTCTCATATTTGACTTTTGCGCCTGCGATAACTAAGACATAGCAAGGTGGCTCGCTAAGTAGCTGAGACAAAGGCATCATTCACCTTCACTCCCACCCTGGGATGTGAAGCCCCAACTCCAGCCCTGCCCCACAGACCCCCTAGAACATACCTTTCCCCTCTGTGCCGGCTCCACTCCTAATCCCTGATCTGTTCACATGTTTACAGATCATTAGAGACGTCATAGTGATAAAGTCAGAGGCTTGGAAATGCTATTGGGTGGCTATTGGAGTCCAGACAGCACCTGCTCAGACTTCAGGTTCCTGTGTGCCGGATAAAGACATTGGACCAGGGACACAAGGATACATGTAGAAATCAAGATAGTTTACTGAGGAGAAAAGGAACTTCAAGGAATGGAAGTGGGCCAAAGCTGGAGTAAGGTTGGAGCTCAGTGACACCTGCACCAAGAAGGCTGGGACATTTGTACTTTGTACTGTGTGCACATGCCCTATGCCTTGCTAATGTGACAGCATTGGTAGGGGAGAGTGCACTCTCTCTCTCTCTCTCTCTCTCTCTCTCTCTCTCTCTCTCTCTACCCTCCCTCACCTCACCTCTTCTTTCCTACTTTGCCTCTCCTTCCCTCCTTCTCTCTCATTCCTTCATATGTTAATCTTGGAGCCTCTCTCTGCCCCGTTCTACCTTCCTACCAGGGAGAGGCAAATTTTTGGCCACCTAGATCTTCAGGCCCCCTTTAATTTGTAAGGGGAAGGACACAGGAGAACAATGAAAACCCAGAAAGAGGAGGGGAATAAAGAAATGCCTGCCCCAAAGCTCACCAACACACACACACACACACACACACACACACACACACACACACACACACACACGATAACTTGCCTAAGTTAAGAATAGATCTAGCTAGTGAAGAGATCTGAAGGGCTAATGGCATTGGCACTGTGGGTTACAGCATCACAGAAAATTATGAATGAAAATTAAGTGTGGTCAGGATATCATGGGCATGGGAGGTGGGTGATGATTCAGAGGCCTGGAGTCCTTTGTTCCAAATGGTGACACCCATGGGACCTTGTGCCCTAGGCTGAGGCAAACACTCAGTCCCAAGGCCCATGGAGACCAGCTGGGCTGGGCTAAAGTTACTTCTCAGTTTGCTTGACCCAACATTTAGCCAAGATCTCACACACACACACACACACACACCGAGGAACCACATTTTCTCTTTTATGTTCTGCCAGCTCCTAACCCTATCTGTAAATTTGAGAGGGTTCGGGAGAGAAGAGTGACATGATGTAGCAGGAGACAGAGACAAGGTATTCACGATGACCTCCCAAACTCACGAGCCACAGAGAGAAGTCAAGGACAGACTCAGAGCAGGTTGAGAGTCCAGAGGCCAGGTAGGCTGCATAGCCTGTTCCCTTTCATCCTGGGCACCCATGTTTTCTTATATGACAGACTCCTCTTGACTGGGGTCCTGTCCAAGATCCTAGGTCCCAACTGAGTGGCCTCACTCATGAGCTAAGAACTGTCACTGAATGATTTACCCTTTGCTCCCAGTTCCGGTAGAGGACCCACTGAAACCTTCCCAAGTCCCTTCAGATGACAAGAATCTTTAGAAGTAAGATGTTTAAAGCAAGTCCATCCTGGGTACTAGAATCTGACACAGCAATTTGGCCTGTCTGGCTGTCTTCCTCTGGTTTTTGTACACAGAATTAAACTGGAAGGTCAGAACCCTCCCTTGTCCACAGTCTAGATGGGCTTTCTCTCCTGTACAATGGGGCTGGGAGCTGGCTCCTCTGAGCACATTTGCTTTTCTCCTACTAACATATTTCGAGGTTCTCCGGCTGCCATGCTACGTGAACCAGGTCAAGTCTGGGAGGGAGGGGGTCTTTTCCTTCCTGTGACCTCAGGACTGATTTAATTAAGCATCTCCTCCAGCCCCAATTTACAGTGTGCGAAATGTCCTCGCAGAGGCCCTTCGATGTGCCCTGCCTCTCAATGAACAGACAAGCAGAGGCAGGGCTGCACCAGCCACTCTGAGCTTCTGCTGCCACCACGAGAGCACTTCCTACAAATGCAGCCTCTGCAGCCTCCTTGGGTAACTCAGGAGATGGGCAAGAGCTTCAAAGTTCCCCAAGGCTCAAAGAGTTCTCCCTCATATCCTGTGGTGAGGAGGAAATAACTTGTGAAACCTTTTTCAGAAATCACGATTTCTTTTCTAGGTTGAAAATGAAAACAAGAAAAGCCTTCACAACTGAGGGAGGGAAGGGATGAAAAAGAGAAAGGATGTCTCCGTGGGACTGTCCCCAATAGTTTCTTGTTCTCCAATCAGGCTGCAGCTGTCCTTCGCAGCTTACCAGTCTTGCCCTTACAACCTGCCACCTAGGAATGAATGAAACCAGATGTCCCATAGGACATGTCTCCTCTCAGCCTCTTAAAGGCTTCTCCCTCAAGATGAAATCTGACTAAAGAAACAAATTAGATTAGAATGTGGTGCTAAGGGCTTTGCATTGCTTAGATTTAAAAAAAAAAATTCTGGAGTTGTTAGGACCAATAGCAATCGCAATAGTGTTATGCAACTTGCTGGGGAGAGAAATCAGATGACTTCTTCCCACAGCTGTTCTTGCTAGCCACCACGCAGGCTTTATTGTCCTCAGCTGCAGAACAATCAGGAGGAGACAGTGGGAAGTGGAGGTGGGGACAGGGAAGGGGCCACAACTGGTCCCAGGACCAGACAAATAATGTGAGCAATGAAACTGGCCGTAGGGACTTTTATATAAGTTCTCCAGATTTTTAAATGTCTACCTCTCAATAAAAATTTTAAAAAATAACAAAAAGCATTATTCCTGCAATGTTTCTATTGTGTACCTTCTAGACACCAGACACTTTATAATTCCACTCTGGGCCATATGAAGTGGGTGTTGTTGTTACTTACTGTTCCCTGGTGAGGAACAGCGGAGTATCACTTGCCTTACTCACCTGCAGCAGACAGCCACCTGCACACTGGAGACCTTCCTGCTTGTACTTTTACTCACTGCACTCGACTGCCTAACGGCTTCATCTGGGGAGACAGTCTGGAAAGTGTTTGCCACAGAGGCAAGCATGAGGGCCTGAGTTCAATCCCCCTGAACCCCTGTGAAAAAGCAGGGGTCTTGCTTATAATCCCAGTGCTGGGGAGGAGGCTGGCAGTCTGCCTAATAGATGAGCTCAACACAAGTAAGAGATTTTGTCTCAAATAAATACATAGATAGACAGACAGACAGGCAGGCAGACAGACAGGCAGGCAGACAGATAGGTTTATTTTTTTAAAAAGTACCAGGATAGGAAATGTCAAACAACACTCAAGATTGACCTCCATATGAACAATACATGCACAGTATCTACACACACACACACACACACACACACACACACACACACACACACACACACACACACACGTTCGTACACTAAAGAAAACTTTATAGTGCACTATAGAAGCCAACACTGGTTACAGCTAATGTGTCTGTATCATAAAAGACCATGGTCATATTTTTAAAAACAAACAATAAAGCTACAGGAACTGAGTGTAGAATGAAAAAGGTTTCTGGGGTGGCTGGAGAAATGGCTCAGAGGTTAAGAGCACTGACTGCTCTTCCAGAGGTCCTGAGTTCAATTCCCAGCAACCACATGGTGGCTTACAGCCATCCATAATGAGATCTGGTGCCTTCTTCCAGCCTGTAGTCATACATGCAGGCAGGACATTGTATACATAATAAATAAAAAAATTTAAAAGAAAGAAAAAGGCTTCTGGAAAGAGAAAGAAACACAGTGGGGAGAGGAAGAAAAAATGCCATTTTAAAACAGAATTAGCCTTGTCTTAATGACTAGACAGACTTATAGACCTAAGTGTTTTATTGAAAAGAATGCAAATTTAAGCATAAATAATGCTGCTGTTACTACTTTTTTTCCACGTGCCTCAAACCAAATGGTGGATGAGCCTAGCAACCTTGGCATTTGCTAGCAATTCAGATTTGTGTAGACAATGCTGCCCTCTGGTGATCAATTTTCTAATAGCATAACTTTGTCTAAAAATCTCGTTTTCCAAAAGTCCTTTGTAGAATATTGCATCCATTTCGTGTAGCACATGTACATAAAGAAAAATATTCACATAGAACAATGCCCTTTTCACATCTTAAAATCTAACTTGGGTTTAGGCTTTGTCATTTTCATACTGGTCTTAACTGATGTCAGAAGAAATTACTGGATATTAAATCATGGGCGTTACCGGGCTCCTGAACTTTCAGAACTCAGTTCCTTAGGGAGAAGTGTTTTCCCCATGGTGACAAGCTCAGAAGAACTCTAGTATGAACAGGATCTGACAGAAATTAGTACTGTCTTCCATCCGAGGGAGGAACGTTTGTTACATGTGAAGTAAACAAGAGATCGGTTCATTAACTTTGAGGTAAAAGTAATGTGGTTACTTTTGTACTGTGGTTGTTGGTTAAAAATCAAATCACCCCCTGGCTTCTTAAAGGGACAGATCACTTAGGGTTGCAGCAAGTCTGCGAAGTTGCTGTGGCCCGGGACACTATAGTGCTTAGACCCGAGAGACGAAGCTGGGAGCTGCTGGGCAGGTGGAAGTGCCCTCTGTGGTTTGCCACAATCCCTCCACTCCCTAACATGCACACATCAGTCTCTCGAATTTTAACAGATGTCTGTGTTGTGTAGGCATTTGAGTTCAATGCCCTCCGCTATGTCTGTAAAAATTATGATACACGTATTTGCTCAACAGCCACAGCCACAAACTTCAGAAGACTTAACCGTGTGCAAGTTGACAAACACTCATCTGACATCCCCTCCCATGTCTCCACTTTCTCCTTTCGTTAATGGAACTACCCATAAAGATTTGACTCCTTAAACTACTAGTTATCTCTAAAGCACTGAGGTTTAGGGGAAAGTGCATCTGTGAAGATCTGTAGTTGAAATAATTGAGCCAGGCAATGAAAAGCTCCATCCAGATGAGCAAGCAGAAAACCTAAGGTCTTACTCAAACCTTTTCCTTTGATAAACTGTCACACTAAGTCACCCACTGAAACCCCCTTTGCCTTTTACTACTCATCAATGGAGGTGATGACACTTACTCCTCCTACCTCAGGGGGATTCTGCAAAATAACTGTAAGTCCAGACACATCTGCTCTGTGTCCCTAGTCCACAGAAGGCACTGGGCCTATAAGGACCAAGACAGCATCACTATAAGGCAGCATTCAATCTACAATGAACTACAGCCCAAATCCAAGGAGACTTGATTGAAAATGAGACAGGAGAACCAAAAGTTCAAGGTGACCCTTGGCTATATAGAGTTTGAGAGCTACATGAGACCTTGTCTTAAAAGCCCAAAGAAAATAAGAAAGAGGAGAAGTGGGGATGGGGGGTGAGTGATGATCCCAGCAGCCATTATAATATGAGCATGTTTGGAAAACATGCATTGAAATATTAGTAATAGTAGTAACTTAGTGTCTTGTTGCTGTGAAGAGACACCATGACCAAGGCAACTCTTAGAAAAGAAAGCATTTCATTGGATGTTTGATTTGTTTTAGCGAGTCTGTTATCATCATGGTGAGAAGCACACAGGCATGAGGCTGGAAAAGTAGCTGATTTACATCCTGACCCAGAGGCAGGAGCAGACAGACACTGTTGAAACCTCAAAGCCCTCCCCCAGTGACACACCTCCTCCAACAAGGCCACGCCTCCAAATCCTTCCCACACAGTTCCACTAACTGGGGCCCAAGCAGATGAATATCTAGGAGCCATTCTCATTCAAACCACCACATGTTTTATTGGAACAATGGAATTCAGGGTGATTCTTCTGTATGACCCCACCTACTTTCTTCTAACTTTCCCCAAGGTGAACTTGTCTTGGCTGCATAACAAAAATTATAATAGAGAACAATTTTGAAAAAGACATACACTGATAGGAATCAGACCTTCTACATTTCTGACCTTTACAATTTGAGTAATTTTGAGGCGCTACAGCAGCCATTTCTAAATTTCTGTTTTTTACACTTAGAATTGTACATGCATGAATTTGGATACAGGAGAGGCCACAGGGCTTCTTGTGAGAGGCACACTCCCTGTGTGTAGCACAAATTCTAGTTGGTCTTAATAATAAAAAGCCAGAGACAGATATTGGGGTTAAAGTTGAAAATCAGAAAAGCCACTAGGCAGCTCTCACCCCTACCAAGGCTTAGACCAAAGAGGCAGTCCTGTCCTCAGACTGCATTTCCAGACTGCATCTGTCTCTACTAGACCTCAGACTCCACTGAGCTCCTGTCTCCTCCCACCTTCTATTCCTCTCTAGGGCTGGGATTAAAGGTGTGAGATCCCAAGTGCTGAGATCACCTTTGTGTGAGCTCTGTTTCTCTTTTAGGCTGGATCAGTTTCTTACAGCTCAGGGTGGCCTTGAACTCACAGAGATTCATCTGTCTCTGTCTCCCAAGTGCTGGGACTAAAGGTGTGCACCACCACCAGCTGGCCTCTATGGATAACTAGTATGGCTGCTGGGATTAAAGGTGTGTGCCCCCACTGCCTGACTTCTATGGCTAGCTAGCGGGGCTTGCTTTGCACTCTGATCTTCAGGCAAACTTTGTTAGATCATAAGCAAAATATCACCACAGTTGTGCCTGGGGACACAGAGTATCATATCTCTGAGCAGAAAGAAGAATCTGCATGAACAGGCTCTACAGATCCACTGCTCCCCACTCTACTTGGTTTCATTTCTTTCTTTCTGTTTGTGGTGGTGATTTGTTTTACTTTTTGTTTGTTTGATTGGTTTGTTTTTGTTTCGTTTGTTGTTGCTGCTGCTGTTGTTTTGGTTGTGGTTGTTGTGGTGGTAGTGTTTGTTGTTTTGGTTGTTGTGTTTTTGTTGTGGTGGTGGTGGTTGTTATTTTGGATGTTGTTGATGTGGTTGTTTTGCTTGCTGTTGTTGTTGCTGCTGCTGTTGTTTTGGTTGTGGTTGTTGTGGTGGTGGTGGTGGTGGTTGCTTTGGTTGTTGTGTTTTTGTTGTTGTGGTGGTGGTTGTTATTTTTGGATGTTGTTGTGGTTGTTTTGCTTGCTGTTGTTGCTGCTGCTGCTGTTGTTTTGGTTGTAGTCGTTACTGTTGTTGTGGTTGGTGCAGTTATGTTGCTTTTGTGGGGCAGAGGAAAGGCTTTGCATATGCTCGGCAAACAATCTACTCAAGCTACCACTGAGCTACAGCCCCAGAATTTTCTTTCTTGTTTTTGAGGCACTATGGCTGGCCTATAATGCACTATCACTGACCTATAACTCATCATCGTAGCCTATAATACATAATGGCTGGCCTATAACACACTATGGCTGGCCTATAACATACTGTGGCTCTCCTATAACGCACTACCATGGCCCAGGCTGCCTCAAGCACATTTCAATCCTTTTCTCTCTGCCACTAGAGCACTGGGATTGTAACCATGTTCCACTATATCTAGCTTATTTTTGTTTTCCTGTGGTGCTGGGATGGCACTCAAGGCCTCATTCACATGAATCAAGCACTTCTGACAACTAACCCATATCCCAAGGCCTACTTTGTCCTTTTTCTGTTAATGCAAAATGTTTTAAATGAAAATCAAATTTTGGGTTTCTCATTAGAATGAGAGGACTTGGGAATGGGACGATTCTTACGCTGGAGTTGAGGAGTGAAGGCCCCTGAGGTGAAATGTACCCTCCATGGTTTGTCACAATCCCCACTCCACAAAACACCCCCATTGGGTC
Source organism: Cricetulus griseus (assembly GCF_003668045.3). Classification (NCBI taxonomy): domain Eukaryota; kingdom Metazoa; phylum Chordata; class Mammalia; order Rodentia; family Cricetidae; genus Cricetulus; species Cricetulus griseus. Next base: position 418,474,072 of record NC_048595.1, read on the forward strand.
ACACTTGTTGTATTTTCTCCATCGCTTTTCAGTCTTCATCAAAACTGGAATAAAAATGCTCAATTGTCCCCTTTCTTGAGGTGGTAAGGATCTTAATTGTCTTACAAAGCTGTTCTATCATATATAATCTGTATTATTGTCCACACTTCACTCTTGCCAATCTGTGTTTTATTACAGGGACCTCAGCCATGAACTTAAGTAAATGGGTAGATATAAAGATACTCTTCCTCCCCTACAGTTTGAAACCAAAAATTAAAAAAAAAAACCCACAAAGTATTAGATCCCAGGAGCAAGACCCCTACACTGGTCAATATGGGACCTGAGCAGCTGTTCTGTATCTCCCTTTCCTGGTGATCAAAGTTACTGAGACCAGCTGATCCAAGTATGATGGGAGAAAATCTGGTTGCCCCACCCCCTTTTCTTACAGACTGGCCATGTGCAAACTGTACCCAAAGTGCCACATTAGTGATGTGGGGTATCTCGTTCCCAACAACTCCAGTCACTCAGCTCTTTGTAAGGAAGCTGTTACTATGTTCCTCAACTGAAGATTACTGTATACTGTGGTTCTCAGCTGGGGGCAATGTTGCTCCCAGGGACATTTTGGCCATATCTGAACATGTTTTTTTTTTCCTGTCACTGTAGTAGAGGTACCTACTAGATGCTTGGAATGTCACTAAACATCCTAGGCGAGGCAAGATCAATCCTTTCCAGAAGGTAGCAAGCAGTGCCAGATGTAGTAATACTTCAAATGATCCATGCATCTTTCAGAAGTTATGGAAAGTCCATCAGTGGCAACGCTTCGTTATTATTCTAAGAGACTGGAATGTTTGCTGGACCCCACAGCCAGAGTTAATAATATACCTTGAGGTCACTTAAGACTGCTCTCCTACCGTGAACTCAGCCTGCTTGTTTAACCTGCCTTTAAGAGGACCATGTAGCAATCAACCTTCCTTGCCTTGGATTTCCCGTGTCATCGGCTTTCACAACCTAAGCAAATACATAAGCTGTATTAAGTCATGCGCTCTCCCATGCCCCGACCCACAACATAATGCATGTTTGTATGGATGTTATGGTAATAAATGCTGGAAACAGCAAATAGGATGGACGTGGTCTTATAAAAATAAATAGCCATCATAAATGCTGGATGCAACAGATGGCTATTGCTTGATAGCACTGGTTTGTTTGTTATCTGAGTCAGCAGGGGTCATTTGGAGTTAAAGATATCTGTAAAGTATCCCTCCGAATCCTGTCACCATATGATGTTTTCTGTGATGTTTAATAAACAAGAGAGCGAAGCCTATGGTGACGGACATGCAGACACAAAGACAAGGACAGATAGAGTCACAAGACAGCATTTAGGGAGGCACAGATGCAGATGCAGGCAGTAGGTAGGAATGGTGGCAGATGCATGGGGAGAGAAGTGGAGAATTCAAATCTAGGCTCACTTTTGATTAAGGTACACCAAGGGGAAGTGCTTACTGCTTTCCCTTAATGTGGCACCGACACCTTATGGGTGACTGAGTTTGTCATTAATACATTCAAACCGGCACATTCTGGTGCCCCATATGAGGAACACCTGAGACTGAGGAATCTTAAATGAATTAGGGAAGCATTTTGTAGCACTCAGGATAGCCTGAACTCATGTGAGTATTAGGAAGACCCCTCATTGGGGATTGTAAATTTTGGACATCTCAGTCTCAAAATGGGGTGGGGGGAGCTGCTCTGCCAGCAGTGGGGAAGGGGTCCCAAGGAAAAGGAAAATTCGGATGTTTCAGATCTGCTGGACCAGAAAATGGATCTTTGGAGCAGGAACAGTGGTCTCATGCCCCGAAATCGCGCCCCCCCCCCCGTTTCTTTTTATCAAGTTTGATTCTCTTCCAGCTTCCATCACAAGAAACTGGCCTGGCTTTCCAAGGAACATGCCATGTCTCTACTTTCCCACTCAGGCTCTCAAACTCTTCTCACTATGGAGAGGTCTCTGATTCCGGCAGTTCGTACACATTCAACAATTGATCCTTTACACAACACCCCACAGCAAGCAGAGATGGTATGTTTAAACCATACGGCAATTATGCATGTCACAAAAATGTTAGTGTCATCATAACTGTTGTAATTTCAAAAGTGGCGCAAGAGAGAAAGACACCATGCTACAGAGCTCGTGTGGAGGGTTTATTATTATTATTATTTATTAGAGAAAAGGCAATGGGAAAAGGAGGGAGGGGAGAGACCAGCCTCTGGATACAGGAGCAGCAGAAGAGAAAAGAGAGGCAGAGAGGGGGAAGACAGAGAGACAGGCAGAGAGAGAGAGAGAGAGAGAGAGAGAGAGAGAGAGAGAGAGAGAGAGGTGGTGGGCAGGACCCTTTACAAAGGGGAACATAGTGAATGTGCACAGTTGGTGCTCTTAGTGGCTGCAGCTGAGGACATATCCTGTCAGAACCCCAAAGACTGGTCAGTACAAATGCTTGAATACTAGCAATAACAACTATTGCTACCAAATTAGGTGATTTCCTCTTAAAATCTTGTAATTTGAACTCTGTGAAAGGTGGAGACCCATCAGGGAAGAGTTGTAAAAATCTGGGTTTGTCACTGTTTACATTTCTCTGTCCTCAGGAAGAGGAGGGAATAAGCTAAACAGTTTTCTGGGATAAAATAAAACTGCATCCACAGCACCCAGTATGCTGACAAGAGACCACTCCCCAGGAATTCAGTGAGAAAACACTCTTGAGAGAGATACGGACACTCAACTTTCCAGTCTTCTTGAAACAGAACAAAAGCAGAAACAAGACTGAATCTCATTCTGACACCCCTGAAGCCTTCCAGCCTGTCAAACTCAGGCTGTTAAAGGCACTCTCAGATTTGTTTTGAGGTGAATGTTTTCTTTATGTTTTCTTTTAATTTTTTTACATTTATTTATTTATTTATTTATTTATTTATTTATTGAGAGAGACAGACAGAGAGAGAGAGAGAGAGAGAGAGAGAGAGAGAGAGAGAGAGAAAAGATGAATACACTTGTCTAAGAACACTTGCAGGATTGGGTCTGGAGATGGAGATTCAGTCATCAGGCTTGGCAGCTTGGTGTCTTATTTCTCAAAGTAAGGGAAGTCTTCCAGGATGGTGAGATGGCAACCCACTGAGCCATCCCACCAGCCTGAAGACTTCTGTACTCTGAAAAATCCTATTACCCTCCAGATAGGAAAAATGGGGGGTGTCAAAAAAGATAGTAAGTTAAAGAAAAGAGACACAAGGTGCCTTTGCCTTTACTGTCTCTGAACCAAATTCTTGACATTCATTATTAATATGTTATGTTCATAATAGATGCTAGAATCAAATTCATTGGCCTGATTATTCACTTCTTGACCCATGGGTCAGAAAACAGCCTATTTATAATTCTGGTTCGGGAAATGAATGCAAAGGTAGCCCCACCACTCCATTAATTAGCAGGCTGAGTTGGGCCTCTGAACCCTGGATCTCACTTTGGATTTAGTGCAGAAGAGAGGGGGAGCTGAGCATTTGAGGGAGGCCTGAGCAGAACACCAGGCAAGCATGTGGTACTGGCTCACATAGTGCAGATACCAAGAAGGGAGGGGGAGCACACAATGAAAGCCTAATAAAATCCATTTCAAATCACTACAAGGCAAAGTCAAGAGTCCCAAGGAGAGTCCAAACAGAGACATGGTGACAGCTGAAATTAACATCATCCCTGGTGGCCTACTGATTTACTCTGATTGGCACCCTGCTAAGGAGTCCTTCCCAATGGCTTACAGTATGCAGCTATAGGACTTTCTTCCAGCTACCGAAGACATCTAAGCTGTTCCCTTGGTCTCTTGGGGTTCTTCTTTGGACCAGAGAAACATCTCAAAGCATAAGCAAGCAAAGATGTATTTAAAGAAGAGTGACAGAGGGAGATGAAAAGATGAAAATAAATGCACTCAAAAGAGTACACACAGAGAGAGCCAGTCTGCACTTCTCCACTGGGAACAACTGGGAAGCATGATGTCACAGTAGGTCACTTCTACAGAGTGTTTTCTATGTGCCAAACTCTTCCTAATCACTTTTCAATCATTACCTCAGTCTTTACATCAGCCACAGTATCTAGTATTGTCAGGCAGAGGGATGGAACATGTACCCTTGGCTACACAGTTGGTGAATGACAGACAGACCTGGAAGGTGAGTGTGGGCAATCTGATCTCGGGCCTATGTACACTGCCGACAGTCCTGTGGACTTGTCTCGGCCAGGCAGTGCCTGCTGAACATCCATGGCTATGATGGATCTTAGTATTTATTAGTAGAAAACAGAAAGGAGGGAGTTTATCTAACTGGACTCCAGGATAAACCTAGAAGCTGCTTCAGTGTGCGATGGTGAAGGAGAGACTCAAAAAATAAAAAGCTACTCCAAAGAGAAGAACTTTGGAAAATCACAAAGGAAGCAAAAGACACATGAAAGAAACAGAAAAAGATGGGTGAGGAATAGAAGGCAAACACAGTTTCAGCCACGCAGCAGCCTGGAGGTGGAGGGAGGGTAACTCAGTTTCCTTTCTGTTAGCATGATAAACACCACAAGCAAAAGAGAGTCGGAGGAGGGAAAGGTTTATTTCAGCTTATACTTTACAGTCCATCACTGAGGGAATCAGGGCAGGAACCTGGAAACAAGAAATGAAACAAAAACCATGGAGGAACACTGCTTACTGACTTGCTCCTCGTGGCTTGCTCAGCCTGCTTTCTTATAACACCTAGGATCACCTGCCCAAAGGTGGTACCACACACAGTGGTTGAGCCCTCCCACAGCAATCATTCATCAAGAAAATGTCCCATAGACTTGCCTACATGGCAGTAGGATGGAGGCATTTTCTCAGTTGAGGTTCCCTTTTCTCAAATGACACTAACTTTTGTCTAGTTCACACACACACACACACACACACACACACACACACACACACACACACACACACACACACGTGCACTAACGAGCTCATAGAGGAAGCAGATACTGTTCCTAGAAGGAAGCGAGGAAAAATGTGGACAGGCCTACCCTTAGGACAAGCCTATTGCCCTTACAAGTCTCAATCCTGACTGCAGATTGTGGTAGGATACTAACTCCTCTGGCAGAGCAGTCAGCAGTAGAGAGAAGCACATTCTATCATTCTGTGTTCAGAGGACAGTGACCAGGTACCATAAGGAGAGAGATTTTATTGTTTAAAACCAAGTTACCCTGAAGTTAGTGATCAGGGAAACAACCTCAGGTCAGAAGCCTGAATCTGGCCAGCCACAACTCCTGAGTGAGGGAAGGTACTAGTGGAGAACAGGGGAGCAGTTGTGCCCAGGCAAAGAAGGGCACAGGTGGTAACCCCACCATTGGTGTCCAGGAGTGACCTCATCAACCAAGAAGAGCCTGGAGTCTGACACTCCTGAGCCTAAGCCCAGCAGGTGGATCACTCTCTGGAGTCACCTGTCTGCCACTCCCTGCTGCACAGTCAAGAACTCAGAAGCTCCAGCAATCCTCTTGACACCTGTTGATTAAATCAAGCTTGCCTGAAGATCAGAGTGCAAAACTAGCCACACTAGCTAGCCGTAGAGGCCAGGCAGTGGTGACACACACCTTTAATCCCAGCACTTGGGAGACAGAGGCAGGTGGATCTCTGTTAATTCAAGGCCATCCAGTCTAAAAGAAAAACAGAGCTCACACAAAGGAGATCTCAGCACTTGGAGGGACACACCTCTAATCCAGCACTAGGAGGTGGAGACAGGAGTGATCTGGCTGGGCAGAGAGAAGAATACAATGCGGAAGAAGACAAGAGAGATGTAGTCTGAGGATTCATAGAGATGGATGCAATCGAGGCAGTCAGTCTGAGGATGCAGTCTGAAGACAGGATCTCCCTTTTGGTCTGAGCATTAGCAGAGGTGAGAACTCTAGTGGCTGGCCATTTCGCTTCTCTGATCTTTCAACCTCTGATAGCTGACGCCAAGTTTTTATTAAGACCAAAGAGACTTCATGCTACAGACACTCATGGCTACGTTCCTCCAGCAGGGTGATGAGTACTTAGGAGGTCTTAAAAGGACAAGACAGGGCCCCCACCTGCACAGCTCCCATTGCTGTGGCTGCTTCCCACATTCCTGACACAATCAGGAGAAGCCTCCAGCTTGAAGAGCAGGTTGTGTGAGCTAGAGAGTTTGAGGCTGAAAGAACCTCACCAGTCCCCAGACTATAAAGTTGAGCATAGCCAGCAGAGGTAGCCAAGGAAGAGGCCTGCTAAAGTGACAACAGCTGTAGTAGATTTCAGACACTCGCTGTGGTAGTGTGAATGTAATTGGCTCCCATTCCTCATAGGGAGTGACACTATTAGGAGGTGTGGCTTTGTTGGAGTGGATATGGCTTTGTTAGAGGACGTATGTCACTGCCGGGGGAGGGCTTTGGTGTTTCCTATGCTCAGGATACCACCCAGTGCCTCAGTTAACTTCCTGTTGCCTGCAAAATGTAGGACTCTCAGCTACTACTCCAGCACCATGTCTGCCTGCAGGCTCCCCGCCTTGAGGATAATGCACTGAACCTCTGAAACTGTAAGCGAGCCACCTCAACTAAACATCTTCTTTATAAGAGTTTCTGTGGTCATGAAATCTCTTCACAGCAATAAAAATGCTAACAACGACACTGACCTAATACAGAATCAATACCAGCATGAGCCATAGAAAAGACAAGAGCCCAGGAGTTGAATGACCCTCCTCCCATGTACATTTAACTCACAATCTCCAATTTTTTATTTCTTATTATATTTGTATCATTGTCTTTACCTTATGGTACTTTTTTAATTGTTTCTTATTTTTTTATTCCCTTAATGCATTTTCCTTACTAAACAATTTTATTCCTTCTTCTTTCATCCTCCTTCTCTACCTCCTCCTCCTTCCTTCTCCCTGAGCTTTGTCATTTTCTTTCTACTTTGTTTTCTGTAGTACTTTCCATCCATCTTGTTAGGGTTTGTCTGTCTGTCTACATGTCTGCTCCTGCTTGCTTTTTTAAAAACTCATATCTATTTTTTTATTCCCCTTCTTACATTTTTCTAATTTTGCTTTCAAACTTTCTCAGTTTTCCCCCTCAAACTCCTTGCCCTATTTCCTTCTACAATATTCTTCCTTTTTTCCATTTACTGAACTTCTCTGTCATCACCTGCCCTTGCTGGTCCTCATTGGTCCTCTGTTTCCCCCTTATCATGTTTCCTTTCTTATCTCTTCCACGAAATGTTTCCATGTTTACTATAAACAATTTGTAACTTCATGGCACACTCTGCCTTACTGTTTCTATTTTATGACTTGTAGTTATTAATCACTTTGGAGTATGTTTCTATAGCTGGTATAGTTTGATATGATTTCAATTATATTGGTTTGTTTTCTCATCATTGTGTATAACTGGGGATTGAGCCCCCAACAGTAGGCTGATCAATAACAAATTCCCAAATAAAATCAGAAGTGATAATCAAACTAACATTTGCACAGATTATATTAAAGAAGCACCAGGAATACAAAAAAGTTATAACTCCTCTGCAATATTATAACTCTATTGAATGACCAAATTCAGAGACAATGAAATAGGCAAATGTTAGGTGAAGATTTGAAAAGTTTATTAGTAAAAATGATCAGTGATACAAATAAGATGAATTTAACATAGGACTGAGCAAAAAGGTTAGCAACACTGTAGGTGGGAGCAGCAAAATTAATGAGAAAATCAGCAATACAAATGAAAAGGTGACTGAACTGGAAAAAAGTTTAGTGTGATTTTTGAGAAACAAAAGTAGAAATATTGGCAATGAAAAACTCAGTCGTTTTTTAAAGTGGAACACCTCATCAATGGATGATGGTTGAGCCAGGCAGAAGAAGGAAAGTTTCCTTGCTGACAAGGTCAAGGAAATACTACATTCAAATATCACTAAAGAAACAATACACAAGCATGACTGTAATATCCAAGAAGTCTTGAATACCATCAAGAGACCAACCTAAGAACCCACAGGATGGAGGAAAGTGCTGAGATTAAAAACTAGGAACAGAAACTCTATCCAATGAATTATAGCAGAAACGTTCCAAATATATATATCCAAGTGCAAGCAGCACTAGGACCTCAAGCTGCCACCATTAGTGGCAAACATCTCTATAACATATTCCAGTCAAGATTTCAAAAGTATGACTGGAAAGGTGGTGCTTTCTGCTCTCGAAGAGGACCTTAGTTCAATTCCCATCACCCAGAGCAGGTGGCACACAGCTACATGTAACATCAGCTCAAGGGATCTGTCTCTGGCCTCCAAAGTCATCTGCAGTCACAGACATATACCCACACAGAGACATACAGCTAATTTAAAAAAAAAAAAAAGGATGCCAAAAACACAAACCAAAGAAATAATATTAAAACTCACAAAAAGAAAAACTGCCAACAATGCACCAAGGCAAACAAATGAAGAGAGTATCAGACCCCTCATGAAGAAGACCACAGAAGATGCTTAGAGGAATACTCTACATAGCAGTGAAGTAAGACTGCTTCATTCTTCAAAGCACAAGAAAGACTATGCTTCACGAGAGGAACAGATGAGCAATGGGGAGCTGGAAAGAATCATCATGACCAACACAGTAAATCATCAAATCTCTGCTATCAATAGGAGAGAAAGCAAAGAACAAACAATGGTACAACTGAGGGATAAAAATTACAGAAATTTGTAAGCATCTGTCAATAACAGTTTTAAATGCAAATAGCTTCAACTCACCAAAAAAATAAAAATAAAAATAAAAAAATAAAAAATAACTGTATTTAAAAACTAAATCTAGCTATCTATTGTCTCTGAGAGTCACATTTTGTTAGTAAAGACATCCACAGACCAACAGTCAAAGGATGAAATACAATATAGCAAGTGAATGGAGGCTGGAGATAGCCTGGCATAGGTATCCTGATACCTGCTAAAGCAGCTTTCAAAATTAGTCAGGCGATATAATAGATGTACTACTTACTAACAAAGGGATGGACCCATCTAAAAGACGAAGCAACTTATAAGTACATATGCACCAAACGTTGGATCACCCAATTTAATAAAACAAACACCAATGGATATAAAAAGTCTGTCAAGTCCTGCTAAAATAATAGATGACTTGAATAATCTTACCTTTAGATAGGCCATCCAAACCAGAACTCATGAAATAAATGTTAGAGTTATATACTATATCACACACCAAACATACTTACTAAATATATCTAAAAACATATACATATATAAACAGTACATCCAAATTGAACACTCTCTCAGCAGCCTATACAACATTCTCTAAAATGGACTACATTCTATGTCACAAAGCAAGTATTAACAAGAACAAAAGAATCAAAATTATTCTTTCTATCTTATCAGACCACAATGGTCTAAAACTAGAAATCAATACGTACAGAAACCACAGAAATTACCTGAATGTTTGGGGATGAAATGATACATTCTTGAAGGACACTGGCTCAATCAAGAAATCAGGAAGAAAGTTTTTTTAAAAGAATTTGTAGAATCACTAGGTCCTCTGAATGTAGGACAGTTGTATGGCTTGGGCAATCTGTGGAGCCACTGGCAGTAGGACCCAGATTTTTCCCTAGTGCTTGAACTGGCGTTTTGGAGCCCATTCTCTTCAGAGAGATACCCTGCTCAGCCTAGATATAGGGGGAGGGCATTGGTCCAGCCTCAAAGTGATTATGCTCCAGACTTTGTTGACTCCCCATGGGAAGCCTTACCCTCTCTGAGGAGTGGAGGAGGGGAAGGGAGAGAACAGGAGGAGGGGGAGGGAGGGGGAACTGGGATTGGTATGTAAAATGAGAAAAGATTGTTTTAAATTTAAAAAAAAAAAAGATTTTAAAAAATTCCAAGAATCAGATGTAAACAAAAGTGCAACTTACCAGAACCTCTGAGACTCAGTTAAAGAAATTCTAAGAAGAAAGTTAAGAACTAAGAGTGGTTGCATTAAAAAAAAAAGATCACTACGATCTCAAATAAATAGCCTAATGGTGCACTTCAAAGGCTTCTGCTCGCCCTTCCACTTGTTCTTACCTGGAGCACAGCACAAAGTCTGGTTGTTCAGCCTAACAAGCTATGGAGAATTAGGAAAGGAGCCCAGTCCTCACTGGCTTCCTCAGGCCCAGTAGCTCCTCCAGACATCCCTCTCCAGATTCACACCCCATAAGGAAATAAATCATCACCTTCTCTGGTGAAGCCCAAGAAGTCTCTCTTCCACGAGCTGAACCCAGGCTTGCCCTTTCTCTCTCATCTCTGACTTTGAGAAGCACCTCTTCTAAGTCTATGTAAGTGGCTGCAGGTAGGAACGTGGAATTCGGGGAGGAAAGAAAACACTAAAGGGAAGAAAGCATTCCTGACAGAACATTACATAATATTTACAGGTTTAATTATTTGGGGAAATTATTTGGAAGTTAAACAGATTTGCTACACCATTTTTTTTTCCTTCAAGGACCCATCTGTTTAATTTTTTTTAACATCTCATTTGGGTGAAATCACTGATCATGTTTTCTTCTCTCTTATTTTCTTCTTATGGATAATCTAATAAAAAGGTTTTTTAAAATAATCTTCCACTAGACTTCTTCTAGTTAATTTTAATTAGCAGTTCTTGCTCCAAAACTAAATTCTACTGTGACATCTAGAATCTTCCAGACAGTGTCGGGTTTGAGACATTCTGTCGTTTGTTCTTAGAGTTGGAAAAGAGAGATTTAAGGCACCAAAAGATAGAGCCCAAACCAGCATCAAACTCACCACCCCCCATACACTCCACACCCACACCTTCCCAAGCACTGGTATTATGGACATGTAACACCACGCCTGGCTAAGTCAAAATCGTTTCCACCCTTAAATCATAGCTGTGGCATGAAGAAGTCTTTATGCAACTTCTAAGGAGCATAATTGGAATGGCAGCTCTGAAAAATGCTAAAGAAATCAACTTGTTCTTTCAGATACTCAGGGTGTCCTGGTTAACACGGCTACAGAGTTAATCTTACACTGGAGCAGAAGCAGAAGTTTGTAAGTCAAGCTCAATATTTTTAGCACTTCTCAGAGAGTTTAACTTGACTGAGCTGCCTCGAAAAGTTGATGTGTCAAACTGCCATCTGTTACATCTACGCTCACGTTCACACATCCAAGAAAGAAACACCACTCTCTTTTGTTTAATTGTCTCATAATTAAGAACTGAGTTAGCTGGTAATGGGGACAACTGCTTGTTTACCCACAAACCATCAACACTCTTCTTCACCTTTGATTGTGAGGCTTTGGTTTTTAACTCAGTCACTAGGGCGGGGATGGGGGTATTCTAAAATTAACTTATTAAACGAAAAGCCAAACTTAAAAAGAAAAGCTTGCCTGGCATTTATTCAAGCTCTACAAACTCATAAATAACTAGGAGATGAAGTTTGGGACTGATGAATTGCTTCAGAGCATGGGAAAATTATGTTCTTGGAGTCTCTGGCTCACAGATACGTAAATTGCATACATCTCTTAAATACAAATGACTGTACTAGCCAGTTGTCCCACCCCCCACCCAAGCTACCCTTTCCTCAAGATTGGATTTCTTTCTCCTGTTCCCACTCTTTCTCTTCCCTAGCTACAATCTTTGGCTAATAAGGGGCAAATCTACAAAGCAGTAACAAAGGGAAATGTGGCAGAGGACAACCCCAGCCCTTCCTTTCTTCATTCCACCTGTCCTTTCTAACTTCCTACGTGGCCCACAGGAGACAGTCCAGCTGGGGGAGCCGCCTTACCTGGCACACAATGCCCTCCAAGACTGGCTATTTCAGTGTCTTTTCGGTTATATTGTTTAAAATGTTGACTAATTTTGGGGAGGAGTCCTAACCACTTCATCCTGAGCATCGCGCCAGGGTGGGTTGGGTCTTCCCCAAGCTCCCAGACTGAGCATTCCTCCCTTGTACCTTTTTCCAATTTAACATATTCTGTTACACAGACCGAGCAGCTCAGAGGAGAACTTGTCTTCCTCTGAACTTCAGTGCCTAAGCACCCCAAAGTATCTGGTACCAAATTGGCTTTTAAAAAAGTAGTGCCCACTACAAATAAATCTTATAGTATTGATAAATGGCCAGGGCACTTCCCTTCAAGTGCTTCATCCTAAAGACCCTGCTCAAGCCCTCCCCTCACTTTCCATGCTCCAAGAGCTACTAACATAATAAGGGAAGAGACTGAAGTTCATTCAGTTCCTCTAAATGAAGCTGCCTATGTCATTCTGCCATTCTGAGATCCAGTTATCACCTATGTGAACGTTTGTCTCTAAGTAGAAAAGAGATGGCAGGTGCCACAGGAGAGTCCCAGGCTTTTGTTAAATAGATTGAGTGTCTTATAACAAAATGGAGACATGGTTATAGAGAACAATGACCAACATCTCGCCAGCCTTTATTCCATCTATTACAAACAGCTACAGCTATTGCCACCGCTCACTCACAAAATTATCTGAGGTCTTGGTGTTCCCCCTAAATTAGAGATCATAACACACCTTCCCTCCCCCATTAAATGACTGTACAACATAATACTATCAGGAGTCAAAAATACTTGTGATTGGCCAGGCATGGTGGTGCATGCCCATAATCTCAGCTACTTGAGAGACTGAGGCAGTGGGACAAGTTCAAGACCAAGCTGAGCTAAACTATAAGACCCCCAAAACAGACAAAGAAAAGTGTGAACACAGAGTAGGCGCCTAGCGGGATGTGTACATCATCAGTGAAAATAGTAAAACGGGTGAATAGGCCCCTAAAATATACAGCTATGTATCAGTGTACTGAAGAACAATGTCCTGAAATAGGAACAGACTTGGGTGAAAATAATAAGAGTTTTCTTCTATGCTTTATCATTATTGGGAAAATGTGCAAAATCATTTAATGGGTTTTTCAATCAGCTGAATGTTTGCTTTAATGCCTATTAGAACAGACAGACTTAGAAAATGCTTGAAATGATTTTTTTTTCTTTTTGGTCCCTGATGAGTGCTTGTTTTAGGCACTGAGAAGAGCAAAGGAAAGGGAGAGAAGTGAACACTTGTGAGTTGGGTGGAGAAACTAGAGGTGGGGGAGTCTTGACTCCAATCAATCAAAATCTCTCTCTCTCTCTCTCTCTCTCTCTCTCTCTCTCTCTCTCTCTCTCTCTCTTCCTCCTCCTCCTCCTCCTCCATACCTCCCTCCCCTTCCCTTCCTCTCTCTCCCTCCCTCTTTCTCTCTCTCTCCTCCCCATGGATCCCCACATATGTCCCCAGGGACCACTGATGTAATCCCTCCAGTGCCAAATGGATATCAGCACCCCTTCAGATCCTAATTCTTGCCTAAGTGACACCTGTAAGCCCCACCTACAGGAAAATAGCAGCATCGCCAGAAGCTAAGAGTCTGTGGAGTAGGGGCTTCAGGTGGCTCCATAGGACAGCTGTCCTTCCCTAAGTGAAGAAGAGAGAAATTCAGATCAGAAACAGTGTAGCAGTAAACAAGAAAGTAAAGGGGCTTGTCAAAAATCAGTGAGGAGTGACTCAACAGCTAAAAGAAGCTCAAAAAACAGTCCTCAGAAATCCAAGCTGGTAGGTTTGATACCCCACAACACCCCTAAGTCCCAGATCGTCAATCCCCCCAAAATAAAAACCCAAGACTGTCATCCTCACTGAGAATCTTCTTCCAGTGGACTTTGACTGGCTCAGAAATGAGGCAGTCTTTGCTTAGTCCACTTTGTGTTGCTCTAATGGAATACCTGAAACTTTCCTTTTTAGTCTTCTTCAGGACGATCTTGGAAAGTAAACACTGAGCTGGGTCTATTCACAGGAGGCCAAGCTGAGGTTTGGGTATGTTGGGTAGAGTGCCATGGCTGCACAGTTATCAAAAGAAGTCACCTCAGCTGTGAATGTCCACACCCTTCCAGGGATTTGCTAAATCATCTCTGAGTGGGCCGGCTTCAAAGGATCCACTCACCTATCAATCATCTGTCCTAAGGCAGCAAACAGACTCAGGAGTTCCTGGAACTGGAATTGCTTATCAACAGGACCAGAAGGGCTGGCAGCCAAGGAGATGTGTAGGAAGCAGATCCTCCCATGGGAGAGCACCAAGGGCAATATAGCTGCTGGAAGGAGTAGTTGATGAGAGCATAGAACAGGCTGGTGGATCCCTTTTCTCTGGGATCAAGTCCACAGGTAAAATAGTAAACTCAGGCATTAGGAATTAAAAGCTACATCTTAATCTCATTCAGCAGAAGGCTGTGATAGGTTAATAAGAATCATTTATTGGGTACTTACTTCATAAAAGGCACTGTCAATTTACTTAGTCACTTAAACATCATATGAACCCATGTCATACATGGGGAAACTGAGGTACAGAAAGTTTTATATATCAGCATGTATAAAAGTTACTTAACATGCTCTTTGGGGGAAGACATAGACTATATCATCTATTAAGTTTTCCTGTTGCTGCTATAATAGCACAAATGTAGTCATTTACAACAATTAGCATTTGTTACAGATTTATCATCTTATACTTCTGTAGATCACAAGTGGGAAAATTCTACTTGTCTGAAGTCAAGGCTGTTGGCAGGAACATTCTCTCCTTGAAGACTCCCAAGGACAACTGGTCACAGCTTGTCCGTTTTCTGGAAACTTGACTCCTGGCTTTTATAGTCTCAGAGTCAGCAGACACAGCCTTATCTCTCTGGCCTCCAGTTCTTGCCTCTCTTCCTCATTCCATTGCTGTTGCCTCCCTCTTCTAAGGATCCTGGCGATTACTTTGGGCCTACTTGACAACAAAATATACAATGCCCAGATCTAGATTCTTAATTTGAACACAGATCCAAAGTCCTCTTAACTTTGTTAGGCACCGTTGTCATGGAGATTTGAATGTAGGCATCCTTTGGATTCAGGATAACTATTATTCAGTCATCTGACTCAAATTTACCCAATCATTCAGCAAAGATTTACTGAGCGCCCACTATGAGAATCTTTTTAGGCACTAGACAGTCAGTGACAGGCAATCTCTAAAGACCATGCAGGAGTCCACCAGGTGGAATGTGATAAGGGAACAGTAGCCTCTGGCAGAAAGGCCCAGCAAGAGACAGAGAGCCGGAAGTGGGCCCTTCCAGAGAGTCAACGTCAGTAGTTCTCTACACGTGAGTTGCAACCCCTTTAGAATCTAAAGGACCCGTTCACTGGGGTCACATATCAGATATCCTGCATATCAGATATTTACATTATGATTCATAGCAATAGCAACATTACAGCTGTGAAGTAGCAATGAAATAATTTTATGGTTGGGGGTCACCACAACGTGAGGAATTAAAGGGTCGCAGCATTAGGAAGGTTAAAGACCTCTGGTCTGTATAATCTGCCCAGTCTTATCTATGAAGTTGTAGATCTCAACCCTGGCCATTCATCAGAATCAGCTTAGAGAGGGTGTAGTTATTATTGTTTCTGGTAGTGTTTACAAGACCTCCTCTGCCTGCTTGTGCCCCCCCCCATCACCCCAGGTTCTAACATTAGAGGTGGGACTTGGGCCTCAGGTGATTCCAACATGCATGCAGCCAGGTGGCTCAGACAATGGAATATAAGGACACAGGTGTCTAGACATGGGGCTGAAAAAGAGTCAGTTCATAAAGAACTTTGTAACCCAAGATTTTATGTAGCGGGCTCCAAGAGGCATGATCAGATTTTTCCTTTACAAAGATCTTCTATTTACACAACAGAGAGAAATAAAGTGGTGTACAATAAAGGAGATTAAGATTGTGAGGCCTGAGCTTGGCATAGGTCTACAGAGATGGAAAAAATCTGTAGGATGCCTCAAATCATTAACATTGCCTCCTATATTAGTCAGGGATCTCTAAAGAACATAGCTGATTGTGTGTGTGTGTGTGTGTGTGTGTGTGTGTGTGTGTGTGTGTGTGTGTGTGTTACATGGAGTGGCTTTCAGACTGTGGTCCAAGTAGCACAACAACAGCTATCTCCTGACTAGAAAGTCAAGAATCTGGTAGTGGTTCAGTCCGTGAGACTGTATGTCTCAACGTTCCCAGTCTGGTCCTGGAGTCCTAGGGAATTCCTGAAGAGATTCTGGTCTTCAGTCTATGTTGGAATCCCAAAGAAGTAGGTTATAATATAAGCAGAGAAATGCCTCAGCACTGGGATAGATGAATTTGCCAGTGAGAAGAGGGCAAGCGGGCAAAAGGCAAAAGCTTCCTTCGTCCATGACCTTTATGTGAACTGACACCAGGAGGTGTGGCTCAGATATAGAGTGGATCTTCCCACCTCAAATGATTCAATAAAGAAAATCCCTGTCAGATGTATCCAGATGCTTGGGTTTTGGTTGATTCTAGATATAGGCAAGTTGACCACCAAAATTAACCATCATACCACCTAACTAGATTTCCCAGCACTAGTTTTCCAATTAACCTTACACATCATCACCACATTAACCAACCTCCCATGACAGCCACTTATTATGAGTGCCAAACAGTCTAATGATTAAATGCATTTTCTCTAGAGCCAAATACCCTGGGTTCAAATCTTACCTCACCCACTATGTTGTGTGCCATTTCCACAGCTATGACAAAGTGACATAGTCACATGTCTGTTGCTTGATGATAAAATACTGTCACAAAAAAACAGCTGTGTTGGTTTGAAAAAACAATGCCCCCCCCCAAAGGGAGTGTCACTATTAGGAGGTGTGGCTTTGTTGGAGTAGGTATGGCCTTGTTGGAGGAATTGTGTCACTGTGGGAATGGGCTTTGTGGTTTCCCTTGCTCAAGCTGTGTTCAATATGGTAGACAGTTCAATTCCTGTTGCCTGTAGGTCAAGCTGTAGAACTCACAGCTCCTTCTCCAGCACCATGTCTGCCTGTATGCAGCCATGTCCTGCCATGATGATAACGGACTGAGCCTCTGAAACTGTAAGCCATTCCGATTGGATGTTTCCCTTCAGAAGAGTTCCCATGGTCATGGTGTCTCTTCACAGCAATTGAACCCCTAACTAAGACAACAGCCTAGGGCAGAAAGTGGTTTATTTCATCTTACAGTTTCAAGTTACCGTCTGCCATTGTGGAGAAGACACTTCATATCCACAGACAAGAACATAAAGACTTAATGACACATGCTCACTTGCTTATTTGCTTGTGCTCAGCTCCATTTCTCCATTCTTACACAGTTTAGGATCCCCTAGGGAACAGTGCGGCCTATACAGGGCTGGGTCTTCACACATCAATTGGCGTTATTAAGACAATTCCCCATAGACATGTCCACAGGTCAATCTTCATTGAGTCTCTTTGTCAAGTTGACAATTAAGACTAGCCGTCTCAAACTGTGTTTCCATCACAGGGTTACTGTGAGTGAGTGGACCTAGGAGAAGTTATATCATTACTGGTGTATGGTAAATCATGAGTGCCCCTAAGTTCTTTATGGCTATATCATTCTTCCAGATAGAAACCTTCAAGAAGAGTTGAGGAGATGACCCTGTTGATAAAGTGCTTGATGCATGAGCATAGAAAACTGAGTTTGATCCCCAGAACCCATGTAAAATGCTGAGCCCAGAAGCCCACTTCAATAATCCCAGCACTGGGGAGAATGAGTGGGGAGGATCCTTGGAACTCTCCAGACAGACAGTATAGCCAAATAGAGACATTCCATCTCAATAAAGAGAACCTGTGTCTAAAAATGAGATGGAACATGACTAAAGGAAATACCCAACATAACCACACTGACCTCTTTGGTACAAAGACACACACACACACACACACAATAAATAAATAAATAATAAAGAGACTTTGAAAAACAAACAAGTAAAAAAAAATCACTTATTTCTATCTGCTAGATTCAGCCCCTTGCCCCCAAACTGTGCCCCACAAACATGCCAGTCACAGCCCTTTTGTATCTGTCCATGTTGTTCCCCTCATTTCGAATGCCTTTCTCATCTCCCCTCTCCCTTCCCTAATCCTATTTCTTTAAATGTCCATCACCATTCCTAGAAAAATGACTTCAAGTGCAGTGGCTGGTGACTGTATCCTATATGACAGCTGTCATTCCTACCAGGAGACTCTTGTTACTAATAACTCACAAAGCCACCCATGCATGTACCTGTCACTGCTATCTAAATGCCAAGGACTCACAGAGGCTTGGGCCCTAAACCTGTCTTTTCTGTGCTTTGTGGGCACTACAGTTACCCCAGAAGCCCATAAATAGAAAATTACTTTGGTATGAGTTGCTTTCATTGAGACTATGAGCTATGAAATAGTTTTAAGGCTTCCTTGGACCATTAAACCAAACCAAGGTTGTATATTACAAAAAGATAGATATCAAAGTATATGAATTAATTGGCCAAAATATGTTTCAGTGGCTTTTCTTACAGGAAAGGCAAAGCCCTGCTTGGAGCAGGGCTTCATAAAAACACGTGTGTACTTTGCCTCTTGTTCTTTTTTTTTTTTTTTTTTTTTTTTTTTTTTAGGTTTCTTGAGGCATGGTTGACAAACCATACACTATGCAGTATTGGAGGGGCACTGTTTGATAAATCTCATAGTTTCCTAACTGTGAAGTGTTAGATCACTTAAAGTTCTCCTGAATTTTCAGATGGGTTAGTGTTACATTAAAATCCAAACTGCCTACAGTGAGGTTTTCCATGTCTGTAAGTTATTAGAAATTTTCCTTGGGTCGGAAAATGTGTCTCAGAACCAGAAATTCAGACAACTAAAAGGATTCTTTCCTTCATTTTTTACTGATTTGTTTTCAGTTAGTATACAAAACAATGCATTTCATTATGATATTGTCTATCATTGGATGTTGTCTATCATTGGATATTGTATATCATTGGATATTGTTTATCATTGACCTTTGCTCAAACTGCTCTGTGTTCTCACTCCTCTGGCTTTACCCCCCTCCCTCCTCTCATACCCTCACTTCTATTTTCATGTCAAAGGGATTTTTTAATGAAAAATTATAATTTGCATTTATTTATGCCATACTAAGGACCAAACCCAATCCTCTCACATGCTAGCAAGCACGCTGCCATGGAGCTACTACTGAGTTTGCATTTTAAACCAAGACAAGGTCGGCATTTAATTTGCTTTGCATTGAAAAATAAGAGAGTGTCTATACAATACACCTCTTGTTAGCTACAGTCACCTCACAGATGGTGCTGAGTTCAGGAGGGTAGGTTAGGAGATGGGAGTGTTTCTCTCTGTGTTCTTGGGAAGGACAAGAGAGAAGAAATCTATCTAAGTGATTTCAGGTAACAGGCCAGCAGAGTGTCAGCAGTGGCCACAAGACTTCCTGCATCTCACCGAGGTGGATAGCACATCCCATATGTGTTTACAAATTAATCTGAGATAAGACACCAATTTTTAGTCCCTGAGGTTAGTCAGCAAGCAGTCTGCTCAGAACCTGACTGGCCCTGACTCCCCTGGGTCTATGAGTGGCAGTATGCCAGCAGCTGGCCAGGGTGGTGTATGGGTACCAAGGCACTACATGTGTCCTTCCTAATCTCTATGACTGGATTTCTGACTCAGTTTCCCAGACTCTGAACTCCCTGGGAATATTTCTGCTGCAACTGAAATATTTCCCAGATTCTTGTTTGCTTAAGTGAACCATGTAATTGTTAATGCCTTTCTTCAAGCTGGCTCTTATTCCCTGGGTCCATAGGTGCTAGGCTAATGTCGAATTGTGAATGGTTTTGTTATCTGAATTTGCCTGACTGGTGGGAGCTTTGATCATTTGTCAACATGTCAGACTTCAAGGTGGCAAGCCAAGCCTTTCTGAATCAGAAACTGTGGGAAAGGAAATGAACCCCAAAAGAGGAACTGCAGCTCACAGAGATCCGATTACATCCTGGAGTTCAGGCCAGTGAGAGCAGAGGCAGGAAGAAACCAGCATTAGTTCAACTCATCTCTTTTATATTATAATTAAGCACTGGGAAAATTTGCAAACCTGTTTGCCTCAGCTCACCCCCTTTTCTCAACCACAATCTCCTTATTTCATTTCCGAGCATCACATAGTTTTCTTTGCCGCTTCAAATATATAATCCTAGGTCACTAACTCAAATACCTGAAATAGATAAGTAAGTGTGTGGCTTGACCAAAGCCGCCGACACAGCAACACATGTGCAGCATCACTGTAAGGCTGAAAAATTAATGAAACCTTCCCCATCCAAGGAGACAGCCAAGCTCATTCCTATCAGCTGCTTCTCAACAAAAATCTGGGCCCTGTTTTGCCTAATCATCTAGATTGTTCCGGTGAAATCTCAAAATGTCACTCCCACAATTCTAGTCTACCGGAAAACACCCAGGCTTAAAAACTGGAGAGAGAATGAATGAGCAACTTGCCAAAACAAGGCAGCTCCTCGTGGCTTGAGGATCTCAGTCCTACAACCAAAAAGCTAAATTCTGCTGTCAATCTTGTTAGCCCGGAGGAGGAATTCTAGAAAGGAATGAAGTACAAATGGTATTTTTATGGCAAATTTTTGAGACCCTCAGCAGAGCATCCAAACTGGCCGATTAGATTTTTGTCTACTTGACACCAGCTAGAATCATCGGAGAGGAGGGGTGTTGTAGAATATTATTTTAAGGTGTGTTACTTTTATTTATACTCTGGAACATTTGTTTAAGATGTAAAGATGTGTTGCTTTTGTTTATCTCTGTGAAGCTGTGATTCTTTGCCTGTCTAAAACACCTGATGGTCTAATGAAGACCTGAATGACCAACAGTGAGGGAGGAGAACGGATAGGCGGGGCTGGCAGGCAGAGTATAAACAGAAGGAGAAACGCGGAGGAGGAGGAAGGATGGAGTAAGATAGAAGGAGAGGAGGACATCAGTGGCCAAACACCCAGCCATCCAGGAGTAAGTGTGAAGATGGGGTTTACAGAAGTAGGAGAGAGATAAAAGCTCAGAGGCCAAAGGTAGTCCTGTTAATTTAATTTAAGAGGGGCTGGTGAGAAACAGGCCAGGCTAAGGCCAAACGTTTATAAGTAATAATGTCCTCCATGTGTGTGATTTATTTGGGAACTGGGTGGTGTGCCTCCAAAAGAGCCCAGACAGCCAAAAAGTTAAAAACATACAACAACAGAGAGAATCTTAACTGCGGGATTGCCTCCATCATATTTCTGTAGGAAAGTCTGTGGGGGCATTTTCTTGTTAATGGATGATGTGTGAGTGCCCAGTCCACTGTGTGTGATGCCAGCCCTGGCCAGGTGGTCCTGAGCAAACCACAGGGAACAAGCCAGTAAGCAAGTGTTCCTTCCATGGCTTCTGCTTCAGTTCAGGGCTCCAGGTTCCTGCCCTGACTTCTTTTATGATGGCCTATAAGCTGTAAGATGAAATAAATTCTTTTCCTCCCCAAGTTGCTTCTGTCATGGTGTTTATCACAGCAATAGAAAACAAACTAGGACAACTAAGCCACTTCTGGGTCATGACACAGGAACACTTAAATAATATGCTGTTGCTTTGTTTTTGTTGTTGTTTGTTTAAGCCACTGAGTTGTAATCATTTTTAATGCAGCAGTAGTAAACCAGTAAGGTCCCTGGGACCTGCCATTGCAGACAAAGAAATTCCAGAGGTTCCTTCCTCACCTGCCATCATTATCTCCATCCTTAACTACCCTGATCCATGGGTGTCAGAGAGAAGCTATTGACCATGGACCCACACTCTTGTAGATTTCTCGCTTCTCTAAGAAACTGCTTATAAAGATAGTGGCTGGATAAAATAGCTGATTCAAATGATGACATTTTAGAAAAACTGAAGCAATCTTCCTGGAGATGATCCACAAACCATACCACTGTCTTTGTGTAGGAATGATGACAAGTCTAGCCAAAACCCCTCTGAATATCAGGAACAGAGGCCAGGAAGTATGCCCGGGTTCCTGCATCACTACTAACTAGGAAAACCCATTGAGGAAAGCTTCCATCGCCTTCTCTGTAGAACATGGTAAGGTGAAGTCACTGGCCTCCCTGACTAAGCTGTCTGAACTCATGCTGTTTGGCTTATGTGAAGACACCCTGGAGGCCAAGGAATTATTTACAAACATAGATGGAAGCATCAACAGGGAAACTGAACCAAGAAGATGGCAGGCAATCGTCCTGATCCGAGACTTGTAGTTTCAGTACTGAGGCCACCTGACAACCACACAGGTGTCAAGGGAGTCCCCTGGTCACTGGAGCAAACCCAGTTCCATCAAAATCCTCTCTAGGACAATTAGAACCACTGAGGCCTACAGGCTCAGGCAGCTAGGCCCCTGAAAGATCTACTAGCAGGAATCCACTGTGTCTACAGCCAGATTTCCAGCAGCAGAAGCAAGTGAGAATTTTCTTCTGCTGTCTATAAGACTGATGAAACGTATCACACAAAGTTTTACTGTATTGCAATGTATAATAGAGTGTGTAGAAAGGAAACAGGGAAGGTTAGCCTACTAGATGCCAGCAAACAAAAAACGTTGCTTGAGAAAAATATGCTTTTCCCATCTTAAACCCAGAGGCTTTAGTAAATGATGACATGATTAATTGGAGAAGGGGAGAACTCAACTAAATTTTTAAAATATGAAGTTTGATAAGAATAAATTATTGTTTATTATTATTGTTTTTTGAGGCACTTTCTCTATGTAGCCCTGGCTGTCCTGTCCTGGAACTCACTTTGTAGTGAATTGTAGGCTGTTGTAGAATATTATTTTAAGATGTGTTACATTTGTTTCTGCTGTGGAACATTTGTTTTAATGATGCAAAGATGTGATGCATTCTTTATGCTGCATTTGTTGAACTCTGTATAACTTTGCCTGTCCAAAACACCTGATGGTCTAATAAAGAGCTGAATGGCCAATAACAAAGCAGGAGAAAGGATAGGCAGGCTGACAGACAGAGAGAATAAATAGAAGAAATCAGGAGGAGAGGAAGAAGAGAGAACAAGGAGAGAAGGAGTGAGAATAAAAGGGGCCAGCCACTGAGTAAGAGTGAAAGTAAGATTACAGAAGTAAGAAAAGGAAAAGGCCCAGAGACAAAAAGGTGGATGGGATAATTTAAGTTAAGAAAAGCTGGCTAAAAACAAGGCAAGCTAAGGCCAGGCATTTATAAGAAAGAATAAAACTCTGTATGTGAACCAGGCAGTGGTGGTGGATGCCTTTAATCCTAACACTCCGAAGGCAGAGGCAGGCAGATCTGAGTTCAAGGCCAGCCTGGTCTACAAAGCTACACAGAGGAACCTTGTCTTCTCAACCCCCCCCCAAAAAAAAACCCACAATTGTGTGTGATTTATTTGGGAGCTGGGTGGTGGACCCCCCAAAGAGCCAAAAGAGTAAAATAAACAATACCGCCAGGCTGTCCTGAAATTCCCAGAGATCCCCCCATCTCTGCCCCCCAAGTACTGGGATTAAAGATGTGTACCACTACCTCTCAGCTTCAAGAATAAACTATTAATACTAACAGAATGATAACACTAAACATTTACTGAGTTGAGTTTACCGTGTGTCTATGTGCTGAATTTTTCCTGTGTGTTCTTTTCCTCAGCCCTCAATGCTGAAAGCCATCATTACTCTCCCTACTAAACAAAGAAAAAGAAGTTGGTGAGTTGCTCACAAAAGTTTATGCAACTAACAATGGACAAGTGGTAGACGGTCTCAGAGCAGAAGTCCCCACAAGCATGACTAGTCCTCTGCTTCAGTTTCCTAGAACAGTGATGTCATCGCAAAGCAGAAAGAGGAAGAAAGCAACCGAAGAGAGAGGGTCAGGAGAAAGTGAGAGCAGGGTGAAGAAAGGAGGATCAGGAAGAAGAGACGAGCCATGGCTCTGGGTAAAATTCAATTCCAACAAGTAAAATCAGGATAGCAACAATAAACAGGCATTTGAGCTCTGGTGCCGGGATTTGTGAACTCTAGGCGTTAAAAATGAGCACATCAAAAACAGGCACATCAAAATATTGGGTAATGTATCAGAACCCTGGATACCTAAAAGTGACCTGTTCAGAAAATAAGAGCAGTGTTTATGAAGTAGGGGAGCATGGTAACCAGCAACATTTGGATATCTGTGCTATACAGGTAAACTAAACAGTAGTTTTCAGTTTGGAGTTCTCATGGCAATAGCTGTTATGTTTAATGTCTCATGACCATAACTGTTGTGTTGTTGGTTTTTTACTACTCTCATTACTTTTTACCCTTTGCTACATTTGCTCTTTGGGGGGGGGCATCCACCCAGCTCACAAATAAATCATCCTGGAGGCTTATTACTACTTATAAATTCCTGGTCTTAGCTTTCTTGTTTCTTGCCAGCTTTTCTTAAATTATCCCAACTACCTTTTGCCTCTAGGCTTTTCCTTTTCTTCTATATATCTTACTTTCACTCTTACTCCACGACTGGCTGGGTAGCTGGCCCCTGATGGCCTTCTCTCCTTGTTCTCTCTTGCTCGCTCTCTCTCTCCCCTCCCCCTCTTTCAGATTTCTCCTTCTACTTATTCTCTCTGCCTGCTAGCTCCACATATCCTGTCTCCTGTTCAGCTCTTTATTAGACCACCAGGTGTTTTAGACAGGCAAAGAATCACAGCTCCACAGAGCTGAACAATAATGCAGCATGAACAAAAGCAACACATCTTTACATCATTAAACAAATGTTCCAGCATAAACAGATGTAACACCCCTGAAAATAATATTCAACACCTCCGTTGTGTAACGAACGCTTCGTGTGGCACACTAAGAGTAAAGCTCTCTGTGGTCCAATCTTCCAGACAAACCTCCCAGATGGCCATAACTACTTTCTTCCTCAAATGAGAGACCTGAAGATGAAAGGAAGTCAGTTGTTCTCAGAGACGGTGGGAGGCTTGCCTGTACCAGCTGAGACCACTATTACAACTGTGCAAACAATGTTTGGTGTACAATGTATATGCAGGAGCATTTGCAATCCTCATAATAAATACTGTTGTTTTTATTTTACAGAGGGAGAAACTGAGGCTTGCGGAGGTTAAATGATGCACAGGGTCACTTGGCTGGTAGGATGAGGGAATATCCATAAGCCTATTCTACCTATCACCCATTTTGTTCTGTGCACTTAAAAATTATGACTTATACCTTGCAATACTCCCAAAGGAATATCACAACTGGCTTCAATACATATTAATATACATGGTTTGCTCCATTAGGTACTGCATATGAGGACTACATCAAAAGTAGACCAGTTTTATCTATGGGTAATTTAGTGCAGAAATCTGTTGGCTTTGTTTTATTTTTATTTTGTCATTTTGGTAGATTATGATAAATCACATTAATAATCTTTTGGAGCCAGAAATTAAAGAGTTGATGATTCTCAGTCTTTCAATAATTACTATTTTAAGGATTTATTTAGTTTTATTTTATGTGCATGAATATTTTCTTGTCTGTGTGTGTGCCACTTGTGTGCCTGGTGCCCACAGGGGTCAGAAGAGGGCATCACATCCCCTAGAACTGGAGTTATAGGTGGTTGTGAGCTTCCATGTGGGTGCTGGGAACTGAACTAGGTCCTCAGCCAGTGCTCCTAACCACTGAGCCATTGCTCCAGTCCTGTAATTGTTATTTTACAAATAATTTCTTTTATTTTTTAATTATCATACAAGGGATTAGATGTCATTATGGCATTTTCAAATGTTTTAGAAGATTCTACCCATCATCATCATCTTCCCAACTCTCTACTAGACCTCCTCCTCCTTCATAACCCCATCACAGTCTCTTCTTCCTTGTCCCATGTGTCCTTTGCCCACCCCATACTTCCTCACCACCCATTTTGACTTCTCTTTGTCTCCTTTCTAGATTGTGAGGTTTTGCCTACATTTACACACACACACACACACACACACACACACACACACACACACTACCAATACCATATATATATAAGGTATATATTTATTCCTTATATACTTTTGTGCATCACAGGCTAGGAACTGTACATGAGGAACATAAGGAGGTTTTGTCAGTGATTAACAAAATTAAGACACATCTTCTAAACAAACAGCAGTAAAGGGGTGCCTGGGAGCCCTTTCCTTCCCCAGATCCTAAGACCCTTGTGTGTTTGTGAATGTGCATAGCCTGAGTTGCCAGGTCTTGTAAGTGACGGAACTTCAGGTATGTTTGGCAATAAGCAGGAAAAGTAATAAATGTTGAAGGACTTGGTTTATTTCTGCTTTCCACTCTCTTCCTCCACTTCAACTTTCACAACAAACTGACAAATTATAGATATAACTACTCTTGGAAAAACTTATTTTATACATAACCAGATAATGTCAAAGATAGACGATATGACATTAAAATATGAGCCCATGACCTTTAAAACTTTAATTTCTTTATTAATTATAAATATTGTATGTATGTAACATGTACACATGTTACAGATGTCTGAGAAGGCCAGAGGTATTGGGATCCCCTGAAGTTGAAGTTACAGATGGCTCTGAGCTATCCAATACAGGTGCTGGGAATCAAACCTAGGTCCTCTGGAAGAGCAGTACATGTTCTTAACTGCTGAGCCATCTCTCCAGTCTCCAAACTTTAATTTCTTCACACAAAGCACTACATCAATTGCATCTGTCACTTGGGTCCATAATAACCCAGGCTGTATCCATCAGATGCTCCCACCATCTCTGTATATGGCTTTTAAGATCACAACTTCAGAGGAAGAGAGAACTTAAGGATAGCACACAGACTCTCTCACACCTTGATTCAGAAATGAAAAAAAATAAAGAACAGGTATTGGATGGGTAATAAATAGGTTTAAATTAGACTATTATGTTTATGTTTCCTCTGTATACTACTGTATGTTTATTGCAACTAGTGTTGGTTGATGCCCCCCCCCCCCTTTTCAAGGGGGAAGTTTGATTTTCCTAATAAAATCTGCAAAAGTTGTTTTGCAGGTTGAGGCATAGAGTGCTCATGTCTAACATGCTTGAGATCCTGGATTTGATCCCCAGCATAACCCCACCAAAAGCTTATTTTGTTTTTTGGGTTTTTTTTGTTTTTTTGTTTTTTTTGTTGTTGTTTTTGTTTTTGTTTTTGTTTGTGTGTGTGTGTGTGGTTGGATTACTGGAGCTGGAGTTACAGGCACATGTGAGCCATCAGCTGTGGGTGCAGAGAACCAAACTCAGACCCTCTGGAAGAGCGCCAAGTGCCCTTAGCGCTGAGCCACCCCTCTTAACTCTGATGTAAATTCATCCATGACTCAGTTTTGTGTTCCATCCTTTTGCACTAGCTTTGTTTCCAATCACTCTTATTTTCTAATTAAAAATTAGGTCCACAAGGACCTAGTCCTGTATTCAAGCACTGCCTAGAATGTGTGAGGTGTGTTCAATACCCAGAATCATACCAGGTATGCATGTAATGAGTACATACATGCAGGCAAGCACAAATAAAGCAAACAAATCTTCAAAGACCAGATTTTCCACAGAGTATCATCTTAGCTGTTCTCTGGAGTTTTGACATGTGCCACTTTCATTCTGCTCTCATTCTGAATACTTCACAATTCTACTTTCTTTGTTTACTCAGAGCAGTATTTATGGAAATGCTATGCAAATTCCTAAATGTAAAAGTTTTGAGTGGCTTTGGGGGGGCAGTTGGTTTCCAGACAGGGTTTCTCTGTGCATGTGCCCTGACTGTCCAGGAACTCTCTGTAGACCACACTATCCCTGAACTCACAGAGATCTGCCTGCCTCTGCCTCCCTCCTGAGTGCTGGGATTAAAGGCGTTTATCATCACTCCCAGCACAAAATTATTTTTAAAAGTTATATAAAATTATTTTAAAAAACTTGGACTTAAGATTTCTTTTTATTACCTCTTTTGTGATATTTATGTTAGCCTCTAAAGTAAAGGCAAAAATGATATAGGGAGTTTTACACACACCCAGGAAGGCATAAACACTTAAATTATACCCTAAAGCTTCTTCAGATTGCAGCATAAGAACCTCCATAGTGGTTCTAGGTTGTCTATTTCCACCAGACTCTTAGTGTCCAGCACAGCAATGGTTACTTACACTGGTTGAAAAGCTCAGCTCCCAAGCCAAGCATGGTGATGCACACCTTTAAACCCCATTCAGAAGACAGAGACAGGTGGATCTCTGAGCTCAAGGTCAGCCTGGTCCACAAAGCAAGTTCCAGGACAGCCAAGGCTACACAGAGAAACCCTGTCTCTAAACCAAGAAAAGGAAAAAAGGAGGAGCAGGAGGAGAAGGAGGAGAAACAAAGACAAAAGCAATTTGAGGAATTAGAAAAAGATTGAAGTGAGGACCAGCTAGATGACAGTAAATGTGAAGACTTCTCTTTGTGCATATTAAGTAACTGTATTTTATTCATCTTTCTATCATTATTAAAGAAAATGTGCTCAATAAATGTGGATGACTACTTGTGTTCATAGTTACCTAGGCTACTATGGGCATCCCCCTAGATAAAGTTCTGTCTATCAGAAATAAAACCATATTTCCTCTTCTGAAATATCAACAGCTTGTGAGAAAATGGTATGACATTCACATTACTTTGAGATCTTCTTCCCACACAGAATGTTAACTGTATACCAAGCACCTCATGAGCACTTTTTCTGGAGTCACTTACTTATTCCTTAATATTCACACAAATTTAATTTGGTGGTCTGTGTCATGCAGAATCCAAGTCAAACTCCCCCCAGCCCCATTCTGAGTCATTCTTAAGTCTTATGGTCTAATACAAATTTAACTGAATGTTTGTAAACTTATAATTCCCACCTTGGTTCATTCCCAGTATTTGGAGTTTCATAGTGAGCTGACTAATCACATAGCATTCTTGTCTTGTCCTCTATGTATTTTCTTTTCATTAGAAGAACAGCAAAGAAGCAATCACGAACACTTCTTCAAGGCAATTTAGGAGCATGTGTATTTGTTTCCAATTGCTGCTGTAACACTCCAGGTGTCAGTAGAGCCTCACAAGAAAGAATCCATGCTTGCCTTAGTTTCTAAAAGTAGCTACAATGGCTTGAGACCTTTTCTTTCTTCGAAGATACAACCCTTTCATCTTTACCTTACCCAGTTAAGGACTTAGCAAATTTCCTTATTGTACCACTGGCTGATAGACAACTTTGTTTCCATTTGCAGTCATTATTCCTCTTGCCATAATCCCCACTCCTGATCAGTGATTTTTTGGATTCAGATATGGACATCCTCGGGGGTCATTATTGTATTATCAAGGACTATAGCCAAGAGTAAGTAAGCAAATAAAAATGAAGGATATAAGAAGAAATGACAATGAAGGGACAGAATGAAATTGTAGCATTGATAACAGTATTGGGACTAGAGATGCATAAGAAGTGGTGCATTGGACTACAAAAATGTACTGCAAGACAAAAACAGCCCCTATTTACTACTCTTAGTTCATTTTAAGTACGCTCGCATGTGTGTGTGCGTGCACACACACACACACACACACACACACAGAGAGAGAGAGAGAGAGAGAGAGAGAGAGAGAGAGAGAGAGAGAGAGAGAGAGAGAAAGATCCTCTAAGTTATACTCCACTGGGATCCTACTATAGCAAAACAAACCAAGGAAATGACACATGTTGTTTTTAAAGCTTTTGTAGAAAAAAAAATCCAAATCCAAATTCCTCTCTTCCTATGGGACTCTGTGTGTGTGTGTGTGTGCGCGCGCGCGCGCGCGCGCGTGCGCGCGCGCCTCTTTTTTCCTAACTCACCTTTAACATTTTGAAAACTTCTAGAAGGGTGGATGAAAGTTGCAGCATTGCCCCTTCAGCTGAAATCATCACCATGCAAAGACTGAGAGTGATTCAAACATGCCCTCCCTCACGAAATTCCATACATGGTGATTTATGCCAGTTAAGAGAAAACATGGAGCTGGCAAAATGGCTCACTGGGTAAAAGCCCTTGACACCAAGACTGATGGCCTGAGTTCAAAACCTGAACCCACGTAGTGAAAGGAGAGGACAGACTCCCACAAGGTGTCCCTGACATCTACACATGTCCACACACATGCATGTGTGTGCACAAATACATCACACAATGAACACACACACTAAATAAATTGTAATACAAAGCTTACAGAAAACATTTTAAGAATATGAAAAGTGACTTTTAAAACTGGATTTCTTAGCTGGGCATTGGTGGCTCACGCCTTTAATCCCAGCACTGGGGAGGCAGAGGCAGGCAGATCCCTGTGAGTTGAAGGCCAGCCTGGTCTACAGAGCGAGTTCCAGGACAGGCTCCAAAGCAATATAGAGAAACCCTGTCTTGGGGGAGGAGGGGCAAAAAAAAAAAAAAAAAAAAAAAAACTGGATTTCTTGGTGCCCTCACAGCTACAAGACTCAGAGGGAAGACTGAGTGCCAGTACCAGCATCCCTCCCCCATCTATCCAGATGAATGAGATTGCTTAGCTAAACCTCCATGGAAAATGGCTGTATGGAACGTAAAGTCCCTGGGGCCTTACAATCAACTTTTTTAAAAAAATTGTTTTAAACCTACCCATTGGGAAATCACTGTAAAACATATTTCACGGAAAGGATAATCAGATCCAGTCAATGCCACATGGAAAGATACAACAGCCTAAAATAAATTATTCATTTCCCTGCCTTTTAAAGAGTGTGCTGAAAGCAACTTCCACAGTTGTTTCTGACTGTGAACCTTGGTTCCTTTGCTGTCCTGTGGGTGCAGGAGCACTGTGTGGCTTCAGCGAGTCTCTGCCACCCCTGCAGGGGATGGTTGCTCAGCTTGCCCCTTCCTCCGCTGTCTGTGTCTGCGGTTGCTTTCTGATTTGGGTTTTGCTCTTGAGACTTCTTCAAGCAACTTCCTTCCCCTTCTCATTGCTGTGGAAATAGTAACTAGGATACCAAACTCATTAGAATTTTCAGTAAAATGAGGTTAAATGAAATCCTAATAAAGGACTCTCTCATGAGTAAAGTATATGAGGTTTGAGACAAAGGCAGAAAGACACTGCGCCTGTAACTGTGGGCTCCTTCTGGGATCTGTGGCTGTCTGGCATCTATTTGGCTACTTAGGGGCTATTTTTATCTCCTTTCTATTTTTGATCTGAATAGGTTAGTATGAGATAATTGTACTTCAACAAGATGAAATATGGCTATATTTTTTTAAGCAACATATTTCAAGATGAGATAAAAGAGGTATCCTCGGCCCTAGAATCAAACCACTCACCAAAGCCATGCCCCTTCCAACATGTATGTGACTCAATATAAAACCAGGGCTGTGAACTATACAGTTCAGTAGACTAGAACTTGCTTAGCAAGTGTGTAGGCCCTGGGTTCAATCCCAATCTCCAGACAAACAAAGGAGTGCAGATAAGTGCCCAATAGTAGGTAAGTAGCCAAAGTATAAATCATCTATAAAATAAAACATTATGTAGCTACAAACCATGTATTATACATACATACATACATACATACATACATACATACATACATACACACATACATACATAATACATTCATAGAGGGAGGGGCCTAGAAACTGATCAGTGTCCTAGTGGGTAGTTAGAGGCAGGCTTGTTGATGGAAAATGCTTCCTTTGGTTCCTCAGAAAAAACAGTCTGAGATACATCTCATAGGGCCTCTAGGGAGGTCCCAGCAGAATCTAGCACATCATCCTGTGTTGGTTATAATATTGAGAGTAACTGTGACACTCTAATGAGGATTCACTAGATTCCATTAACTGACTTGGGGAAGGTCCACCCTAAGTGTGGACAGCACTGTGCCATAGGCCACGTCCTGGATGGTTTAAAGAGAAGGTGAGCTGAGTACCAGCACACCTCTGTCTGCTTCCTGAATACAATGTGATGCAATCGGTGGCTTCACACATCCGCCTCCATGCCTTCCTGCCATGATAGGGTGGGATGTCTTCATCCATCTTCACGTATCTTCAAACTGAGCTAAAGGAAGTCTTTCTCTCCCTAAGTTGCTCTGCCACGGTAAAGGCAGAAGCAAGCAAGGCACACCCCTAGCATTTTCTCACTCAGTAATGCCCTTCCCATTAGCGTTCTCTCTTCCGCCAGTATCATTCTCCTGGTCTCTGGTCCTGCACCCCCACATGCCAGTATCCTACACACAAGGCTTTGCCTTAGGTTCTGCTTTGGGGAGCAACAAAGTTAAAACCCTGTCAATCAAGGTTGTGGGGGTGCAGAGTTGCATTATCCATTGAAACCTCGGGGCAAGACCCAATGGCATCAGTGGGCCACAGAGCAGCCACTCACTTCTGGACATCTTGATCTGTGACAAGGATAAAATTCCATTGTTTAAGTTTCTCTGCATTGGGACTTTCGTTACCTGTAGCCAATGAAAGCCTTTGTCGGGAATGTTTTATTCAGAAGTCAAGGCCACAGACCAGCTTCTCTATATGTGCAACTCATGGCTAAGAGCCACGAGGCTTCTGAGAGTACAGCTCCAGCCTGCAGTGTTGTTGATATTAAAGAAACAAGACAAAAGAGAAAACCTATGGGTTCTGTTTCAAGTTTGACTTAAGGCATTTCACACAGAATTTTTGTCACTTGCAGATAAAGAATACTGTCCAGTTTAAATAGGAGCCATACTTGGTTTGGGTGGTTTTCTATTAAAATAATAGTGGGGAAGAAATCAGGTACCTATAGGTGAATATAGCATCTAGGCGTCTAAAAAAAATATCCTCTGAATGCCTGTGTTAAATGATTTGTGGGGAAATTCAGAGCCGATGAGAAGCAGAGCCATGGGTGTCTCTCGTACATTATGTATTCCTCAATTTTTAACTTCTTATAACAATCTGTAACATTTTGTCATTTTAAGAGACCAAAAGCTGCAAGAATTCTGAAATAGTAAATGTGCTGTGTGTCATTTGTGATGACATAAAACCAGCATAAACAAGGATCCATTACAAACTTGACAAACACTACTGACAAGCCACCCAGCCAACCTAAAAGAGATCGCATTACACAAAGCCAACCACAATGTGCAGAGAGGAGACTGAGACTAAGAGGCTGTGGCCAGGGCCCCACACACATAATATCCCCTCCAAAATCCAACCCAAATAAGCTCACAACATAAGCTTAAAAAATAACACCTTGTATGGGGAGTTTTCCATTTACGACTGCCTGCTCCCAAATAACTAGCAACTGCTTCCCAAATAACTGACTTGGAGACTAATATAAATTATAAATGCTTAGCCAATAGCTCAGGCTTGTTACTAACTAGCTCTTACAACTTAACCCATTTCTTTTTTTCTTTTTTTCCATTCATTTATTTAGCTCATAAATAAAGTCATGCACAATTATGATACAGAATACAGTATGTTTATAATGGCATGGCTAAATTAACCAATTAACATGTTATATTACACATATTCATCATTTTTGTTTTGAGAACACTTAAAGTGTACTATCTCACAACTTTTAAAATATAGCATATTGTTATCAACCATATTTATCATGCTCTCAGTAGACCTCAAGACTTCAGAGAGTCCATGCCTCTTGTCCAACTGCAGTTTTATATCCTTAAACCAACCATTTCCCCATTGTTAAAAGACCCACATTGAAGCCTAATAGCCACAATTTTGCTCTCTGTTCCCATAAGTTCATCATTTCTAGTTTACACATAAAATTGAAATTGTGTGACATTTGTCTTCCAGTGTGTCACTTATTATTTTTTTTTGGCAAGCATATAACTTTACTACTTACTAAAGATGAAATCAAATTTGCATGCACAGGTGAGCACTCATTGAAACACCTTGGATTCATCACATATTTGAGTTTCAATTAGCATATATATATATATATATATTATATATATATATATGGCAATATGTTATGCATCAATAGCAGCAACAGCTTTTCCAGGTTCTGCAGTCATTTGAACAAAATTGTAGAGACATTCAGCACACTCCATTTAAAAAAAAACAAACAAACAACAACAACTACAAAAAAAAAGTAAAAAACAAAATCCCAGAAAACAGCACAGTTCTGTTACTCTTGTGGTACTTGGCACCATTTTTTAAAAAATTAGCTTCTCAATCATCATCTGGGAGGAAACCATTCTGAGCAACATCATTAAAAACAGCTCCGATAAAGCATGGTCACTACTATGTATCATAAAGCAGGTCCACATATGAGTGAGTACATATCATGTTTGTCTTTTGTGATTGGGTTACCTCGATCAGAATGGTTTCTTCAAGTTCCATCCATTTTCCTGAAAATTTCAAGATTCCATTGTTTTTTTCTGCTGAGTAGTACTCCATTGTGTAAATGTACCACAATTTATCTATCCATCCTTCAGTTGAGGGGCATCTAGGCTGCTTCCAGTTTCTGGCTATTACAAATAATGCTATGGACATAGTTGAACATATGTCCTTGTTATATGAATGTGCTCCTTTTGGGTATATGCCTAGGAGTGGAATTGCTGGATCTTGTGGTAGACTCTTTCCCTTTTTCTTGAGGAGTCGCCATACTGATTTCCACAGTGGCTGTACAAGTTGGCACTCCCACCAGCAGTAGAGAAGTGTTCCCCTTTCTCTACTTCCTCTCCAGCATAAATTGTCATTGGTGTTTTTGATTTTAGCCATTCTGACAGGAGTAAGATGGTATCTCAGAGTTGTTTTGATTTGCATTTCCCTGATGACTAAGGATGTTGAACACTTTCTCATGTGTCTTTTAGCCATTTTAGATTCCTCTATTGAGAATTGTCTATTTAGTTCTGTACCCCACTTTTTAATTGGATTGTTTGGTGTTTTCGAGAATAGCTTCTTGAGTTCTTTGTAGATTTTGGAGATCAGCCCTCTGTCAGATGTGGGGTTGGCGAATATCTTTTCCCAGTCTGTGGGCTGTCGTTTTGTCTTGCTATGTCCTTTGCCTTACAGAAGCTTCTCAGTTTCAGGAGGTCCCATTTATTAATTGTTGATCTCAGTGTCTGAGTTACTGGTGTTATGTTCAGGAAGCGGTCTCCTGTACCGATTAATTCAAGGGTATTTCCCACTTTATCTTCTAGTAGGTTCAGTGTGGCTGGGTTTATACAACTTAACCCATTTCTATTCATCTATTTGCTGCCCTGAGGCTTGTGGTTTTTACCTCTATCCCATTTTGTGTGTCTGACTCGTTCTCTGTCTGGCAACTCCTCTGACTCTGCCCTTCCTCATCCCTCATTCTCAGTTTGGCTTTCCTGCCTAGCTTTATCCTGTTCAGCTATTGGCCAGTCAGCTTGTTTACTAAACCAATCATAGCAACATGCATTCACACAGTACAGAAGGGTTATTCCACAGCAGTACCTGAATCACTGTGTTCCAAAATAGGCTTATTTTGTTTTATATGACCCCCTTTGCACTTTAGACAGATGGAAAACTCTGGAGCTTCCCCAGGTGAGTGAGTGTTAACAGAAGAAGGCAGAATGCTGGATTGACTGAAGTACACAGGCCGATGAGATGGAGACAGGAACAGAAGGGAGAGGGTTACAGGAAACAGATAGAGTGCTGGCTTAACAATGGGACACTTGGTACATGATTCTGTCAGACCACATAACGGTAATGTCATAGCATGCTCAGGATAAAGATGACACCGGGAAGTGGAGTGCATTCAGCTGAAGAAAAAGCAAGTGACAGTTCTTAGCAATACCACAGGGATCTCAAATGACATGGAGAAGAGGTCAGGAGTAGAATCCAAGGAAAAGACGCTGAGAAGCTGGGAGGCAGCATCTGAAATTTGGCTGGAGGTGCTGAGGCAAAGACTCTGAGTCACGCATTGTAAAAATCTGTGACACTTATCACATACTGTGGGCTTTAAATTCATAGTGCATCGAATTCTTCCCCAAAATCCTCTGAGGAGGAGAGAATTTTCTCATTTCTTTTTTCTGAAGTAAAGAAACAAAGTAGACAAAATGATAGACATGTAGGTAGTTACCTAGTTCAGGTAGCACGCATTCAACTCTGGCCACCATAACAGAACACCACAAGCTGGGCAGCCTGTTTCCTCATACTTCTAGAGGCTACAAGTCAGAACAAAATATTGGCAGCATTAGTGTGTGGAGAGGCCTATCTCCTGCCTCGCAGAAGGCCACGCCTGGCTGTGTCCTCGGATGGCCTCCTCACTGCATGCTCACAGAAAGTAATTTTTGTTCTCTTCCCCTTCTTATAAAGGCACCCAGTCCAATCAGATTAGGGCCCTGTCCTGATGACCTCAATTCACTGTGATTACCTCTTCAAAGGCCCAATCAACAAGCAGAATCCTATTAGGGGCGGGAGCTCCATGAATGTAAAGAGGAAACGATTCAGGCAGGCAGCAACTCAGATGATGAAGTAGCAAGAGTGGTGTGACTTTATATCTGCTTTTAGTGTTTCACTTTAGCATGTCTTTTATTGAGGTGTGTTTTAACTTCTGGCTAAGTTTGAGAGTGTTTTTTGTCATTTGTACATGTCTGTGCCCATGTGGAGGTCAGAATTTAACATCAGGCTTCTTCCTCAAACACTCTCCACCTCAATTCCCTGAAGTAGGATGTCTTGCTGACCTTACAATTCACTTATTCAGCCAGTCTAGCTAGGCAGCTTACCCTGGGGTTTCCTCTGCTCTCCACAGTGCTGGCATCGCAAGTGGGCCACCACTTTTATGTGGGTTCTGGGGATCCAAACTTGGGTCGTTATGTTTATACTGCAAGAGCTTTATGCAGTGGTCCACCTCCCCAACCCTCAGTGAGTTTTTAACATGTGTGACTCATCTAACCTCTTCCATGAAGAATGTGGGACTACATAGGACTCTTTCCATTGCTCTCCACCAGGCCACCTAACAGCAGGAGGTGTTGCCACTGGCAGATGTCACAGCAGCCAGAACCACAAACCTGAGGTCCACACCCAGAAAACTTGACCTCAAGCCCCCTCCACCATATAGAGTGCAGGCCTTCCATCTGAACCAATCCCATGTTCTACTCCCTGGTTCTAGAACCTGGGAGACTGGCCCTTGCAGCTGTGTTTCCCAGGGTGTTTCTCTGTCCCTTCTCTGTCTTAGCTAGGGTTTCTACTGCTATGATAAAACACCTCGACCAAAAACAACTTGGGGATGAAAGGGTTTATTTCAGCTTACAACCCTTGGACCACACTTCATCACTGAGAGAACTCAAGGCAGCAGCAACTCAAGGCAGGTTGCTGGAGGCAGAAACTGAAGATGAATCCATAAAAGACCACCACACACCGGCTTACTCCTCATGGCTTGCTCAGGCTACTTTCTTATATAACTCAGGATCATCTGCCCGGGGAGGGCTGACACCACCCACAATGGGTTGGGCTCTCCCACATCAATCATTAATCAAGTAGATGTCCTGCAGACTTGCCTACAGGCCATGTCTGATAAGGACATTTTCTCAATTGAGATTCTTCTTCCCAGATAACTCTAGTTTGTGTCAAGAGGACAAAGACAACAACAAAAACTAAAAAACAAAACAAGACAAAACAGACAGTCTCTAAGCAGTGCCGCTGTGACTCCAGCTCCCTGCAGAAACACTCTTGGTGGCTTTCTGCCAGATGACACCAGAGCCTCCTCCTCTCTGGAAAAAAAAAGAAGAAAAAATCCTCCCTGGAGACCTCCAGTTGAGAAGCAGCCTAACACCTTCGTGTTCTTGCTGTCCTTGGAGTAGGTCGTATCTACTCCAACAAAACCACACCTTCTAATAGTGCCAATCCATATTACTTTATGGGGGCCATTTGGCTTCTGAGCTCTCCCATCTCCGGAATAACCAATTCTCTACCTTAAATGCCTTCTGCTTCAGATGTTCGTGCTTGTTTCTCTTTTCCTGATCATTCTTGTCAGCTGTGCTGACCTATTCCCTGCTTATTATGGCTAGCTTAGGAGCTGGGGCAATTGGAAGAGCCCAAGGCAGATGCTAAAAGCTGGAGAACTTGGAGGTACGGCTTTCCCTGAGGGACTATCAGGTACTGCATTGACCCTTGCATTCCACAGGGTGGCATCTTGATTTTCCATATCAGTAGCAAATGCAGCTTTGCCCTGTTGTGTTCATTGTGAATGGCTTACCTGTGTCTCAAGTGGAGCTCTAAAACCTGTCGAGCCTAGAGATGTCTTTGTTCTCACTAATTATTACAACAGTAAGCTACTGAGTGGATTTCTCAAACTGCTGGCTCTTGGCTTCTCTTTGTTTTGTTTTTTTCTTTTTTTTTTTTCTCATTTATTTGTTTTGGGGCCAGAGTCTTATGTAGCACAGGCTAGCCTCAAATTCACTGTGTAATAGAGAATGACCATGAACTTCTGATTCTTTGTCCTCTGTCTATGAGTGGGATTATAGGTTTATGGCAGTCTGGAGACAGAACATAGGGCTTCAGGCATGCTATGCAGCACTCTACCAAATGAGCTACATGGCAGTTGTTTTAGCTAAGGTTTCTATTGCTGTGAAGAGACACCATGCCCACTGGAACTCTTATAAGGAAAAACATTTAATTTGGGTGACAGGCTTACGGTTTCAGAGGTTCAATCCATTATCGTCATGGCAGACATGATGCTGGCTACGTCTTGATCAGAAGGCAAAAGGAAGTGGATTGTGACACTGAGCATAGCTTAAGCATAGGAAACCTCAAAGCCCAGCCCCACAGTAACAAACTTCCTCCAATAAGGCCATACCTACTCCAGCAAAGCCACAACCTCCTAATAGTGCCACTAGGAGGCCAATTACATCCAAACTATCACTTGCCTGTGTAAAATAGCTGGGAAAAGAAGCATGTACCCTGGAGGGGTTTTCAGCAGCCTGAAGGGATTGGACTAACCTGCTAGAGAGGAGAGAAAACATAAGCTGAAACTTAACTAGGGTAAAAATGCCTGTTCAGTCCCAGTTGCCGCACATTCTGCGTAAATATGAAGTCCTTGCTGAGCGGATTCCCAAGCCTAGTGTGCAAGCGCCTCCACCTCTGGTTTCGCAGCAGAAGGCAGGCTGCATGGACTGGCTCTCTGCCCTGTGTGCCGAGGACTTCTCCAGATCCCCAACAGCTATGAGTCAAGCTGTTGCTGTTTGCCTGCCCAGATCACAGAAATGGGGGTGAGGCTTTCAGGTGGTGAAAGGGAACACTACAGCTCCCATCTCTCCAGCCCCGTGTGATAAATCACTTCAGCCAGAGAACCATTGCGAGATGACCTGGCAGCTAAGTGGGGGGAAGTAACCCCTAAAAAGAAAAAGAAAGAATCCTGTTAGTCACGGAACTTTTCATGGGAGCCACGGAGCCGGCTCTTGCTGTCTGTGGGAATAATAAAAACACAGCCATGAACTGTATCGACTTCTCAAACAAAAGCGACTTCTCAGAATGTAAGAGCCTGGGATTTCTGAGCTGGATTTAGTTTTCACTGGGGAAAGGCATAAATTTAAAAGGGGAGCTAGGGCCTCTGAAGAAAGTCAAAGTACCAAAGCTCACTATTCAAATCAGAGAATCCAGGCTGCCAGGCAACTGGGCTCTGCCGGCTATTCCATGCCCAGTGAGCACACAGCAGTCTCTGCGACCTGGAATTTTCCCACGGTGTGCCAGCAACAGCAGAGGTCCTGGTGAATGCCAGTGCTCTCTTTTAGATATTGGAAAGTAGAATACAAAGGAAAAAGTGGAAGTGAGAGGCTGCAGTGATGGCTCAGTAGTTGAGAGCACTTGTTCCTCTTGTAGAGGACCTGGGTTCTCTTCCGGGACCCATGTGGCGCCCAACCATCGGTAACCCCAGTTCCAGGGAATCCAACAGGCACGTGTGTGGTGCACAGACATATATACAAAAGAATCATACACCTAAAATAAAATAAATAAATCTCTATGAGAAGAATAGGAAGAGCAGTTTCATTCCAAGCCTAAAAGCAACACCATAATATTTTCAAGGCATGAGTGATGGGCTCCAAAGCACATTGACTACAAGAGAGATACTAAGAATAAAAAAACACTTTTGTTGGGAAATTGTTTAAAGGGGAAAAAAGCCTCAGGACTCAAAACCCATCCCCCATGACCTACTTCCTCCAACAAGGCCACACCTCCTAATCCTTCTCAAGTAGTGCCACTCCCTGATAACTAAGCATTCAAATACAGGCGCTTATGGGGGCCATTCTAATTCAAACCACCACACCATTTTGTGCCTTTTGGCATTCTCTTTTTCCAAAGGCATCTTGGGCACTCAGACTTTGCCCAGGAAAGAGTGTTCTAAATTATTCATACCACTTCCCAGAAATACTTGCTGTATTAGTCCCAGTGAAAGTGAGCAATGCTCCAACAAATGACTCCTGTAGAAATTTCTCTGATACCACATACAATGAATATGGCCACCTTTACAGTGGCAATTTACATCCCAAGGGTTGGATAACATTTTTGAAATACTTTTAAAGTTGAGGGTCCTAACTTTCAACTAAAATATTCATGTATCTAAGCCAGACCCCACAGAAAAATACTTTTGATGTTACTTCCAAATTTTTTCTTGTCTTTATGTTTTATTTTTATATCAATAAAGGCATAGCAAATGCATATCTTTTTAGGGGGGTTTTCAAGACAGGGTTTCTCTGTGTAGCTTTGGAGACTGTCCTGGAACTTGCTCTGTAGACCAGGCTGACCTTGAACTCACAGAGATCCGCCTGCCTCTGCCTCCCGAGTGCTGGGACTAAAGGCGTGTGCCACCAACGCCCAGCGAAAATGCATATCTTAATAACCAACCAATCTGGCTGGGCGTCGGTGGCGCACGCTTTTAATTCCAGCACTCGGGAGGCAGAGGCAGACAGATCTCTGTGAGTTTGAGGCCAGCCTAGTCTCCAGAGCAAGTGCCTGGATAGGCTCCAAAGCTACACAGAGAAATCCTGGCTCAAAAAAACCAAAAATAAAATAATAACCAATCTTTCTAAATCACTGATTGATCTGGTGATGCTTCTCTTCATACTCCAAATAACTGGGGGAAATGTTTTACCCAGACCCTGCTCTGGTCATTGTAGAGGTCCACCTCACTGAGGAATGATGCTGTGTCCTGTTGTAATTTTGCAGGTCCTACCCCTGACTGGTGGATGCTGGGGAGACCACTGCAGTAAGGCCCACAACTGCATGCAAGGCACAAGGCACGTGGCCTTGTTACTCTTCCTATCAGTAGATAAAGTGCTCCCCCCT
The DNA here is from genome assembly GCF_003668045.3 of Cricetulus griseus. Classification (NCBI taxonomy): domain Eukaryota; kingdom Metazoa; phylum Chordata; class Mammalia; order Rodentia; family Cricetidae; genus Cricetulus; species Cricetulus griseus. Next base: position 418,515,100 of record NC_048595.1, read on the forward strand.
TCTGTTCTCATCTGGGACAGGCTTTGTGATTTGCTTTGGACAGTAGACTCTGGCAGAAGGGACTCCAATGGCTGCTAAACTTAGGCTTCAGGAAGTTTTGGGAACTCCATTCTCTATTCTTGGAGACCCTAGGCTCTGTGTAAGAAAGGTCAGGCTATTCTACCAGTCTTACAGACTGACAACCAAGCCCAGGAGAATGTGGGATGGTCGTGTTAGATTATGCATCCCAGTCAAGGCCAGTTAGCACCTGTAGTGGAGAGGCTGGTCTTTTCCACTCTGTCCTGCTCACAGGTCAGTAAGGAAATTATGCTTGTCATGGCTATTGCTATCAACTTGACTACATCTGGAATTAACACAAATAGCTGGCACACCTGTGAGGGATGTTTTTCTTAAGTCACTTGAAGTGGGAAGACCCACTCCTAATCCAGATCTTTGAGATGGGAAGATCCACCTTTAATCCAGACCCTTTCAGGTGGTAAGAGCCACCTTTAACTGGGGCCACACCTTCTGCCGGCATCCTATGTGAAGAACATGAAAGAAGGAAACTTGGTCTCTTATCCAGCTTGCCCCACCTTGCGAGTTAAGTCCATTCCTTCACAGGCATTACGGCCTACTTCTTTGGGAATCTGGTGTATACTGAAGGCCAGCTGAGACAGCCACCCTCGTGCACTGAACAATGACTGGATTCTTGGACCATCCATTGGGAGACAACTATTGCTGGAGTAGCTGGGCCACAGCCTGCACAGCCTGCAAGTCATTGTAATAAATGTACATGTTCTGTTCTTCTGGAGAACCCCAAGTAATACAGATTTTGGTACCAGAAGTGCTTCTGGAGCAATAGTAATAGAACAATGAATTTTTTGATGTATCTGGAATAGGTTTTCCAATTTGCAAACACCCACAGTTACTGAAGCCTCTCTAGTTGCTGAAGTCTCTCCTGGAAACCTAGAGATACTGAAAGTCCATGGTATAAACTATTTAACAAATATTTACAAATACATTTTGATTATCCTGATTCACCAGTTGTGAGAGGCAATGAATTTGCTGAGTCTGCATATAAAACCTTTGACAGTTTGTAGAAAAATAAGAAAAATGATGATGCTGGTTGGTTGCTCCTAGCATCTCTGGATATACTGACAAAAGAAAATAATGAGCTCTGTGATAAAATTAACCAACTTCTAGCATCTCAGAACACAGTGAAGGGTAAAACTGACAGGCTCCAGATGCACATCAATAATCTAAAGGTCTCTAAGTGTGCCCTGGAAAGAATCTTCTCTTCAGCAGCCACAGAGCTCAAGTTGTAGAAAATCAACCAAAACCCTCATTATAATGATGGCTGAATTACAGAGAAAATTCAAGTTCCAGTCACAGAGGGTGTCAGCCATTAAAGTGGATTTTAAGGGTATAGGATAATGGTGAAAGAACGTGAAGCTGGATCAGACTGAGTTTGTTGATATGGACACATGGAGTGGAGATTCCAGGTTTAATACGGAAGCTGGCACAGGGTAATAAAGAATAGGTTTCAAATGTCTGTTGAGTGGTTGGCTAAAGCATTTGTCAGAAGATGGCCTACTGAAAAGGAGCTGGAGATGCCTGGTACCCCTTGGCTTAGCGTTGATGAAGGGATTTAAAAGGCTCAGAAAAATTGCAATGCTAGAGTGGATACTCTTTGTAAAACCTAATCCTCCACAATGGGAAGGCCCTCAAGACATGTGATCCACTAATCCTATAAGACCCAAAATGGTGAGATGGGCACCAGCACATTTGGAGAGTTTTGTTATAGCCCCTTTCCTTGTGCCAGACCTTAGGAATGGAGACACTTCTGCCCAGTTGTACGAATTAAATGCAGTGGGTTTAATTGGGCCCCAAAGTAAGCAGGGGTTAGATGGCAGCACTGAATTGCCAAAGGCGATCACAGTTACCATAATAGACAGCATAGGCAAAGCAATGTCCATAGTGGCCTGCCCTATAATGATCAGTAAAGGCAAAGTGAATTTTATGACAGCATGACTCTCATAGACCTTTGGTACTGGCTAAGCAATCATGGTGTTTCCAGGCATGAAATATATAAAAAGCTTACTGCATTTTCGTTTGATCTATGTAAGCAGAAAAATTCTCAAACAAATGAAAGGCCACATTGGATCATGGCAAAAGGAAATTTCAGCTTGTGAACCAATGTCCAGACTTTAGCCAGTTTGCAGACAAAGTACCCTTTGAATGAAGGGGTGGCTAGGTTTCTCTGAGGAAAAACCTTGATAAAATACCTTTTCCCAGAGGAACCTATAGCCTTTTACAAGGGTAACTGGAGAAAGGTAATAATCAGACTTTCTAGGGTCTATTGGATTCTGGTTCTGAATTGATACTGGTGCCAGGAGACCTCAAGAAACATTTTGGCCCTCCAGTTAAAGGAGGGTCTTATGGAGGTCAGTGATTAATGGAGTTTTGGTTGAAATCTGACTCACAGTAGGTTCAGTAGGTCTCCAAACTCATCCTGTGGTTATTTCCCCAGTATAATTGGGATACATATACTTAGGGATTGGCAGAATTCTCACATTGGTTCCCTGAGCTGTGGAGTGATGGCTATTATGGTTGGAAAGGCCAAATGGAAGCCTTTAGAGTAGCCTCTGCCAGGAAAAATAGTGAATCAAAAACAGTATTGCATCCCCTAAAAGAAATGAACACATTAGTGCCATTATCAAGAACTTGAAAGATGAAAATTTAGTTCAAAGGGATCTTGATCACCGGTCTCTTACACAAAAATATCATATTGTTTTACTATATTAAAGACATTATGCTAATTGGACCACTTGAGCAGGAGATAGCAACAACTGTGGACTTGTTGATAAAGCATATGTGGGAAATATATCCAACCAAATTTCAAGGACCTTCTACCTCAGTGAAATTCTTGAGTCCCGTGTTGTGGGGCATGCAGAGTTACTCAGATGAGTAAGCTATTGCGATTGGTGGATCCTATCACCAAGAAAGAAACGTTTATGGGGCCTATTTAAAATCTGGAGTGTGGTGGTTTGAATAGGAATGACCGGCATAGACTCATGTGTTTGAATTCTTGGCCCATAGGGAGTGGCACTATTAGGAGATGTGGCATTTGTTGGAGTAGGTGTGGCTTCGTTGGAGGAAGTGTGTCATTGTGGAGGCAGGCTTTGATATCTTATAAGCTCAAGTCTACCCAGTGTGACACAGTTGCTTTTGCTGCTTGCAGATCAAGATGTAGAACTCTGATCCTTCTCCAGCTCCACGTCTGCCCACACTCCACCATGAAGATACTGGATTAAACTTCTGAAAACTGTAAGCCAGCCCCAATTAAATGTTTTCCTTTATAGGAGTTGTCCTGGTCATACTGTCTCTTCATGGTCATACTGTCTCTTCACAGCAGTAGAAACCCTAATTCAGACATGGAGACAGTGAACCCCTCACTTGGGTGTGTTACTCTGACCCTTACACCAAGAAATTTGGAAAGCTGCTAGCTTTGAGTGGGGCATGGAACAGGAGAGGGTTCTTCCAACAGGTCCAGGCTTCTGTGCAGGCAGCTCTACCACTTGAACCATATGCTCCAGCAGACCCAATTGTATTTGAGGTGTAATGGCAGATAGGTATGTTGTTTGGAGTCTTTGGCAGGCCCCTATAGGTGAATCACAGAAGAGTCCTTTGGAATGCTGGGGCAAGGCTCTACCAACCTTCTGCAGACAGCTATTCTCCCTTTGATAGATAGCCTGCTATTGAGCTTCAGCGGAAACCAAACATTTGACAATGGACCATCAAATTACCAGGCGACCTGAGATACCATGTGCTGGATATTATGTGACCCACAATATCACAAACTAGGGTGTACACAGCAGCAATCCATTATCAAATGGAAGTGGTATATATGTGACTGTGCTTGGGCAGGTCCTGAAGCCACAAAAAAGTTACATGAAGAAGTTGCCCAAATGCCTATGGTTTCTGCTCTAGTTATAATGCCGTTTTCTGCCAAGCATGCATCTATAGCTTCATGGTTGGTATCCTACAATTGGTTGATTGAGGAAGAGAAGACTGGGACCTGGGTTGCTCAAGATTCTGTACGTTATGCAGGCACCATCCAGAAGAGGACAGTTGCAGCATGACAAACCCTTTCTGGGACAAACCTGAAAGACACCAGTAAAGGGAAATTTTCACAGTGGGCAGAACTTTGGGCAGTATACATAGTCATACATTTTGTTTGGGGCAAGAACTAGCCAGATATGCAATTGTTAACTGGTATTCATGGACTGTAGCCAATGGATTGCCTGGATGGTCAGGAACTTGAAAAGAACATGTTTGGAAGATTGGTGACAAAGACATCTAGGGAAGAAGTGTGTGCTTAAATCTCTCCAAATGGGTGAAGGATGTGAAGATACTCATGTCCCACGTACATGTTCATCAAAAAGGTGACTTCAGCTGAGGAAGTTCAATAGTCAAGTAGATAGGCTGACTCATTCTATATGTAAGCCCTCAAGGCACATGAGTGGCCATGCCCTCCCACAAGGACCTCTAACTGCCAGGTTCCACCAAAGAATAACTGCCCTAACTGCAGAACCATGTCCCCACCCTACAGAGCAAAAAGCCCATTCTCTGGACACGAAATCCTACCAATCTCCACCCTGGAAAGCTCCATCCTGAAAAGTTCTACCCCTTTCCCAAGAAACTATATGAGCCCTGGGTCCTGCTCTGTTTGCTACTGTTTCTGGCTGGAGCAGAGGCAGCCGCCCTCCTGGTTTTTTCCCTCTCAATAAATATCTTGCATGAGGATTGTTGTTGTGTCGTGTGACTTTGTGGTATTCTTGGCTCCTGACTGCCAGGATATCTTTCCATCCAAGCTACAATGCTTACATTTGGTGCAAAATCTGAGATATGTTCTCCTAGTGCCTGAGGTTCCCCTCAGGGTCTAAGCTGCAGTGGGACCCCATCCATCCCTCGTCTCTAGTCCACCTACAACAGACTCACCTTCCAGTTCACATATGGCTCAGCACCCCATCCACCAACAGCAATTAGGTAAGTTTCCCCTTTTGCCAGTATAAACATTTCCCTGAGTCCAAGGAAGTGACCATTGAGTGTCCAGCACCTCTCTGGCACTCTTGGAGGAGGAAACAACCCCAACCATGATCCTGCAGTTTCCTTAGGCCAAACCAGGCTATTGCACCCTTTCCTGCGCTCTCCTCTCACCTTCCCCCTGGAGCTGCCTGTAATCCCATAGCTCCTTTAGGCCCTTGTGTCTTTTGTGACCCCATTCCCTAACCCTTTCCTGTGGATGAGACCCCTCATAGAGCTCAGATTTTGTTCTCACCTCGCCTCTGCAAAAGGGAGGTACTAAGTCTGTCCATTGGCTTAGCCAGGCTAAGTGCTGACCCCCATCGAGTGTGGTGTCAGCCCACTCATTACTTGGCCCTTGTTCAGTCCCCCTTGAGTCCTGGGGACACCCAGAACTGCAGGCTGCAGTGACATTTTCCTCTCCCTCTTTCATCCATGGTAAAAGTGTCTTCCATACCTTCTCATTTTTCCTTGGTATGCCTCTTAGAAACCTCCAGCCTCTCCACCCAACTTGACCTTTAGGGCCCTAAACTTACTTTTGCAATCAGATTTGTCTTCAATACCCCTTAGATAATCAATCCAAAGGGCCACCTAACGGCATCTTGGATCCTAATATTATTTGAGATCTTTACAAATACTGTGAGTGAGGAAATGAAAAGAGATAAACCCTTCCCTATTTCTCTGTTCCAAACTCTGTTTTTGTCTAGTCTTCCCCCGCCCACACACACACACACTGTGTAAATGTCCTGTATTTTGAGTTACCATAGATGGTTCTGTAAGTTTGTTGCAAAGTTGGAGCTAGGAGCAAAACCTAGCAGGAGGGAGAGAAAACAAAGGAGTAGGCCAATTGCAACATGAACACACACTGCACTGGCTGGTGCTTCTCTCAACTCCCTCTTGCAGCATCCCTTATCTATAGCCAGGACTCAAACAATTCCTATCTCTAAGCCTTCTTTGTTCTCAGCTTACTGGATTCATTTTTACAGGGATTCAGGTGTCTTTTAGTAGTGTCAGATTATTGTTTTATGCTGTCCCATTTGAATTAAATCTGGCTCTAGGGTTAGGGTGTGGCTCCCCCTCCTCTAGACCCCACCAACTTGTTTAAACTTTTCCAAAAATCTCTGTCACATATCAGGTGAGCCACCTGCTGTGTGACAGAGAAAGGAGAGCAAAACAAAATAAAGGGACCAACAATTCCCAACAGGGGCTATCTCTACTCAGCTTATACCCATTTTTGGTTTTGGGTTAACTCTCTAAAACTCTTGCTAAGGTATGAAAACTTATCTCAGGATTTGTAAAACGATTGTGTAAACTTCCTGTACCTAAAAATTTGTAAGCATATTGGGTATGATTAAAACCCTGTAAAACCTGTAACAAAAGGATTAATTTGAAATTTGTAACACCAGGATTGACAGTGAAAGTCTATACATAGGAAACATATGGTTTGCTGCCATCTTAGCTGCTGTACACCACTGGGATGGCGGCAGCCCTGTGGCTGATAGCCATCTTTGCTTGGGTTGGAAAGGATGGATTTTGCCATGTGACCTCACTCCCATCTTGATTAAAAGTGACCACATAGCATAAGCCATCCAAGGAAAACCAGCTCCTCCTAGCTGTGAGGCCCAAACCAGATGATTCTTCCACTATTTTCCATCACACTAACAAGCCTCAACCCACAGTCCCTTCCCTTCCTCTCCAGCCTCTCTGGTTTCCCTTTCTCCCTTCTCAGCGACAGGCTGCCCATCCAGTCAAGGTTGAGGCAGTCCTGGAACCAGGATCCTACATGGAATTTGTTGTTGTTTTGCTGCAGCTTCTGTGGGTGATGAAACACGAACCACAAAACTCAACAAACCCACATGGAGTTTATTGAGAAAGGGAGTGAAGGGGGGGTAACCAACCGGGAACAGAGATGGAAGGGGAAGGGAAGAGAAAAGAGATAAAGAGACACAGAGACAGAGAGAGAGAGAGATGACAGGAGAGAAGAGGGAGGTAGGAAAAGTCCAGTCTGCCCCAGGGAAACAGTGGGAAAGACAGGAGAGTTGAAAAGAGTGGAAAGAGAGGAGCAGGAAAGAAAAGAGAGCAGAAAGTGATGAGCAGGGGGCATCCTTGCTCATAACTTACCTCCTGGCTGGTCTTCACAAGGCCACCATTAAAGACGTAAATTATGAAAAAAATCGAAGAAGTCATCCAGGCCAAACATGAAAACCCTGTTTAATTCCTAGACTGCCTCACAAAGGCCTCTTACAATATATCAATTTGGATCCTCAGACCCCAGATACAAAACAACTCATCATGATCCACTTCTTCTCTCAGAGTTTCCCTGATATTAGGGCCAAATTTAAATATCTAGTGAGAGGACTCCTGACTCCACAAGTAAAAGAAGTCTTAGTGGTGCCTTTAAGGTGTACCATGGGAAAGATGGGAAAAGCCTGAAAACAAAATACCTGATGCTAACCAAGGCCTTTTGACTGGCCATAGCAACTTCCCAGTCTCCCTGGCCTCCCAAAACCTGACAATCTCCAGATCCCTGTTTCAAATTCAGTCAGGAGGGTCACTGGGCCCAGGCCTGTCTGATCCTTCATAAACTACACAGACCTTACCCAAGGTGCCATCAAGAAGGCCATTGGGGTGTTGACTGCCCCCATGTACCTTGTGGCTTGGGGACATCAAGCCCATATGGCCCTTCAGCCTATCTCCTAGATCTGGCCATGGATGACTGAGGGAGCCCGGGATCCCTTGGCCTGACCACTGACATCTCTCTTTGGGAACCTCAGGTAGATATCACAGTATCAGAAAGATCTATCTCCTTCTGGACACTGGGGTCACCTGTGTTCTGGCAGAGTTTTAGGGACCCATATCTTCTTGTTCCCGTTATCAGGGTAGAGTAACAGCTTTAGCAAATTCATCAAACCCCACCAAAAATATCACCCAGGCTCAATATCTACTCTCCATAGCCTCGGGGGACTTAAGCTTCTTATCTCTGATCTTTTAAGAAAGAATCTTCTATGCCCTTTGAGCTGCCCACCACATGGGTATACTCCCTGCAATTCCCTTCATGGTCCTACCACGTGTGCAATTCTACTTACTAAGACACTTGAACTTCTCCAGCTAATTTCTCATCTACCTGTTCTAACCACTTCTCTCTCCCCTTCTACTGGGTAGGTATCACTACAGAGCTTCCTGCTTTGTTTACTTTTACTACAAAAGCCACACAGGTGTGCAAGGATAGCTTCCCCTTCGGAGCTGGAGGTATCCAGGATACTTTTCTTCACAGATATAGGCATAGCCTGACTCCCCGACAGTCCAGATACCTTTCCCCTTCACAGGTATTGGTATCCAGGATACATTTCCCTTCAGAGCTAGAACACCTACAAGTATAGCCTGGCTTCCAACATATGGAATTGGATACTATAAGGATTCAGGCATTATTCTGGCCTGCCCCTGTCACCTGGCAGAATGCACTCAGGCAGTACCCTGGTCAGCCCAGGGTTCCACGGAGTCTACAGGCAAGTGTAAAGGACCCCTTTAAAAGAAAGACCCGCCCACTTAACGGTCTTTTTGCCTGCTCATCTCTTTCTGCTGTCTTCTCTTTCCTGCTGTTCCCCTAGGGCAGACCGGACTTTTCCTGTCTCCCTACTCTCTCCTGTCCTCTCTCTCTCTGTCTCTGTGTCTCTTTACCTCTTTTCTCTTCCCTCCCCTCTTCCATCTATGTTCCCAGTTGGTCAATACCTACCTCTCCCTTCACTCCCTTTCCCAATAAACTCCATGTGGGTCTGTTGAGTTTTGTGGTTTGTGTTTCATCACCAGCAGCTGCAGCAAAACAACAGATACTACCCTTCTTAACCCCCCTTCTCCTGCTTTTCTTAATCCTACTAGTTGTACCTCTTACCTTATAAACCTCTTGTCTAGATTTCTTCAACAATAGATTCAAAAGATTTCTAATTAAACTTTTAACCAGTTACTATTACAGGATTACCAGCCCCTAGCTACAGAGTCAGAAACTTGTAGCACCCAGTTACATCCTGTCAATGAAGATTAAGATTGCTTCAAGAACCTTGACGCATGATTCAACAGGAAGTAGTCTAGTGATAGCATCGCTCCATTTCCTGCGACCCGAATGTTTATCAGTAATAAACAAAAAAGGGGATTGTAAGCCCCTCAAGCCACGAGAGTGGCCAGGTCCGCCCCCCTCCCCCAAGCACCTCTAACTGCCAGGTTCCACCCAAAGAATACTCTTAACTGCCCTAACTGCTGAACCCTGCCCTCACCCTACAGAACAAAAAGCCCAGTCTCTGGACTTGAAACTCTACCTATCTCCACCCTGGAAAGCTCGACCCTGAAAAGTTCCACCCCCCCTTCCCAAGAAGCTCTATATAAGTCCTGTATCCTGTTAAGTTTACTGCTGTTTCTCTCCTGTGCAGAGGTAGCCACCCTCCTGGTTTTTTCCCTCTCAATAAACCTTTTGTGAGGTTTGTTGTGTGCTGTTACTGTTAGACCCCCGAAAACTGAAGTATCCGGGGTCCCAGGCCACGTTCTCGGTCACCCCAATCACCAGGTGGATTCGAGAGCTTGCTGCAAACTGCATGAGGCTTTATTGTAATTTAACGAGCTAACCCCATGTTAGCTCAGGTCTTTCACCCACCCGCCATGGAGGATGACTAGAAAAGACGGCTCCTAGGGGCTCCCGAAAGATCTTATAGGGTAGCGTAAGGGGAGTGTCTAGGGGTGCGCACAGGCTCACGATTGGTGTGCCTCCAGCCTTCGAGGGCTTGCCCTGTGTTGATTGGTCAACTGGTTGTTATGGCCCGTAGGCCCTCCCAGGGTGGTTGCTATGCTCTCTACGTCATTGCTGTGCGCTTGTCTGTAAAGCACACCCAGAGCCATAAAGCATAACACCACCAGCTAACTTCTGATTGGTTCCTTGTCACGAGACAGGCATCTGACTTTCTAGTGACTAACTTCTGATGGGTTCCTTGTCACGAGACAGGCATCTGACCTCTAAGTGACCAAGGCAGGTTTATGGCAAGCACATGTTCGGCTGTTATGGCTGCCAAAAGGGAAGCTGGTTCCTTCATTACTTTATGGCATTCCTTAGCTCCTGGCTGCCAGGATATCTTTCCATCTGAGCTGTAATATGTAATCTTTCCTGGCCATCCCTGCCATTGTCCATTGGAGCCATGAACAAGGCGGCCATGGTGACTGAGATGGGGGTTGTATATGGGCTCCACAACACGGACACTACTCATTGCAGCTGACCACGATACAGCTGTTGCTGAGTGCCAGATCTGCCAAAGACCAACACTGAACCACAGATATGGCACCATTTCCTGGGGTGACCAACTAGTGACCTGATGACAGGTTGGCTATATTGGACCACTTCCTCCATGGAAAGAGAAATACTTTGTCCTTAGTGGAGTAGATACTTATTCTGGCTATGGATTTGCCTTTCCTGCACGTAATGCTTCTAGCAAAGCCACCATCTGTGGGCTTACAGGATGCCTTTTCCGCCATCATAGTATTCCATATAGTATTGCTTCTGACCAAGAAACTCATTTCACAGCCAGAGAAGTGCTATAAGTAGGCCCAAAATCATGTGATCCACTGATCTTACCATGTTCCTCACCATCCTGAAACAGCTAGCCTGAAATAGTCTTTTAAAGACACAGTATAGTGCCAACTAGGTAGCAGCAGCCTGGAGGGCTCCAGAAGGCAGTATATGCTTTGAATCAGCATCCAATATATGGTACAGTTTCTCTCATAGCCAAGGTCAATGGGTCCAAGAATCAAGGTGTGGAAAACTAGCTCCACTAGGGAAAAAAAATGCTTCTTGCTCCTGCAATCTCAAGTTCTGTTGACCTAGAAGTTTTGGTTCCAGAGTGGGGAGTGATGCTGCCAGCAAACATTCCACTGAATTAGAAGCTCAGACTTCCTCCTGGTCACTTTGGGCTTCTAATGCCCTTAAACCAAAAGACTTAGTGTTAGGAGGGGTCCTTGACCCAGGTAGATTATCAAGGGGAAATTGGGTTTCTTCTCCACAGTGGAGGTAACAAAGATTTGTCTGGAGGGCAGGATATCCTTTAGGGTGACTCTTAGTACTAACATGTGAATGGGAAAGTACAACTTAACCCAGGCAAGATGGCAAAGGGCACTGGCCCATCAGGAATGAAGGCATGGCCACTTCTCCAGGAAAAGCACCAAGACCTACTGAAGTGCTTGCTAAGGGTAGAAGAAATACAGAATGGGTAGTACAGGAAAGAGACATATTGTCCTGGCTGTTATTGATGTCTTTTTATGGTGGCATTTAAGCATCTGGTTTGGGGAGGATTGTAATTCTAGTGCTGCTATCTGGTCTGGTCTTTGTTGGGCAGGTGTTTTATTCCTTGGTTTCTGTTGCCTTCTCTGGTTCTTAGAGTGTGGTGTCTGTGTGTTGCCTGGTAGGGAATTCTTCTGGAATCCTGATAGGTGTGGCCACTGGGGGTTCCAGGTAAGATGTGTTTCTAGGTTTTTGGAGCTGACACTTAGGCATGGAGATAGCATAAGAGGAGGGTTTGAGGTGTCTCACAGGAGGGAGGAGAGCAGGGTGGTGGTCAACCAAGGTCTGTTTAGTCCCTAGGGAATGGAGGCACAGAGTGAGGAGAGGCCACAGCAGAAGGTCTGCTACAGAGCTGGTGATGAAAATGGCAGACTGGCTAAGGCCAAGTGACCGATTGCAGAAACAAGGGTTATAGTTGATATGACTGTTTGTCATATTTTGTTATTAAGAGAGTATCAGTGCCCTTCTCCAGTAGATCTCACAGACCTTTCCCTCCAAATCTCCTTCCCCAACTCAATGTTTTACCCCAGCCAGCTGGTGATGAGAAGCAGGAATTCCCTGGGAACCAGCAGGTCACTCCAGCCAGGGACACAGGTAGGTTGACTATAGATCTTCACCTCTCCTGACACTCCCCAAATCCAACCCTCCAGGCTCATCCCCAGCTCTGCAGCAGACCACAAGCAGGCCTCTCTTGCCTCCCTGCCCCCATCTCCAGTGGATCACACAGATCTTCCCCTCCTCACCTAACTCCCCCCACTCAGGGCTGTATCCCACCCCCAGTTTGTGCTAGCCAAACCTGACAGAGAAGCAAGTAGGCCAGCATAGCAGGTAGATAAGCTGTAGATCTTCACTCTCCCTCCTGTCCTCCAAGGTCAATCCACCATTTTCACCCCCAGCTCTGTACCAACCACCTACTGTGGCTTGTCCTCACTCTCTGGCCCCATTCCTGGGAGACTAAACATCCTAGTGGAACACCCGCTTCCCTCCCTCCTATGGAATACCTCAGCCCTGCTCCTTAGCTATCCCCATGCCTAAGGGTCAGCTCCATACCTAGAGACACATCTTACCTAGAACCCCCAGAGGCCACAGCTATCAGGATTCCAGAAGAATTTCTTACCAGGCTACACACAGTCACCACTCTCTCCTAAGAACCAGAGAGGGCAACAGAAACCAAGGAACAAAACACTAATCCAGCAAAGACAAGACCATATATTGGAGCTAGAATTACAATCTTCCCAAACCCAGATGCTTAAATGCCACCATAGGAAGACATCAGTAACAGCCAGGATAACATGGCTCCACTAGATCCCAGAAACCCTATCAGCAGGTCCTGAGTATTGCAACATAACCAAGACACAAGAAAAAGATCTTAAAACAGCCTTTATTTATTTATTTATTTATTTATTTATTTTTGGTTTTTCAAGACAGGGTTTCTCTGTGTAGCTTTGGAGCCTATCCTGGCACTCACTCTGGAGACCAGGCTGGACTCGAACTCACAGAGATCCGCCTGCCTCTGCCTCCTGAGTGCTGGGATTAAAGGCGTGCGCCACCAACGCCCGGCTTAAAACAGCCTTTGTAAATATGATAGTGATTCTTAAAAAGCAGACATACACGCACATGCACACACACCAAATAACACTGCTCATTGATATCCTTCAACATCAATGGGCTCAGTTCTCCAATACTGAAAAAATAGATGTGAAAACATGATCAAATTTTTTCTTCTGCATTCAAGAAACACCTTAACATCAAGGATAGATATCACCTCTGGGTAAAAGGATGGAAAAAGATATTCCAAGCAAATGGACCTAAGAAGCAAACTGGTGCACCCATTTTAACATCTGACAAAATAGACTTCAAACTGTAAGATCCCCGGAGACTCAGGCCCTCAGGATCTCAGCCCAGGACTGGCTACCCCAATCACCATGTGGAGGCGGAAACTTGATGCAAACAGCACGAGGCTTTATTGTAGTTGTTTAACGAGCTAACCGAATGTTAGCTCTGGTCTTTCATCCATCCACCAGAGAGGGCAATAGAAACCAAGGAACAAAACACTAACCCAGCAAAGACAAGACCATATATTGGAGCTAGAATTACAATCTTCCCAAACCCAGATGCTTAAATGCCACCATAGGAAGACATCAGTAACAGCCAGGATAACATGACTCCACTAGATCCCAGAAACCCTATCAGCAGGTCCTGAGTATTGCAGATGACTACAAAAGACGGCAGGAAGCCACTGCATAGAGATCTTTTAGGGCAACATAAGGGGAGTGTCTAGGGGTACACAAAGGCTCAGGATTGGTGTGCCTCCAGGCTTGGAGGGCCTGCCCAGTGTTGATTGGTCAACCATTAGGACCTCCCAGGGTGGTTGCTATGCTCTGCGCATCATTGCTGTGCACTTGTCCATAAAGCACACCCAGAGCCGTAAAGCATAGCACCACCAGCTAACTTCTGATTGGTACCTTGCCATGAGGCAGGCATCTGACCTCCTAGTAACCAAAGACAAGGTCAAGCAAGCACGTGCTAGGCTGTTATGGCTGCTGAAATGGGGAGCTGGTTCCTTCAAAACCAAAACTAATCAGAAGAGACAGGGGAAGATACTACACACTAAAAGGAAAACTACACCAAGAGGACATTGAAATTCTTGACATCTATGCACCAAACACAAAGGCGCCCTAGTTCATAAAAGAAACACTTCTACAGCTTAAATCCCATATTGACCCTCACACACTGATAGCGAGAGACCCCACTCTCATCTAAACAAAACTACACAGATAAATCCTGGAACTAACTGAATGATTGATGTTATAAACCAAATGGGCATAACAGACACTTACAGAATATTTTCCCCTAAACATAAAACAATATACCTTCTCAGCACCTCATGGAACTTGCTCCAAAATTGGCCATATACGTTGACACAAAGCAAGTCTCAAAAGATACAAAAAGTTGAAATAAAACCCAGAAGGAATGGAGGACACCAAGAAAACCAAGCCTTCTAAATCAACACGATCAAAGGATCAAAGCACATATGAACTCACAGAGGCTGAAGCAGTGTGCGCAGAGCCACAGATCCAAACATGGTTCCTCTGCATATCTATTATGTCTTCCAGTTTAGTGTTTTTAATGGGGTTTCTGAGGGTACAAATTAGAGGGCCTCTGATTTTTGTGCCTTCTCTTGGGCTTCTTTCCTTCTGTTTGTTTCTTTGTTTCATCCAATTTCAGTGTGTTAGATTGTTTTATCTTATTATATTTCATTTTATTATTTTAAAAATTATTTATGAAATTAAAAAAGATATCAGTGGTTGTCATATTTAAGTTGAGATATAAAGGAATGTCCCTCAAGACACAGTGTCAGTTATCCTAAATGTATAGTGCATCTGCAGTCTGTCTGTGTTTCCCCTTCCCTTCTTTAGATTTGCTAGTCTAGGGTTATTATTTATTCCCTGCAGTTGTACAAAGGATAGTTATATCATGCTAGGCAGAATTATGACATGGTTAAGTGTATAATGCATTAGTTGGAAAAGTGGCAAGTTGAAGTGTACAGAGTTCTGGCAGGATATAACCTAGGTATTGTCTTCGTTTGGAAATTAAGCATGACATACAGAGGTAAGATTGTGTGTCAAGTAGAGAATTGTGATGGCTATTCTTGGTTGTCAACTTGACTACATCTGGATTAAGCAAAAACCCAAATGGCTGGGTACACCTGTGAGGGTTTTTTTTTTCCTTAATTAAATCATTTGAAGTGGGACTCACTTCTAATCCAGATCCTTGAGGTGGAAGATTCACCTTTAATCTAGGCTACACCTTCTGCTGCAGCCTATATAAAAGCATGGAAGAAGACAACCCCCCTCTCTTTGCCTGCTTGTCCTTCCTCTCACTAGCAAGCTCATTCCTTCAGTGTTATTAGAGCCTGCTTCTTTGAGATTCTGGCATATACTGAAGACCACATGAGACATCCAGCCTCTCGGACTGAACAACTACTGGATTCTTAGAACTTCCATTGGTATATAGCCATTGTTGGACTAGCTGGCCCACAGCCTGTAAGCCACTCTAATAATAAATCTCTAGATTATAGGTAGGTAGGTAGATAGATAGATAAACAGATAGATGGATAGGCAGACAGACAGACAGATTAAGCTACTGTTGAAGTAGTTTGCAGCATAATATTATCCTAACTAAAACATAAACCTTATACAAAAAAAATGATTAAATTGTATGAAGCTATACAGAATCGACACATTAAAGATGAAAATACTTAATCCCCAAAAGCATAATTTCAGTATAGAGATGTAAGGGGTGAAAGCTTAAATGGTGGCAACCCTAATAGCCAGGCTTTCGTTTTTGATGGCAGTGATCAAAACTAAGGTCCTAGACAAACATTATCAGCCGTGTGTTGGAACCTGTTGGGAGCACAAGTTCTTAATCTCCTACTAAATGAGAAACTACAGATGTAGTCCAGTATTCCATATGTCAGCACATCTTATGGGTAATTCTGGCGCATGCTATAGTTTGTGAGTCTCTGTTCTATAGCAAGAAAACTACTGATATTTAGGAGGCATACACAACTACCAACTAAATTCTGGCCAGTAAGAGCTAAACAGAAATGGGGAAATAGGAGTTCTTTTGCCCATTCTGACTTCATGCTGACATGAATTCAGATGTGATGGCTAGAGCCCTGGAAACTGTCTCAGGCAATGATGATCCTAGGAAATGAATCCATGTATGGTCTGAGCAACAAAATGGAACGAGTCTGGGGCACTGGCCCTATGGGGAGCTATCACATCAGCTCTGAACTGAATGACTAATTCTCCGAACAAAGCATAGTTCTGCCTGTCGCTTCAAGTTATGTCTCATACAGTTATGACCAGAGTCTAACCAATGTATCATTCTAATTAAGTTAGCCTCCATTCCCCTTACTTCCTGAGATATTCTTTAATATAAGAATGTGTTATTTTCTGGACTTGTCACAAGTTATCTGCTAGATTGCTTTTGTTTCCAGTTTGCTTCCCTTATCATCGAACAACCCAACATCCAACACACTTCCGTCCTCACAGCGTAGGCTCGGTGAACACCTGCCAAGTTGACTAGACAGATGGAAGGGTGAATGCAGGCAAGCCAAATTTTGTCCAGGTTTTCACCCCTGACAAACTGAAGAAGCTCCCCAAAGCAAGCCTTTTGTCCCAATACTCTTCACTGTCCATATCACACTTCCATCCCACATTTCAATTTGAACATGGAACAACAATAAGAGTAACCAGAAAGTTTAGATGGCTTACAATATGCCGAGGACAAATTGTAATGAAGGACAGGCCTTCCACAATGACAGTCTTCTTTAAACTCTCAGGTCCATCGAAGGAGAAAAGTCTGAGAAACTGTCACAGCCAATAGAGCCTAAAGAGTCAAAACAATGAAACTTAGCAGGATGGGATCCTGGCCCAGTAAGCAATATTAAGCAAACCCCAGAACTTTGCAGGAACTACAGACTTTAGGCAATAATTCTCATGTAATCCAAACTGGTTCATTATGACAAGTATTTATTTATCTCAAAAACTGGAAGCTTTTTTTTTGAGACAGGGTTTCTCTGTGTAAAAGCTCTGGCTGTCCTAGAACTCACTTTGTGGACCAGTCTAGCCTCAAATTCAGAAAGATCTTCCTGCCTCTATCTCCCAAGTGTAACAGCAGCTAGCGCTACAACATTTCATGGGCTCTGGTGAGAGAATCTGAGGGTTAAATAAAGACAAGACAACAGGTTATTCTTGCAAGGAGAATGCCATTTATTTTCAAAGGGGAGAAGACTTATATATCAACAGCAGTCACAGTGGAAATTTACTCAGACCAAGGTCCATGTTTCCCAGGCCTGGCCCCTGGCAATGGGCAGATAGTTTGCATACTTGCATACAGGCCTTGGCGGAAAGAGGGAAGTGAACGCCTAATCCAGGGGGACAGAGAACACCAAGAGCACCTTAGGTCAGCCAGCAGGGTCCCAACACCCAAGTGCTGGGAATAAAGGCATTTATTATTAATGAAGTCTGTTATTAATAGGGAAACTGTGGGGCAGAGAGGGGACATATGAATCTCAATAGTACCTGCTCATTTGCTCAGAAAGTTTAAAACTGTTCTTAAAAAATGCTTATTCGTCAGGTGTTGGTGGTGCACACCTTTAATCCCAGCACTCAGGAGGCAGAGGCAGGCAGATCTCTGTGAGTTCTAGGCCAGCCTGGTCTCCAGAGAGAGTGCCAGGATAGGCTCCAAAGCTACACAGAGAAACCCTGTCTCAAAAAAACCAAAAAAAAAAAAAAATAGCTTACTGGGGCAGCAAGATGGCTCAGTAGGTAAAGACATTTTCCAGGAAACCTGACTGCCTGAATTTGATTCTCCAGAAGCCAAGTCAACTTCCCCAAGTTGTCCTTCAATCTCCACATTCATGCTATGGCACAAATATGTGCTTACACACAGCCCCAAAAACAAATAACTCTAAAAAAAAATTTGTTTGCTGACAACTGAAGTGTGCCACAGAACTTGTATAATGTATATTCCCATAAAGACCAATATATGATGAATCCTATATCACAGATACCTAATCTAAGTCCTGGAAGCACATGCCTAAACATTTCTTCTGAACCAAATTTATTTGATCTAGTCATTTAAATAATATGAATGGATTATTATGTGCCAGCAAGGGACTAAATTTCAGTGATAATGAAGGAATCAGCTCCCCATTTCAGCAGCCATAACAGCTGGACATGTGTTTTTCTGACCTTGCCTAGGTCACTAGAGGTTAGGTGCCTGCCTCATGGCAAGGAACCAATCAGAAGTTAGCTGGTGGTGGTATGCTTTACGGCTCTGGGTGTGCTTTACGGACAAGTGCACAGCAATGACGTGCAGGGCATAGCAACCACCCTGGGAGGGCCTATGGGCATAACAACCAGTTGACCAATCAACACAGGGCAAACCCTCCAAGCCTGGAGGCACACCAATCCTGAGCCTGTGTATATCCCTAGACACTCCCCTTATGCTGCCCTATAAGATCTGTATGCAGCAACTTCGAAACTGTCTTTTGTAGCCATCTGCCATGG
This sequence comes from Cricetulus griseus, assembly GCF_003668045.3. Taxonomy (NCBI): domain Eukaryota; kingdom Metazoa; phylum Chordata; class Mammalia; order Rodentia; family Cricetidae; genus Cricetulus; species Cricetulus griseus. Next base: position 418,533,559 of record NC_048595.1, read on the forward strand.
TGGATGGACGAAAGACCCAAGCTGACATGGGGTTAGCTCGTTAAACAACAATAAAGCCTCATGCAGTTTTCATCAAGCTTTCTACTCAGTCTGGTGATTGGGGTGGCCACGGTCCTGGGCTAAGATCCTGAAAGCCTGAGCTTTTCGGGGGTCTTACAATAATATGAGAAAAACTCCCAGAGTCAAAATTTAGAGGAAAGAATGGTTTTGCACTGGTCCACTGAAGCTTAAGTGTCATGGGCAAAATTTTCAAGCATATACAATTCTAGAATATGTCATATTAGCATGTGGATAGTATATGCAATCCTTCAACAACTAAAAACAACTGGGCCTGGTGTTTAACTAGAAGGAATAATTATTTACAATGAAACTAACAGATAGTACATATTGTCAAAAACAGGTAAATTATACATTATAAACTAAAAGGCTGATATAAGAAAGGGTTTGCCTTATCCCAGGTGCCAAATAGTAAAGGCTAAATACACCCCTTTTCTATGCTTAGAGAACACCTTCAGTCAGAAAATTGTGCCATAGAACTCCCCTTTAATGACACCCAATGTAAATTTTCATAATCTGTATTTTAACTGTTAAGCCAATTCTCCAGCCTCCTGCAACTTGTATTTTGGTAGGACATAGCATTTCATTACCAGCCACCACCCTAAACAAACATGTGGCATCGTGCTGGTCAAGCTGAAATTCCATTTTCCTATAGTAGTAATGTGGTACACTCATACAGAAGGGCGTTAATATTGTACTTCGAAGACACATTCTGCAAAGCTTATTTTCATTGAGTTTGACTCCCAAAGTCTGAATTAATATCAATGAGAAGTATTCACGCTAAATAACCACCTGGAAAAAGACCCAAGTGTAATAGACTGAATGCATCCTGCTACCAAAATCACATGCAGAAGTCCTTCCTACCCCCGATATGATAGCATTAAAAGGTAGGGAGGTAATTATATCATAAAGGCCGGGTCCTTGTGAATGGTAAGTGTTCTTATAAGAGACCCCAAAACTGACGGGGGGGGGGGATTATTTTCATCTATAATTTCATAGCATTGCATAGGTCTTTCATCTGCTTCACTTTATCTGTGAAAGTTCAACTGAGACCCCAAACACATTCAATCCTTCTCACCTCCTCTGTGTGGACCATTCTCATACTCACCCCAGGAACTGCAGAGATCTGCCTATTTCCACCATTCTACAGCTACATGTGTAAGCTATGGCCCCTGGCTTTTGCATGGATGCTGAGTATCTGAACCTAGGTCCTCATGGTTGCATAGGCAAGCACTTTACCCATGGAGCAATCTCCCTAGCCCCCAGTCTGAAGACAGCTTAGGTATGTTTTGGAATGACATGAGATAGAAGCACATTTTAGAAGAAAGTAGGGGAGTTGTCATAGTTACCTTCAACTGTCAACTTGACACAAATTAAGAGTAACCCAAGAAGAGGGAACCTCAGCTGAGGAATTTTCTAGATCAGCTTGACCTGTAGTCATATGGTCTGTGAGGCAGTTTCTTAATTGCTAATTGATGTAGGTGGGTCCATCCTACTGTGGGCAGCACCATCTCTAGGCAGTTGGTCATGGGATATATGAGAAGGGGAGTTGAATAATCTGGGTGGCAAGCCAGTAAGCAGCATTCCTCATGGTTTCTTCTTTCAAGTCACGGCCTTGCGTGTCTGCCTTGGCTTCCCTTGATGATGGATTCTAACCTGTAAAATGAACTATGCCCCTTTTCTCCCCAAAATGTTTGTAACTTGTTTTGGATTTTATAGGAACCTGATTAAGAGACTTTGAATTTTTTATTATTTTTTCCAAGAAATTATTTTTTATTAGTTCAAATTAGAAACAAGCCTGCTTCACATGTTAATCCCTGCTCCCTCTCCCTCTCCCTCCCCTCCTCCCCACCCCCCACCAGCCTTTCACCTCACACCCCCCCTCCCCAGGGAGGGTGAGGCCCTCCATGGGTGATCCCCAAAGTCTGTCATATCATCTTGGGCATGGCCTCGGCCCTCCTCCATGTGTCCAGGCTGAGAGAGCATCCCTCCATGTGGGATGAGCTCTCAAAGTCCTTTCTTATGCCAGGGATAAATACTGATCCACTACCAGAGGCCCCATAGAGTGCCAAGGCCTCCTCACTGACATCCACATTCAGGAGTCTGGATCAGTCCCATGCTGGCCTCCCAGACATCAGTCTGGTATCCATGCATTTCCCCTTGTTCAGGTCAGCTGTTTCTGTGGGTTTCACCAGCCCAGAGACTTTGATTTTTTAAAGGGACCTTGAACTTTTGAAGTATTGAACTTTTAAAAGACTATAGGGCTTTGAAAGCTGGACTATGTTTTATATTGTATTATTAATATGACATCTTGTAGACAAACAAGAAAGGTAAAGTTATGGTCTCAAGTGCTGTGTTTGCATGTTAAAATTGACAAAAAGTAGAATATCACAGCTTCAACTGTCAACTTGACACAAACCTAGAGTCACCTAGGACTCTCAACTAAAGAATTGCCTAGATCAGATGGCTGGTATCTGTAAGGCATTTACTTAATTGCTAATTAATGTTAGATGGCCCAGCACACTGTGGACAGTGCCATCCCTAGGCAAGTGGGTCTGGGCAATAAGAGTCGAGGCTGAACAAGAGCTCAAAAGCCCTTCAGTCAGCATGCTCTCTATGGTTTCTGCTTCAAGCTCCTGCATTGAATTCCTGCCTTGACTTCCCTTAGCAAGCAACTGTAACCTATAAAATGAATCAAACCCTTCCCTCCCCAAGTTGGCTATGTCCATGGTGTTTATCACAGCAACAGGAAGCAAACTAGGGCAGGAGTTAATTCTACAGGTGCTGGAAGAAAGATGTTACAGGGAGAAAAGAACTAGAGCAAAGACCCTCTGGGGGAAATATGCTTTACAAGATTGAGAAATGTCCAAGAGGCCAGCATGTGTGTAGCAAAGGGTATGAGACCTGAGGAAAAGAAGAAGAGAGGTGAAGCAGGGAGCACTGATTTCACAGGGCCTGGGGGCCATGAGCATGGTTGGCTTTTTACTCTGAGAGAAACAGGAAGTGGAAGTTTAAGTAGAGGAGAGCCATTATCTAACTGTTCTGAGATTTATTCTGGCCAGTTCTGAGAATAGAATTGTTGTATGGCCAAGACAAAAGCAGAAAAACCTGTTAAAGGGTAATTATAGGTGAGGGATGATGAGGCTGCAGGCCAGAATAGTATGAACAATTTGAATCTTGATGGGTGGGATACAGGATGTAAGTGACAGAGAGGAGCCAAGAATGATCACACTGTCACACACACACACACACACACACACACACACACACGCACACGCACACGCACACGCACACACACACACACACACACACACACACACACACACACACAGCACTTATTAAGGAAAGAGGCCACGAATTTGAAAGCGAGCAAGATGGGGCTACATGGACGGAGGATTTGAAGGGAGGAAAGGGAAGGTGGAAATGATGTAATTATATTATAATTTTTAAAAAAATTAAGAATGCAAATAGCAGGACTTGAGGAAAGAATACAAATGTGGTTGCTTGGCAACCTTCCATTGGCACTTTCTGGTAAGACAGAGCAAGCACAAGGAGAGTAGGTGTCTGTGAACTGAAAGAAACTTTGAGTTCAGCAGAGGGGCACATTTCAGATATGCTCATCGCTTCTTTCCAACATTCCTGATGTAACAGCAACATTGCAAGAAGAAAAGAAAATTCCCCAAAACCAATGTCTCTGAGGCAAATATGTTCTAAAAGACTTAAACTCAAAAAAAGACCAACTCTGAAAATGAAAATTTTTCAAAGCTGCTTGAAATGATTTGCCTGTACTTGTCTTTTCATATATTGCATTGGAATAGAATTTATGAATTTAAAACTCTACAGAAAAATTCTAGATGTTTATCAATGAATATAACTTTGGTGACAGCAGTTATGGAAATCTGCACTCTCCCTTGTCACTTCCAGTGTTGTGTGATGTATATGGGTCTTTCCATTTCACCCTCAAAATAATCTCGTGATGCCATTGTCATCATTTTACCCCTTGAGAAAATTCAAGACAGTGGAGAAAACTTAGACATCTTTGTACTTTAAAAAATATTTATCAGTTGTTATTTAATGGAAGAATACATCAGATATTGCAGGTTTGGTTTCAAACCACCTCATTAAAATTATTCATGTTAATATTGCCTAATGCAAGTTCTGAAACTCTCTTTTGTTTCTAAGTGCAAGTAAGAGTCATGTTTACACAAGTGTGTCAGTTCATTGTGTCTGAAATAAGAAATAGACAAAACAGTAATGGTTAATCTTGATTGATGGGATTTAAAATGAACACCAGACATGCCCATGAGGTGTTCTCCAGATTAGGCTGGCTGAGTTGGAAAGACTACCCTAAATGTGGTCTGTTCTATTCCCTGTGTTGGGATCCTGGAGTAAATTAAAACAAAACAAAATAAAACAGGAGAATGTGAGCAAAGCACGGTCATCATCATCTCTCTCTCTCTCTGCTTCCTGGATGTGACTGCAATATGACCTGCATCTTCTTCTCCTGCTGCCATCCTGCCACCGTCTCTGACATTATGGACTGTGCCCTCTAGCTGTGAGACAAAACAAACCTCCCCCACTTAAGTTGCATTGGCCAGGTATTTTTTCACAGAGAATCAAGTAATTACTATAATGCCTCAATTTTAAAGTAGTTCAATGTTGAAAGTTGCTGATCACTGTTGGAGTCTTCAGTCATCTTTTTGCTCATAGGTTTTGCCTGGATGTTGAAGGCTGCTGACTGGTTGTCTTGGTTGCTGAAAGTTGGGTGGATACAGCAATTTCTTCAAATAAGAAAGACATAAGTAAAGTCTGCTCAATATTATGTCTTCCCTTCACAAAGTATGTCTCTGTAGCCTGTGAGTTTGTTTGATAGGATTTGTTTGTTTTTTGACACAAGTTTTCAAATAACCAAGGCTGATCTTGAACTGAGTAATAGCTAAGGACAACTTTGAATGCTTGGTTGTCCTGTCAATCCTTCAAGTGCTAGAATTATGGGAGAGTACTACCACACCCAGATGTAGACAGATGGATGGATGGATGGATGGATGGATGGATGGATGGATAGATAGGTAGATGGATGGATGATAGGATAAGATATATAGATATAATATTTTCAAAATAAAAGCCAGTATTGTCAAACCCTATCTATCACTGATTTACCAACTGAGATTATGTAATATTCAAATCTGATGTCATTTCAACAAGTTCTCCACATCTTCACCAGGATTAAACTTCTTGAGGTAAGGATCAGATTATTTTCTTTTTTCGTTCATAAGAAACAACTCATCCACTAAGGTTTCATCATGAGATTGCAGCAATACAGCCTAGGCCCTTTACTTCTGCTGCTGTTCCTGCTGCATCTTTAGTGACTTCCTCCCATGAAATCCTGACTACCTCACACACATCTGTGACGATTTTCCTTGTGTTAATGGAATAAGATTCACCTTAATATTAATTCTTTTTCCTTTTTTTTGGCTTTTTATTTTAGACCTCAAAACTTGCTGATTCCTTCTGTTGACCCTGAACAAGTCATCAAAATTGATAAGAAGTAGCCGGGCGGTGGTGGCTCACGCCTTTAATCCCAGCACTCGGGAGGCAGAGGCAGTCGGGTCTCTGTGAGTTCGAGAACAGCCTGGTCTACAAGAGCTAGTTCCAGGACAGCCTCCAAAGCCACAGAGAAACCCTGTCTCGAAAAAAAAAAAAAAAACCAAAAAAAAAATTGATAAGAAGTATAGTTTGTGTCTGTTACACTACTCATTGGTTTTGACTACAAATATTAGAAAACACAGTGTACATGGACATACATTCTCCCTTCATGAGTAAATTCAAGTGACATACCCATGGCATTTCTATTACTTCTTAAGAGGAATGTGCACTCAGTATCAGACACGTAGCCCTTTGTTTTCATATTTGTGTACCACCAAGAGTAGCAAAATATAGCAACCCTTTTACTCTTATTGTTGTATAAATTTTACATGAATAAATAAGCATGCAAATTTTCAATTGCTATTGCCCAGCTCCATCAGAGAAATTACTGTCTATATATTCCAGGTGAAATATGTCTCTTAAATAGTAAGACTTGAAGTCAAAATTATTCCTTGATTTATGACTACAGAATAGCTGTTGTGTTAGCAGACAGGAAAACCTCATGAGACTCTGTATACATCTCCATCTGGAGCTGGAGTTACAGGCAGCTGTTGGGCGTCTGGTGTGGGTGCTGGGAACCAACTTAAGCATACGTTCTTGCTGTGAAACCAACCATATCTCTGGCCCGAAACAAACCAACCCCTAGTAACCTCACACTTTTCTTCCACAGCTACATCTCCTCCTTCTGCCTTTGTAGAACTGAAGAGAAGGAGTTTTGCTGGAGATAGACATTGGCCAGGGGAATATTGGACTGCTTTGGTCTACCTGGACCATTCAATCTTTATATCATCAATAAGTCATTTCACTTTTATAGCATTTGGGTGATCATTTCCATTATATCCATTACTTAGCTGTTTGATTTAAGAGGTCTAGCCTCCAGCCTCTCCTGGCTTTTCTAAATGCTACCCTCCCCTCAGCTTAACAATTTCTAGGTTTTAAGTTAAAGTGAGAGATGTGTGCCTCTTCCTTTCCCTAGAACATATACTGTGTATGTAAGGCAATGGAGGGCCATTAACTGGTGTGATTTCAGTGTTGTTGTGTTTCGGGGACCAGGGAGGCTGGAATAGAGGAGAATTTGGGGAACAGCTGATCTTTGGAACACTCTGAACACAATGTTTATTGCTTCCATTGACCAGTATGAGCAAGGTTCATGTCATCCCCAAACCACTCTGATGTTGACCTCAAGGATCATCATACCAGATACAATAATGATGAAAGAGTTTGAAATACTGTGAGAATTACCAAAATGTGACCCAGAGTCAAAAAGAAAGCTGATGTGCTTCCTCCACACAGGATTGTCACAGACCTTCAACCTGAGGTGCTGGGGGTGAGGGATCTGCGAAACACGAGAAAGTGAGTGCAGCACACTAAGCTGAGGCACCCTTGTAAGTCCTTACCTTAAGGATCCCGAGAACAAATCCTTCCCTGCCGATTCCATCTGTCACCCCCACATCTGGATGCTCTCTCTGCTCCAAATCAGCCTCTTCTGTGTCCTATGGTTTTCCTCCCCTAATCCAGAGAAAAGCTGTATTAAGTTCAAAGGGGATATCGAGGCCAAAAGGAAGAATAAAACTTAGCTCTTGGTTTTCAGGTCCTTATAGAATATAGGTTAGACAATTGCATGAATGGGTAACAGAGTGCATAACACATGGCAGGCGTCCAGCCTCTGAAACAGTAAGCTCTGACAGGAAATGGACAACTCAAGGCAAATTCTGGGGGAAAGAGAAGAGTGTGTTTTAAACTCTTTTTGGCTTCACCTTGTATTCTTTCGGGCAAGAATCCCTAGCTGTAGCGACCCACTTAGGGAGTATTTCAGTTATAGCTTTGCACATCTCATATGATGTAGGCCACGAGAGCATATGGTATTTGTTTAATCTTGAACTAAAGATGGTAGACCAGGTTATATAAAAGTTCTGCAGATGATTCAGTTCCAGCTTCCTGTGAAAAGCACAAGGAATTCTGACACACAATTACAAAAGCATTCTATGGGGTCTAGCACAAAGCCTCGTCTAAAATAAAAACAAAAACAAAATGCTTAACACAGTGCTAGAGACTAGATAGGAGCCAGTAACATTTACTGAGCATTAGACAGGGGCATTTTTATTTCTCTTTGGTTGGGGAATAGTCCACACTGAAAGATCCCAGATCTGGTTAAGAAGACTGTTTATCACTTTCCATTCATATTTATTCATATATATATATACATATATATATATATATATATATATATATATATATATATATATTCTCTCTTGATAGAAAATATCAAGGGGTCTCCTAGCTTAAAAGAACCTCAGAACTGAGGATGTATCTGCTCCATCCAATGCTTTATGATGGAACAGACTTCTTAAAACATCTGTCATCTATCTATTTATCTATATCTATCTATCTATCTATCTATCATCTATCTATCTATCTAGGGGTGGGTTCATGTGCCACAGTGAACATGTGGCAGTTGGAGGACAAGTTTGTGAAGTCAATTGTCCCCTTCCACCACTTGGACCCTGGGTCTGAACTTAGGTTCAGGCTTCATGGTGGCTGTTTTCACCAGCTGAAACATCTCATCACGACTATTTTTATCTGATTCACAAATGGAAGCCCCTTGTACTGAGGAGGCATAGCCATGTGTGCTCTCCTCTACGTCTGGTTGTTAAGAAGACATTTCCTGGAACAAGGGACTGTACTTTACACAATGTACACAAACACATACACCAAATCACTGTCCTGTTGCACAGGCCTCCTTTAAGAACATACCAAACATCGGAAATTCATTACACAGATATCTTGCTAAAAAAATAATCTGCACAGAAAGGAAACATTCATACTCAAGACTCTGTTGGTAAATCTTACTTGCTATGGAGTAATTTTTTTGTACACTGTGAAGATGTGTCACTCAGGTTGGTTTAATAAAAATCTGAATGACCAATAGCTAGGCATGAGTTCCAGGCACAGAGGGCACTGAGAAGAGGAAGGGTAGATACACCAGGGACACAGAGCAAGCAGGATGGCAACGATGGAGAGGAGGTAATAAAGTCACAATGCAGAAAGTAAACAAATAGAAATGGGTTAATTTAAGTTATAAAAGCTAGTTAGAGACATGCAAAAGCTATCGGCTGAGCTTTCATAATTAATAATAAATCTCCAGTGCCAGGAGTCAATGGTCCTGATGAGAAATGTATCTAACAATATGGGGATATGTATTTCCACATAAGGTCTGAGAAAGCTTTTTTTAAAGTTTCCAAACGTACAACAAAAACAAAAACAAAAACAAAAACAAAAACAAAAACAAAAAAACAGAGCCAAATATGGCTTCCTAGTCCCACAGTCTCTCATACGGGCTGCAGTACAGTGATGTGTCTCCCACCCTCTGTCTGCAGGTTTGAACAGCCAGTGTGTCATGAGGTAAGCTGTGAGGCAGTTTAAGATTTTGCTAATGCAGACAGAAAAGGTTACAGATAAGTAGTAAAGCAGGTTCAGACTGAAAAAACAATAAAACCCAACAACCTCTAAACAGGTTACACCGTGTTTAACAATGTGCATAGGTTTAAGGGGGACAAAAGGATATAGAGTCATAAAAATAGTTTAAAGAGAGAAGTAAAGCAATAAAAAACAAGCCATGTCAAGGAAGGGAAATGTTGTTACACAGGAAGTTTGGAGCTTATGTGGTACTTTGTTAATTTTGAATTTTTTGACTGCTAATGAACGGACAATAGCTACTGAGAGACATTGGATTATAAAAACTACTAAATTAAACCAACCTATATATTTTAAAGATACATTAATGTTAAAATGGAAGTCAGAAAATATATTATGTTGGGGAAGAGTTTATGTTCTTATTTACACAGGAAACAAACGGCTATGGATTTCTTCCAGGTTAGTAGAGATCCAATTAGACTTGGGGGGAGAGAGAGAGACTTCCTGAGTATATTGGGTACAGACATGAAGGAGGAAGCCAAGAAAGACTACAGGACAGCTGACATGTAAGCTGATCCCTGTGTATGGGAACAGTTCAGAGATGGATGATAAATCTTGTTGGCTACAAACTCCTCATGACTTATTATTACATGCCATTTTTTCATATGGCATGTATAGAGGTTTACTTATACAGTTCAAACAAACTTATAAAGTTGACAGATGTCTTTTACCTGCTTAATCATAAAACAAAAAAAATCATCTTTGACTGACATGTACACACCTCACATTCCATACTTGTGTTAATGCAGATATATATGTTACATTCAAAAGTTTATATATTTTCAGAACACAAGGACTAGACACCAATGAAAACAAGTAGCCTAGGTGATCCAGACTCAGATGCCTCTGTTGCAGTTTCCTCAAAATTCTGCATCCAGAACAACTTCAAAGCTGCTAGCTGAGATGGTCCAGTCTCATAGACTATTCTAGCCAAGACCTAATCATTATCCTAATTTTCTCAAGGTCACCCAAAGATGCCAGTGCCCCTGGCAACAGAAAGCAGTCTAGAGAACACAATGCCCACATTCTTAAGAGATGAGGTTGGTGGTTTTGGTCATTTGGTAGGTTATAGATGTTTGTTTTTGTTTAAGGGGTTTGGTTACAAGTTATTGTTGGTCATGGTCAGGAAAAAAGCTAAACAAATGAGATTGCATTCAGGGATCTCTTTCTGAAAAGAAAAAAGGGAGTATAGAAATGGTAGGATAAGGGCTGGAGAGATAGCTTAGAGGTTAAGAGCACTGACTGCTCTTCCAGAGGTCCTGAGTTCAATTCCCAGCAACCACATGCTGGCTCACAACCATCCGCTATGAGATCTGGTGCCCTCTTCTGATGTGCAGATATATACATGGAAGCAGGATGTTGTATACATAATAAATAAATAAAATCTTTAAAATAAAAAAAGAAATGGTAGGATAAAAGGATAGATTATTGAATCTGCTTTTAAACTAAAAGAATCAACTACTGGTCTTAAATACTTTACGTTCTATGAATTTTTGTATATTGATACAAATTGAAGATTATTTTGTTATACTGTATATATGTTTCTATTCTTGTGTAAGATGTTTTTGTATATTGATATAAATTTAAAGTTATTTTTATTATATTGTATATATGTTTCTACTCTTGTGTAAGATATTTTTGTGTATTGATACAAATTTCAGGTTATTTTGTCTTACTATATGTTTCTATTTCTTGCTTAAGGTATTGTACTTATGCAGCTCATTTAAAAATATTAAGTTCTAGTCCTTGAAAGCTATTTAGGATAATAAGGAAATACAGGTTAATACTTAGTCATCTATAACAATCAAACTTAAAGTCATGTTAGGTATGTTTTCAAGGTCAATCAAAGACATATTTTAAATAGATGGCCTTCAAATACTTCAGAAACCTACAGAATATGGTATTTTAAATGTTTTAATAACAAGGATTTTCATGACAGTGAGACACACCTGCTCTTGGCAGCACTAATCTATTTCATAAAAGGATGATGGAATTCAAAGAAACTCCATATGGCGTTTGCTTTCTTTGTGGCAAAAGCTAGCGACTTGGGCAAGAAACTGCCCTTACCTTGACTGCTGACAGTATGCTGTCCAAATTGAACAAGCAGATTAAAAACATTTCTTTTCTGGGGCTGAAGAAATGGCTCAGCAGTTAAGAGGACTGACTGCTCTTCCACAGGAACCTGGTTCAATTCCTGGCAACCACATGGCAACTTATAACTAACTGTAACTCTAGTTTCAGGGACTCGAACACCTTCGCTCAGACATACATGCTGGCAAAACATGAATGAGCATGAAATAAAAATAAGTAAATTATTTCAAAAGCACTTCTTTTCAGTTCTAGAGAGTTTTGTTCAACTCTAGAGAATGTTTTTGCACAGCACAGTAATTAGAACTAATAGCCATGTATCATACATAGCAGAGTAAATCTTAACTGTTCTTACCACAATTCTCTTTTAAAAACATTTGGTGATGAAAATGCTAACAGCTTACTGAATGAGTTCACACAGATCAAAACATCATTCTGTGCTTTGTAAATGTATACAATTTTTATTTGTCAATTATATCTTCACAAAGTTGGGGAGGGGTAGATCCCAAATAGAGATGTAACGCTTTAGTCTTATTATAAAGGGAAATACAGTTCCAAAACAGTAACAAATAACAATGTATTTCTCCCTTCCTATCATCAGTACACTTAAATCCCCACCAAGGTGAGTGTAAGAGGAGATTGAGTCTTGGTGAGAGGAGTTTTAAAATACACCACTCCTCTCCTTTGCTCTATCTGTAGATGCTATTGGTGGAAAGGTATCAGAAAAAGAAGAACCTAAGGAAGTCATGTAAGTTAGATACCTCAATATGATTAGTTGGAGGACACATGGGAACTCAGCATTACAGGCCAAGCATTCTGTTATTCTTTCCAAATGCAGAGACCAGCTGCTTTCTTACATGGTATCCCATACCTGGGTTTGGGTCACCAGGATTCCTGTTAGAACATGAGTCTGCTATGATTTGTTTTCCAGTGTTACCAAGGCATCTTCCATGACAACAAAACCTAGCATGGATCAGTTTTATCTGGCTATACACGAACTTCTATGTTAAGAGACAGTTACTGACCATATGATCCATTTTATGTATATACTGAAAGAAATCTCAAGTATCCTTAAATATCCTCTGGTGTTTCTGAACTACATCCTATAGGATTATAAAACAGAAAACTTGTTATCATTACGCAATTCACATCTCAGAGTCACTAACGCTGTTCGCTCATGGCTTCTTAGAAAACAGTACTGCATTCTTTGGTTTCTTTCCAGATGCCTTAGCAAAGGGTGAAGAAAGAGAAGCATGTTATGAATAACTGTATTATGTGGCTGATGAGATGGAAATTCATTTACTGAAAAGGAAAACTGATTGGAAAATGGCAGTCTCCTACCTCACCCTTCCCTTGTCTTTCCAGAACCCAGCAGAAAGGCAGCCATGCGGGACCCATGGTTGTTGGCAGAGCTGTAGGCAATAGTGCTGCACCTTGGTGCTCTCATTCTTCCCACTCCATATGAAGCCCTCTCTGAACCTGTTACACAGATAAAACACTCATGCACATAGAATAAGAACAAATAAAATTTAAAACTAATTAAATGAAAAAGAACAAGGCACTAAAATGGCCAAGTGAAGGTCTGTGTACAGGACCAGGACTTGGCAACTGGAGACCACCGAAAGTAACTGGAAAGTGAGCAGAAACCACTATTGGAAGATCTTTCTTCTGCCTTTCTCAGGATGGGAGGAGAGAGTATGTCTATCAGTACTTTGCCAGCTAGATTCATAACTTTCAAATATTTACCTAAATTCTCTGTATCTTTCTGTATCCTGAACCTGGGAATGGTTTGAAGAAGGCGTGGCCTCCTGTTCCTTCCACAAACTCAGGCACTGGTGCCCTACTCTTCCAGGTCAGGTGTGTTTCCTCCATCCACTTCCTATCTGTGAGAAAGTATCTCAGCTGCTATTATTTTCTTTCCTGCCCCCATGTTGGTGGGGGTGGGGCTGCATTATTTTCTAATGGACACTGTAACTAATTAACACAAACTTGATGGCTTAAAACGAAATATGTTTATTATTTATAGTCTTAGAGAGATGGAGTTCAAGATCTATCTCATGCAAGAACCAAGAGGCAGGTCTGGAAATACTTCTGGAAATACTACCAGACACTGTTCCTTTTGTCTTTTCTATCCCTTGGAAGCTGTCTGCATTCCTTAGTTCATGGCCTCATCCTCCATCTTCAATGCCAGCAGGAGAGCAAATTCTGGTTTCTCCTTTCTGACTAATGCCCCTCTTTTTCTTTCCAAGTATCAGCATGATCACCAATCCACACATCCCAGGAGACTCTCCCCATCTCAAATTCCTTACTTAATCATACCTACAAAAAATCCTTTCTGCCAGACGATAGAAATATTTAGAAGTTTTCACAATTAGGACATGGTCTTTTGTGAGGAACAGTCAGTGTCAGTGTCTGAGGCAGTCACAGTGACCTCGTCCTTGGACAGTGTCTGCAGAGTGGACGAGGAAGCTGGTGTGGGAGGAGGGTGACTAGCTATCTCTCTCCTTTGAAGAAGGCAGAGCAAGAAGAGAAATAAGGCCCAGTAGACAGCAAATATCCATTAACAGTCAGCTACACCCTGGAGCACGGGAACCCTGTTCTCTGGGGTCTGCATTTGTATATTGTTGCTGCTGCTTGTAGGAGGTCACAAGGATCTTTGGCTCCCAGCTGCCTTGAAGACTGCATAAGTGATTAAAGATATTCAAACTCCCCTGGAGCTTTCCTACTTCTTTCTTTGGTATTTTCATGGACACTCTGAGGTCTTTGAAGCCTTGTGTTTATATAGCAGTATCTTTGGGGAAACCATTGTTCTGTCTCACGGCAAGGTCTCTTACTCCCTTGCTGTGGAAGGTAGGGAAAAAGAAGAGCAACAGCATATGCTCAGTCACTTTGTTTGATCAGGAGCCCAAATAGTTTACATCCTGAGTCCAGCCACTGAGGTTCTTCTCACATCTATTACTGATATAAATATGACAAGAGCATAAATGTCATAATAGAAATAATCCAATCTCACCGGGCATTGGTGGCACACACCTTTAATCCCAGCACTTGGGAGGCAGAGGCAGGCGGATCTCTGTGAGTTCGAGGCCAGCCTGGTCTCCAGAGTGAGTGCCAGGATAGGATCCAAAGCTACACAGAGAAACCCTGTCTCGAAAAAACTATAATAATAATAATAATAATAATAATAATAATAATAATAATATATCATCATCATCATAATCATCATCCAATCTCAATAAGGCCTTTAAGCCATTCATGAGGTTGTGCTGGTCTCAGAAATGTCTTTATAAACCCCACTAGTGCTTGGGAAGGAAGCTGAAAGCAAAAGTGAGAGGAACCTGAGTAAAAGCAGAAAAAGAAATAAGGGGAGAGAAAACATATTTTTTTAAAGGCGTGCATATAAATATTATGAAAGACATGTCACTTAGTAATTTGTGTGCTAGCTGTGAAGCAGTAGACAAGGGTGGGAAAAGATGGAAAGAGTGAAGCAATACATTTTTTAAAAAGATCAAAGGTTGAGTGCTTGCTGCCCTTGCAGAGGAACCTGGTTCCATTCCCAGCATTCACATGTTGACTCACAACCTTCTATAATTCTAGTTCTAAGAAACCCTGTGCCCTCTTTTGGCCTCCACAGGCACCAGGCATGCATACAGTGCATACACACACATGCAGGAAAAATAACCATATGCATAAATTACTGTGTTGTTTTTTGTTTGCTTTTCAGACAGGGTTTCTCTGTGTAGCACTGGCTGTCCTGGAACTAGCTCTTAGACCAGTCTTGCCTTGAAGTTAAGAGATCCGCCTGCCTCTGCCTCCCAAGTACTGGGATTAAAGGAGTGTACCACCAATGCCTGGTCATAAAAATTATTTTTAATTTTTTTTTTTGGTTTTTCGAGACAGGATTTCTCTGTGTTGTGTAGCTTTGGAGCCTATCCTGGCACTCTCTCTGGAGACCAGGCTGGCCTCGAACTCACAGAGATCTGCCTGCCTCTGCCTCCCGAGTGCTGGGATTAAAGGCGTGGGCCACCAATGCCCAGCTTAAAATCTTTTTTTAAAAAGATAATTTATACCTGCAAGTTCTAAATTTAATTCTCAAATTCATAGTCTGATCTTGCACAAGTCCATTAAGTATTTTCATTCTATAGCACAGGAAATTGAAATCCAAAGACATTGGCCATGAGGCTACAACATGAAAACCCAATAGCTATTAAGGAAGCTTAAAGAAAAACATCTTCACTATTTCTAAAGGATGGACTAGTTGAGCTATAGAAAATGTGTAACGTAGGTATGACTGCAGATATTCTACAGAAATACCCCTTTGAATCGTTCAAAAGAATTTGTTGAACTCTTTCTACATACTAACACCACGATAGGCATGAAGGATATGATGAATAAGGCATGAATAAGATAGTATATCTGCCACACAGAGGTTACAGTTACTAGACATTAAACAATCAAAAGTAACTGTGGCAAGGGCTTTGATGGAAAGAGTTCATCACCTAAGCCAAAGTAAATTGCTTGTTGGCATGGGACTAGGGTCCGTCGGGTTTTAGGTAGGGCCCTCACTGTCACCAGCCTCTCAGAACTCAATTAACGAGCAAGGTCTCCTGGAGCCAAGAAGGAGAAAGAACTTGGGAAGGGAGTTTCAAGCATCTTGCTTCTTTGCTCTGAAGAGGGAAAGGGTAGGTCTTTCACCTGACTCTCGAGTCAAGCAGGGAAGCAGTAACAGGGCTCACTGAGAAGACAGTGTTTCAGTTGGTATGGTCCCTCCAAGTCATGGGATTACCTGACTTGCTTTTCAAAGCTAGCTTCCCTTCTCCCATCGCTGTTGCATTTAACAGGCAGGACCTGGAACACAGAATTGAAGTGCATAGACCACGAACAAACTGCCATTCGCCCACTCTAGGGATCGAGACATATTTCCTCTATGACTTCTGGTCCCTCATCTGTAAATTATCCCCAATATCAATATTTTCTTTCATCGAGTTGTTATGACAAATAAATGAGATAATATATTTTAAAGTGTCTGGAGGAGTGGCTGGCCCAAAGGAAGCATTCAGTAAATCTTTGTTACTATTATTGTTTTCAATTGCCAACCACTGGCCTTTTAAATTTTTTCAAGAAGGATAATGGATCATGTGAATTTTCGTAAGGCATTGTTTTCAGTTGTAGAAACAGTGAAGAACAGCAACAGCACATTACCACATGGTACTTGAAATAATATTGCAAAGCAACCACAATCTTGCTGATCACTTCCGCAATTCTGACTCTGAGACAGTGGAAAGTCCAAAAGGCATCAGTGAGGTCCTAACTTTCACATTTTATGGAACAGAAACAAAACTGCTGACTATATCCAGCTGTGTTGACACCAGAAAGCAACACCTTGGTGGAGCCAGCAGGATTCTGGCTGCAGTACAGAAAATACAGATGCACCCAGGCATGGTCCATCAAAGAGAGACTTGCTATGTGCACCAAACTGGCCAGAAGGTTAAAGCTAGAATCTCAACTGCATTCATTCAACAAATATTTGAGTAGCAGCCAGTCTTTTATATATGAAAGATAAAGTAGGGATTATGGGGTAGTGTCTATCCTGAAGATTGCAAACAATAAACAATAATTGAGTTAAAATACAGAATACCAGAAAGCAACGGTACTACGAAAGAAAAGAAAGAAAGTGTTACATAGATATTGAAACATAGCCTCCCAGAACATGAGGGAGGTTCATAAGACTCAAGAGGCTAAGGAAACATACAGAGCTTGAGAAACTCAAAAAATTCCAAGATTCACAAGGCTGCTCCCGAAAGTTATGTAAGCAGTGAATAGGTATGGGGGGGGGTGTGCCTGAAGTTGCTCCAAGGATGCAGTTTTCCTGGGCTGTCAGCCACACTGGGGAGGGCTTCTGATGATGATGCAGTTGCCTTCAAGTCACTGATGCTTCCAAAAGTCATCAAGCTGGTCTTGAGTGAGAATCTCTGTCTATCTTTCTATCTATCTATCTATCTATCTATCTATCTATCTATCTACTATAGTCTGCCCTCAGTGCTGTAATGGGATGGATAGATGTTTGTTCACATTTCCCAGGATAAGTCACATAACAGTGGGAAAAGAGATAAGGAGAGAAAATGAGCAGAAAGGCAGAGGTAGTGTTGAGGCGAGAGTAAGCAATGAGGCAAGAATTACCTCCCTAGAGGCTATAAGTGCAAGGGTCTCAGGTAGAGTATAAGCTGGACAAAAAATCTGAGAATAAATAGAGAATATTTTAATGAAAAGCTAACAGACTTAGCCAAGGTAATATATATATATTTCCATAAAACATGATGATGCCTTTGACTGGGTGAACAGTTCATGATCATCTCCTTGGTTGGGCCAAGTGACATGCACAATGCACATGTGTGTGTGTGTGTGTGTGTGTGTGTGTGTGTGTGTGTGTGTGTGTGTGTGTGTGTGTCCATTGATTTAGCCAGCAATCTGCTCAGAGAATTAACCAGTCTTAACCAAAAAATACCCTAGTCTTTGTCCATTCTGCCACAATTCTCAGAAAAAGCCACTGTACCATACCACTCAGCAATATCCCTCTCTTGGGATTCCTTTCATTCTCAGGAGTCTTTCTTGATTTTCCTTAATAAACCTAATAAACCTAATTTTACTTTGTTCCCTCCTTTGTCTGTGATGTCTCACATCAATGTGAGACAACAAACTCAAGAGCCGTTGACACAGGGTGAACCTGTTGACCCTTCATTATCTGGTGCCTTAGTTCCCACCAGCATTCAGAAAGATCTGCCTACATCAGCATGAATGGTGTGGTGATTTGAATAAGAATGACCCCCCTCCCCATAAAGTCATAGATATGCTTGCTCACCAGGAAGTTGCACTATTAGGAGATGTGGCCTTGTTGAAATGGGTGTGGTTTTGCTAGAGGAAGTATGTCACTTGGAGGTGGACTTTGAAGTTTCAGAAGCCTAAGCCAGGCCCAGTGTTTCTCTTTCTTCCTGCTTCCTGCTCCTTCTCTAGTACCATGTCTTCCTGAGTGCTGCCATGCTTCCCACCATGACAATAATGGACTAAGCCTCTGATTGGTGAACCATCCCAAATTACATGGTTTTTCCATTATAAGAGTTTCCATGGTCATGGTGTCTCTTCATAGCAAGAGAAACCCCAACTAAGACAAACAGTGTATCTGAGTACTTGGTGTAGATGTCAGGTGAATGGGAGCTTTTAAGAAGCAAGGAACTGCCTGTGCAAAGCAGTCAGAGCAAAAACAAGAGCATGTGCAAAGTCTGTAGGAAAGACCTAGGAGAGTCGCTAGGCCTTTACAGCCAAATGGAGGATTGGCTGGGCAATAAGAGCAGGAAGAACAATGAGGAAATAATAAGGTCTTGAAGGATCAAATGTGAGAATGTTGGCTTTTACTTTGGGTGGAGAGGGGCTGCTAGAAACTTTTAAGCAGTCATGGTATAATGCTTGTCTGCTTTAGATTGATTTATTAGTGACGGGAAATTCAGGTACCCAGGCAAAAGTCAGAGCACAACTTTGGAGAGTTGTTTTGCTTCACTCACATTTACATGGTTTCTGAGGATCAAAACCAGGCAGCCAAGTTTCTAAAGCGATTTACCTTTAGGAGTTATCTTGCCAGCACAAGCATTTGTTTTAATATAACCATCCTGGCTGCCATGTTGAGGACAGAATATAGGTTCAGGCTGGCTGGTAAGATCTTTGTCATATGTAATAGTGGTCTGGAGCAACAGGCTTTCAGTAAAGATGGTCATCTACTTTGAAGAGAGAACAGGATTTGATTATGAACTGTGCGAGGGTATGGAAGTGCTTTCAACCACTGTTGAGAGGTAGTGATGTGGCTTGGTGTAGAGCACTTGCCTAGCATGTGTGAAGCCCTAAAAGATAAAATAGCTGTTGAGTTAACCCCAGCAATCAACTATGGAGTTGCTATTAACTGAGACAGTGAAGGTTACAAGTAGAAAAGGTCTTGAGGGAAAATGCTGGTTGGGAATTTAGCTTAGGATATATTAAAACAGATAGGTCTATTAAGCGTCCTAGCAGATGTGTTGAAGTAGTGGAATTAAGTGTGGATTTCAGATGAGGGAGCTGTGAGTGTATTCATGGTTGAAGTCATAAGATCAAGAGCACTCAGAGAGTGTATAAACAGATGGGGAACAGTTCAAGGGCAGAGTCTTGGGAGAAACTTCAATATTAATTGGTCAAAATGACAAGGAGATTAAGAACAGTAACATAGGAATGAACCAGGAGAGTAAAGTGTCTTTGTGAGCTATATAAAGAAATATTCAGAGAGTAGCAAGTAAGCTACTATGACAATTATAACTGATAGGTCAAGACAGACATGGGAACTGGCCATGGGGTTCTGTACCATGGAGAGCAGCTTCGTAGACTACTAAGCATGAAGCTGCTAGAAACTGGAACAACAAATTCACTGTAAAGAACAGAAAAAAAATGGTACTGGAGGTGTAAGGGGAGGTATATGTCAAAGGCTTTTGATTCTCTTGGGTTTTTACCTCCAATTCTCATTCATCATCTCTTATTTGTTCTCTCTCTCTCTCTCTCCTCTCTCTCCTCTCTCTCTCTCTCTCTCTCTCTCTCTCTCTCTCTGTCTCTCTCTCTCCTCTCCCTCTCCTCCTCCTCTCTCTCTGAGCAAACTGATCTTAAGACACAACATGGGAACATGTAACTGGCAAACAGATCAGGAATAGTTATGAATGCATCTGTGATTTCTCTGTTTTTAGAAAGTCAAAATCACAAATTACTTAGTAAGCATTTATACCAGCGCCTTCTTGCACTGATTTCAACTATGAATAGTCTCAAGCATCCATCTACACTGCAGAGGAAGAAGTAATGAATGGACCAGATGTTTGAAATGGCTGAGTAGGGCACACCAGCTTGCTTCAGAGAAACTCTAACCATCCATTCACTCTTTCATTCAAGAAACATTGATGTGGGGATGTTGAGTTCAGTCTTCAGCACAGGGAATAAAATATTGAACATCTATAATGTACCAGTGAGTAGTGAGGCAAGTTCAAAGAAACAAACTTTGCTTTCAATGAGCTAGTGAGGCAATAAACCATGTAAACAAGTGAGTGGATTATAAATAAAATACTTTAATAGATAAAGACATACACAATAATGGTGGCTTGAATGAGAATAACCCACAGAGCCCATATCTTTGGCTGCTTGGTCCCTAGTTGGTGGAACTGTTTAAGAAGGACTAGAAGGTGGCCTTGGGAGGTGTGTCACTGGGTGGTCTTTGAGATTTTAAAAGCCCACACCATCCCCTGTTAGCCTGTTACTCTCTCTCTCTCTCTCTCTCTCTCTCTCTCTCTCTCTCTCTCTCTGCCTCATGGTTGTTGTCTCAACATGTATGTTCTCAGTGGTAGTTTGAATAAGAGTGGACCCCATAGGATCATAGATTTAAATACTCAGTGGCACTATTTGAAAAGAATTAAGAGGTATGGCCTTGTTTGAGGAAGTGTGTCACTGGGGGTTGGCTTTGAGGTTTAAAAGCCCAAGCCAGGCCCAGTATCTTTCTTCCTGCTGCCTGAAGATCTGAATGTAGACCTTTCAGCTTCTTCTCTAGCACAATGTCTGCCTGTATGTCACCATGCTCCTCACCATGATAATAATAAACCAAACCTCTGAAACTATAAGCAAACCCCAATTAAATCCTTTCTTTGATAAGAGTTACTGTGGTCATGGGTCTCTTCACAGTAATAGAACAGTGATTAAGACACCCTCAGATACTGCTTCAATACCATGCCTGCCTGCCTGCTACCATGTTCTTCACCCCGATGGCCATGGACTCCACTACTCTCTGGAACTGTGAGCCCCAAATTAAATACTTTCTCTTAGAAGTTGCCCTATGCCGGGCGTTGGTGGCGCACACCTTTAATCCCAACACTCGGGAGGCAGAGGCAGGCAGATCTCTGTGAGTTTGAGACCAGCCTGGTCTACAAGAGCTAGTTCCAAGACAGCCTCCAAAACCACAGAAAAACCCTGTTTCGAAAAACCAAAAAAAAAAAAAAAAAAGTTGCCTTAGTCATTCTATCTGTTAACAGCAATAAAAAAGTAACTAAGACACTGTACATATAAGAGGCAACAGTAAATTATGTGACTTACTATTCAGAGGTGAAGACATTTGGGCCATTATGGTATTAAGGCTCTTAGAGAAAAAAATATTTAGGAT
Organism: Cricetulus griseus; assembly: GCF_003668045.3. NCBI lineage: Eukaryota > Metazoa > Chordata > Mammalia > Rodentia > Cricetidae > Cricetulus > Cricetulus griseus. Next base: position 418,555,031 of record NC_048595.1, read on the forward strand.
TTCAACTGTCATATTAGTACTTAAGGAAATCTTAAGGAGAAAATCCCTTACTAACTTCACTTCATTTTTATTGTGGGAGTAACCAAGAAAATAAACCTAGACTCAAAACTAACAAGTTGCAAATTTTTTGACAACATATGGAGTATTGGTTACATCAGGGAATGTTTCTAGATATTGGCTTTTAGAATTTTAGCAGGGAACTACTCACCACTAAACATAAAATGTAGTGAATTATGTATATGGGGTGTTAAGTGACAATTTTAATTTGTAAGAGAAAGGCCTCAGTAAGAACTTCAAACCTGCTCAGTGCAAAGATTTGAAGGATATAACAGTGTTGGCTGTTTGAAAAACAGACATTTTGAGTAAAGGAACAGCCCAGGGTACCAAAAGTAGAAAGTAAGGGATGTCATGACAGGTTTTTTAAGATGCTTTGTAACAATCCAGGAAACGGATGAAGGTTACTATGGACCATGCTCACTAGTACTAGTGAGAGTCAGCCTGGAGATAAATTTTTAAGGTACCAATGAGGTTCCCTGATGGAATAGATGTGGGACCTCACTAATTAAGATGGCAAAGGCTGAAGATGTCTGATGTGAATAACCACTCTATTTTGGACACCTTACATTGTCACAGTCTTGCTTGTGGCTCTGTAGAAGGGCCTTTGAGTACTGTCCTACTGCTGCTGGACAAGTGACCCCAGGAAGTAGACCCAACAGCACTCTGCCTTGTATCCTGGCGACACATCTTAAAATTGAACACCCACACAATATGGAAGTGTATGTGCATTATTGAGAAGAAGGGAGAGTGGTGTAAGCATGCCTTTGACTGAAGTTTAACCTCTCCTTCTCTTCTATTTTCTAAGATTCTGCTCTCTAAGAAAATAGTACAAATGCTTTTGCCTCCAGTTCTGCCTTCTGGGAGAACACAAACTAAGGCAACATCTAAGTAGATATGTGGGGAGGAAGTTGTTTAAATGAGTCATAGTTTGGGAGAGTGATTTAGGAACATGAAAGTTTGAGTGTTGTGAATTAGATAGTCAATGGAGACTATCATGACATTGGTTGAGAGCACAAAGGAATGAAAAAAAAAAAAAAAAAAAAACAGACCCTGGGAGAGCAGAGACATCAGATCTGCTTACTGTTGGTTTTCACTCCAGTCTCTAGAAAAGTGCATGGCAGGTTCACCAGATAATTTTAGGATGAATGAAGTAGATCATCAGAACCTTTGGGTTAGATAGGAAGGAAAATCAAGCCATAAAGAGCAATGAACTTCTGTAAGCTGGCTCAAGGAACTTGAACCCCATGAAGGTGAAAAGTAGGTCTAACAGTAGAAGCAAGAGAGGAAAATAACAGAAAGAGGAAGCTGTGGTTAGAGAAAAGCTCTCAAGCACACTGTCTGCTTAAAGCCTTTTAGAATCATCTCATGGGATGTTCTTCCAACCTGTGCCTCTTTTAAGATACTGCATCTTGTACTGTGTTAAGTTTTATATCCACGTGGCCTACTTTCATCTCTTTCTTCACCCCCAGTGAAGATACTGCATCTTTTACTGCATCAAGTTATACCCACATGGCCAATTTTCATCTCTTTCTTCACCACCAGTATGGACTCTCTTTTCCAACAGAGGCTAATTTAAAAAAAAAAAAAATGGAAGTGATTTCAAGTCCCAGAAACACAAATTGTGTGTATCAAAGTTTGGCGTTCCTGGTTTATATCTATGGTGTACAGGCTGAAGATAAAGCAGAGTATCCATTGGAAGACTGGGTTTCAAATCTAGATTCTGCCTAAGTACAGCAAAATAACTTGCATTGAATGAATCAATAAGAATGAGCAAGGTTATGTGGGTACAGAGGACACTAGATAGAACACATAACTCAACTGTGTGAGTCCCACGGGTCAGATGGGATGATACAGGTGAAAATGATAAAATAAGCCTGATGTTAGCATGCACTTTAGAACTGGCAGATGTGCAAAAAACAAAAAAAAAAGTCTAAATGTGTGAACAAAGGGGAAAAAACATAAAAGCAAGTTGCGATGTTTGATGCGGTATCTTAGTTTGCCTTCCATTGCTGCTAAAACACTGCCCAAAACCAACCTGGAGTGGAAAGGGTTTATTTCAGTTTACAGCTCCCAGGTCATAGTTCCACAAAGAGATAACTGGATGCGGACATGTAGAAGATGGAGATAGATCTGTATCTATCGCCATGCACAAAACTTAAGTCCAAATGGATCAAAGACCTCAACATAAATCCAGCTAACATTTTTATGAATTCAAGACCTGTCAAACACTGCTCTTGGTACATCTCACATTTATTACCTTATTTCATCACCACAACAGCATTGTGAGGTGCTATTTTATTTTACATATGGGGAAACTGAGTCACAAGAGTAAGTAATTTGCCCAGAGTCATTAGCTAAGTGGCTGAATTAGTACGATAAATTGAATGTTTGTACTCATACCGAAATCCTATCCATCAACATGTTGGTGGGTCTTTTGGAGATAAATGGATCCTGCGGGCAGAGCCTATATGAATGCCACACCTAGCTTGTTTCTCTATTGCTGTGATAAAATAGTGACCCCCCAATGCAGGAATGCTGCATAATGGCTTGCTCTGCATGACCTGCCTAGCATGTTTTCTTATACACCAACCACAGTGGGCTTGGTCCTCCCCCATCAATCATTAATTAAAAATATGTCCCAAGAACATGCCCACAGACCAGTGTGATGGAGGTAAGTCCTCAACTGAAATTCTCTCTTTTCAGGTATGTCAGGGTTTGTATTGTTGATAAAAACTAACTAGTATATATCTTTAAAGTATTAGATCATATATATATATAATATATATATATATATATATATATATATGCACCATCTGTGTGCCTCATGCCCCTGGAGGCCAGAAGAGAGGAGAGGATGATGTCCCAAGTGAATGTGTATTGTTGACACAAACACAGCCATGTCAAGGATACCAAAGCCCACAGGAACGGCAAAGCCTTCTCCTTGTTCCCAGTATGTTCCCAGTATGACTGATTGTCCTTTAGCCTACACCAGAACACATATAAAGTACCTTCTGCAGCTTCCTCATCACCATGACTGCAGCCTCAGACAGCTCCTCTCCCAGCCTCCTCTTTTGTGCTATATATAACAAACCTGCTGTTTCCCAGCTGTTTGTAGAGCATCTCCATCCAAGTGCAAGGCCTAGCCCATTCCAGCATTATATTACTTGTGCCTGTCATTTCTTCATTCCCTGTTGCTCCATACAAGTCAACTCTAAAACCATGTAGGTTAAGGTAGCAGATGGCAATACATGCCTGGAACTGGAGTTACAGGTTGTTGCAGGCTGCCAGGTGGGTTCTGGCAATGAACCTGGTTCCTCTGTCAGAGCTCTTAATCACTGATCCATCTTTCCGCCTAGTTAGTACCCTTAAAAAAGGAACCTGAGAGCTCTTGACTGCTTTTTCACATTGTCAGGCTGCAAAGAGAAAATGGCAACTTGCATCCCAAAAGATGGATAGGCTCAGAGCCTGGCCATAGTGGTAGTGTGCTCTCAGACTTCCAGATTCTAGAACTGGGAGAAATTTGTTTAAAAACCACTAAGTCTAAATGCTTTATTATAAAAACCTCAGATCTACTAAGAGTAGGATTTGAACCCAAAGATGTTATTTTAAAAAAATAGTCTGGGGTGTTCAATAAATATTTAATGAGCACTACTATATCTTAGACATTATGTTGCTAGGATTCCTAGGGATGAGAAGGAAGAAATACACAGATTACCAGGAAAATGAACAAATAAATTACAGATACCATGAAACAGAAAAGAAAATGATGGATTACAACCTGATAAAAGTATTCTGGGTAAAGGGGATGGCAAGTGCAAAGGCCGAGGTGAGAGCCTGCCCTAGAAGGGAAAGGGAGAGAAGATCCTGCAAAACACAGACTCGTTAATATGGCTGGAGAACAAAGGGTAAAGGAGACAGTTGGAGAAATGAGAGAAACAAGTCCAGATAATGGAGCTCTAGCCAGTGTATACTAAGCAAAATGAAACCACTGAAGGGCTTAAGGAAGGATGGTGACCTGACTGGATCTGTGTCATTACAATTCATTTGGCAGCAGAGTGACAAATAGACTGGAGTGAGGCAAGAGCAATTTTAAAGAATGTGGATGGTGGCTACGGAAGGACTACAAGCAAGAGAGGAAGGCAGCTTAGCAAAGCGTGGTGGTAAAGGATGGTGAATGACATGGGAACGGGTCATACACTCAGATTTTCAGGAAGCAGACAATTTAACCTATCCTATTTTGTATCAAGTGTGCTAGGTTTCTAGCATATCCCAATGGATGTCTTGACCCTTTACTGACTAAGAACTATGGGAAGAAGGTTAGGAGGGAATATGACAACTCAAGCTGAATAGGACTGACAACATACTCTGGTCATTCATCCACATGGACCTGTAGCAGAGGCTGCTGGAAAGATGAACTCCGAGTTCCAGGGCAAGGCTTCAGAAGACTGGAGGGTCCGAGAGAGGGCATTTAAAGCCAGCGGAAGAAGAGAGGAAAGAGACTATGGTGGCACTTGTGGAGGCTCATGGCTCAGACGATTCCAACTCGAGTCAGATAAAGAAGCTAGTTGTTGAAGAGTAGGGGTAAGAGGAAAACTGGCAAGAGAAGAGGGGAGAGTGTATTTGGAAGACGCCCAACAGGCTCAAATGCTGGGATGGTCTTCTAGAAGGGAGACTGAAAATTAGATGGACAGGAAGAATGTGACAACAAATGCCACTGCAAATGGAGAGGGACAGCAAGAGACAGGTGGAGCTCTGAGAGCTACTCAGGGAGGAAGCTTTTTAACATTATTTGTTTATTTATTGGCCACACATACTACTGTGTACTGTGGTGTAAGTGATGAGGTCAAAAGACAACTTATGGGAGCTGGATCTACCATGTGGGTTCTGGTAGGTGACCCCAGATTATGAGGCTTGGTGGCAAGTAACTTTATCGATCTCATCGGTCCCAGAAGAATAGTTTTAAAGAAAGGATGAAGCGTTAGCATGTTTACGGTTCTGGTTAGAAGCAAAAGGAAAATCAAGATACTCCCTTCCTACTTTCCGGGAAAGTAGGAAGGGATAGGAAACAGAACGAAGGCAAACTCAGGGTTACAAAAAGTCAATAAGGGCCAGAGTCCAGCAGGAACAAAATTATAGGGAGAAGGCTGAGGGGTTCAAAAAGAAAAAAGAAAAAAGAAAAAAAAAAAAAAAAAAAGGGCGAAGAGCTGGTGGTAAGGGCAACCTCAGAGAGTAGTAGCTTTGAGGCTACGGAAGTCACACTGTCAAGTTCCAGGGGTGCAAAAGGGTGGAAGCCGCGCCACCTCGCCGCAGCTGCACTCCACCTCTGCAGAAATGACTGAGAAAAGGCAACACAGGATGCTGCCTGAAAAAAAGCAGGCAGGTAAGGTGAGGATCTATTTCGAGTGTTAACAGCAGCATCGGCCAGAAAAGATCACTTCTCCCGCCTCAGAGAGAGAACAACATACCGCAGGGCTCTGGCTGTACAGGCAGCCAAGCAGAATCTCACATGCCACGTGTCAGGTAGCTTTCATTCCGGCAAAGAACCACCTGGGGCCCTTTAGACAGTTCTCGGCAGATTCCCCTTGCTGGTGGCCGGCGTCCGCCTGCCCTTCCAGCTCGCCGGCACGGCTCCTGACCCTCGCGGCTTGTCAAAGTTCCCGGGCGGTCTGCTTCCGCCGCAGGATCAGACCGCGCGGGGGTTTCCATCAAGTCCCCGCCACCCCGGGAATCCCCCGATCTGGCCGCACTCAAACCCCGCTTCCTCCAAATTTCCTCAGCCGGCGTTTGAAGCCTCAGCTCGCCGTATTGAGGTTTGGACCGCTCCAGCAGAGCGGGTCTCAACCCGCCTACACCTGTCTTCCGCGATCCATGCCTTTGCTGCTCCCGGAAGAGGCCGAAAGCCTTCGGCAGGTTCCGCCGCCAGCGTGGGGGCGGGGCCTCTCGAGCGGCTCCGGGCCGAGCTCGGCTGTTTCCGTGAGTGGCCGCTGCGCACTCGGCACTGGGCGGCGCTGGCTGGCTCCCTGGCTGCGGCTCCTCAGTCGGCGGCGGCTGCTGCTGCCTGTGGCCCGGGCGGCTGGGAGAAGCGGAGTGTTGGTGAGTGACGCGGCGGAGGTGTAGTTTGACGCGGTGTGTTACGTGGGGGAGAGAATAAAACTCCAGCGAGATCCGGGCCGCGAACGAAAGCAGTGACGGAGGAGCTTGTACCACCGGTAAGAGGAGCAGGAGGAGGAGGCAGGAGCCGGAGAGAGCCGGGGGGACGGAGGGGGGCCGGGGAGGCGCCGGACACCCGCGCTCGGGGCCTTCCCCTCGCAGGAGGGGCCGCGGTAAAGATGGAGCCTCCGCCCGAGCCCCACAACACCGCCGCCGCTCGCAGCGAACAAAGAATAATGGCGGCGGACTGGAGCCAGCGGCGGCCGGGCGGCAGCGACTCTGCCTGCAGCCAGCGCGCGGCGCTCATGGCGGGGGGCGGCCCGGGCGGGGTGCGAGCAGGCGGCCGGCTGGCCGCGGCAAGCTGGAGCCCCGCGTTTCCGCCGCCGCCGGGCCGGGCCGGGCCGGCCGGCCAGGCCAGGCGCGGAGCCGGAGCGGAGCGAAGCGGAGCCGCCCCGGGGGAGGCCGCCCCGCCGCCGCCGCCGCCCGCCGCCGCCCCCCGCTTGCCGCCGCCCGCCGCCGCCCGCCTGCTCGCTCGCCCGCCCGCTTGCTTTCTCACACACCTCGGCTGTGCCGGGCTAGCCGCCCGGGCCGCCGCCTGGGTGCCCGTGGGGGGTGGAGGAGGAGGAGGAGGAAGAAGGCGACAGTTGAGGGCAGAGGAGGTGAAGGTGCTGCCGCCTTTTCGGCGGTGCCTGCTCGGCGAGCGGACGAGCTGCAGCGTCCGACCTGCTTTCCTCTCTGCTCTTTGTGCAATAAAGTTCGAAACCCAAGGTTTTCTCTGGTGCTGTATTTTATTCTTGCCCCTCTCCCCTGCTCCCACGCGGTTGGAGAAAATGCTGTTTTCTGCCCTTGGCTGCTCGAAGGAGGATTTTTGACTATTTCCCACACCCTTCGGTTTTGAAGATGAAGAATAAAAAAAACAACTCAGTAGTCATGGAAATGCATTCTTTTGGGAAGGAAAGGGGTGCTAAGAACATTTGTAATAACTTTTTACAGAAACTGTTGGGATCTTGTAAAAGGGAAGCTCATGTTTGAAAACAGTTTCGGTTTTAACCCTTTCCAATAAGATAATAATCACTTGAGGTCAATCATTCTGAAACCCTTCTTAGAAACGAATATTAGCCGAAGTACTTTTTGTTTTATACCACTGGGGGGAGGGGGGCAGTCTTGCCAAGGTTTTTTGAGTCATCGGATCTCCCCTTAATCTTGCTCACTCACCACTATGTTTCTCACACACGTCTGTCTAAACTTTAATAGAAGATTGATATAATTCTCACTCTAAACATGGTCATTGAAACTGTCCATTATTTGTATATTGTGTAGTAGGCAATCTCAAGTCTGAGGTTGATGACAGAAGTTGTGGTGTTTCTCTTTTTCCCTTCATCTAGAATATTGGCAAAGGGGACTGTCAAAAAGTTATCGATACTTTAAAGATTGAAAGACATTTTCTAAGAGCATTGCAGTATGATCTATTTGATTCTAGTTTGCATCACATCTGGCCTCACAACTTAGCATAAGATACTTTGGGGCTGTCTATTAAAATCTTGTGCACCTACTGATCATTTCCTCGACTTAAAAGCAAAGCCCCAAATAATTATTTACTACTTTGAAAGATGCACAGTTTTTTTAAAACAACCAGTTACTGTACAATTGAATTGTGATTAATGCATACAAGATTTTCGGGTAGGAATAAATATTGATTGACAACAGAGCCATTGTGTTTGGTTTTACTGTGTGTCAGTAAGGACTCTGAAACTTTGTTGCATTGCTAGTCTTTAGCTCTTCGACAATTTGCCATTGTCAAGAAAATTAAGATGCAGTAGAGGGAATGTTTCCATAGGATTGAGAAGAGAGTTTTATTTCCACAAAATTATGAAGTGATACAAAGTGATGATGGTAAAATAGTGTTTTCAAAAGATTTTCTACCAGCCAATAGTGATGATACATGAAGAGGATTCTTCCCTTGTGAGAATAAAAAATTATTCCTGTCGTGTCCTGTCTTCAGCCTTGACCAAAAGATATCTTAAATTTTATTTATGGAGTCATTTATGGAGAATCAAATTGATTCTCAGCAATTGCAAGTGAAACTTGGAATATTTTTTGTCTACATTAATTTTCAAGCAATCACCTGGAACCTGTCACTGAATTGTAATTCTGTCTCCCAGGGGCTGGTAAAAATTACAGCTGTGTCTGCTTCCCTCCTTTCCCTCCTCCTTTCTCTCTCTCATTTTTTCGGATTGACCTGTGCATTTAAAAAACTAATGAATTATTTGAAAGAATTTACCTAGTGGATACTAAATGAACATTTCTTTTGGAATTTGAAACTAGTGTTAACCACTTGTGAACAAAATTTCACTCAAGAGCCTGAAGAAACAGAAACCTGATCCATAAATTTCCTTTTTTCATGTTCAGAAACTCACAGATCAGCTCTAAATTAGTAGATATTTTAGTGTTCTTAGAGAAGTAGCTCCTAAGGCACTTGTTTTTGTTTGTTGAAAGTAGTTGTGGAAGACCAAGTATGTATTTTTTTAATCTTATATGCCTTTTTTAAAAATAGTAGACAACATTGTTTACTTGTGACAGTGCTTACACTATGCCACTGAAATGTAAAATGTTAATAATTCCATAAACAGGTAGATTGGCAGATACATCGGTGTGAACTTTCCAGTTATACATTCATGTAGACATCTCTCTTGCTGTGTTACTTCTAGCACTAGCTTCTGTATTCTGAATAGTTAGCATTCAAATCTGATTTTAAGAATATAGCAGATATTAGAAAATAGATAATTACAGTAGTTTATTGCTTGAGCATGTGTGAACTTGACTATATTGCTGTAACACTTGACAGTAGTCCATGGTGATTTGAATATTTAACACTTTACGGTTGACAGCCGGTATCATGAAACAGTGTCTTATGAAACAGTGTCTTATCTGCTTTGGAAAAGTTACAAGTCTGGCTTTGAATCCTAACATTGCCAGCCCTGTCAACATACCTACCAAGGGAATGTGACAGCTTTCTCTGCCTCAGTTTCCTCATTTGTAAAATTATAATAACAGCAAATACTTCTGTTTTTTTTTTTTTTTAGATAAATAGAAAGTACTTTTCCTAAGGTGGGTCTTCAGCAGATTATAACTGTCCATCCTTTTGGTTTTTCGAGACAGGGTTTCTCTGTATAGCTTTGGAGCCTATCCTGGCACTCGCTCTGTAACCAGCTGGCCTCGAACTCACAGAGATCCGCCTGCCTCTGCCTCTGCCTCCCAAGTGTTGGGATTAAAGGCGTCTGCCACCAACACCCAGCCCTGTTTGTCCACCTTAGCTTGAACTTCCTACCTTTGGAGCCTTCTGCAGATGTCTTAATTTCTCCAAACTTCCTGTATTGAATATACTGAGCCAGAACGTTCCACAAATCTAATGAGGAATTTCACTGTCTTTACTCTCAAGAAACTGTTGGGAACAGTTACCTATCATTAGAAAACAATCAAAAGAAAGAGAAGATTCTTGGTGAAGTAAAAAGGAGTGACCCCCCTCCTTTTGTATTTTCAGTTTTGTTTTTTAAATTATTCAGATGGTTATAGTACAAAACATAAATAATAGCCTCTGTTCTCTAATCCACTGTTGCCCAGTGTCTTCACAAACACTATTTTACACAAGTAAATATGTGTATCTCCATTTATACACATAATAGCATGCAATACAGATAGTCTTGAATTCTGTGCTCCCTTGCCTGCCTGTCTCTCTGCACTCATTTCCCAGGCCAATTATAATGGCTTTGTTTGTATAAGCACATAAAGATCTTTTTAAAAGATCTTTAAATTTTATGTATGTATGTGTATGTTTGATTATATGAATGGGCACTGTGTATGTGTCCAGGAACCTGAGATGGTCAGAAGAGAACATCGGATTATCCTCTGGAACTGGAGTTACAGGAAGTTGTGAGCCACCATGTGGATGTCAGAACAGAACCTGCGTCCTCTTGGAAGAGCAGTAAATGCTCTTAACCTCTTGGGCCCTTTCTCCAGCCTGGACCTTTTTTAAAAAAGCACTTTTTATATGGATATGCTTAAATCTATTAATCTTTTACTGAGCTGATTCTATTTCTAGGTCATACATGACCTTTTAAATTGTAATGCCACCAAGCTTGGTAGTGCATGCCTTTAATCCCAGCACCCAGGGGGGCAAAGGCAACTGGATCTCTGAATTCAAGGCCAGCCTGGTCTATAAGCAAGTTCTAGCGAGGGCTACATAGTGAGACCTGGTCTCAGACAAACAAACACTTTATTTAAGCAAGAATCATTGAGTGAGAAATAATGGGGTAGTTTGTGAAAGGAAGCTGGCATTTAAACTGCCTTATTTTAACTCCACTTTATAAAAGCTTTAGTTAAAAGATGAAGATGTATAGAGAGACTGCTGGAGTGTGTGTGTAATGGTTTAACTCAAAAGGTGAGTTTAGGCTGACATAGAAATTATTACCATCCTGAACATGCAATTAAATAGTTTGACCGAAAAAGTATTGGTAGTTTTCTCTATTGATAAAATAAGAATTTAATTTAGTCTAGTGTTTTTTGAAGGGAGGTTCTTTTCTTTCTATTTATTTTGGTTGTTTGAGAGGAAGGGTCTTGTATAGTCTAGACTATTGTAGGTCTGAGGTTGGCCTCAGACTTGAAATCATTCTACTTAGCTTCTTGTAACCTTTTGGGTACTGGGATTATAGTGCTCTTGACAGTGTTTTGGTTGGTTGGGGGTGTGTGTGTGTGTGTGTGTGTGTGTGTGTGTGTGTGTGTGTGTAATCAGTAAGTTTTCTATTTCTTGCTTAAATAGAAAATGAGTAGTTTGATGCACATCTGTTTCCTGAAAATCACACTACTTTTTTTTTTCTTTTTGAAAGCCCTTAGTCAGTCAGCTGGACTAAATCAGATACATTTCAACCCCAGCACTTTGTTTCCTTCTTGGCTCTTCAAAGCAGCATGAGGCTATAGTACATTTTACATATACATGTGACAGTTTCTGAACAGTGCATTCCACTTTTTTCTTGTAGTATTAAGTAAAGCTGTCATGATAGACTTAATTGTAGATGTAAGGGCTTAAGTTGAATGAAAGTGGTATGGGACACACGCTACAGTTTTATAAGACAGTTACTGCCAACATGCTATTTTTTTTTCAACATGCTATTTTTACCTGCTGCATAATTAAGGTGTGCACAAAGCATCTAGACAGATGTGGTGAGTGAGAGTTCGGTGAAGTTTATAAAGGCAGATGACTTCTGAGGATTTGCCAGCTATCTGTAAGGTAAATGTTTTCTCAGTGTATTTGAGTTGCATCCTGGGTTGGAATCACCTCATTGATGGTACAACAAACTGATAATGTGAAAAATGGCTATTTTGTTAGTTCTTCCTTCAGTTTAATGTTTGTTTAGAATCATTGTTCTTTGTTTTTTGAGACAGGGTTTTTCTGTGTAGCCCTGGCTGTCCTGGAACTTGTACTGTAGACCAGCATGGCCTGAACTCTGCTTCTCAAATGTTGGGATTAAAGGTGTGGCTGGCTTAGAATCATTTTGAAATAAGTGTAAGCTTATTACATTTATAAATGTAGGTTTTTGAAATTAAACTTTGAATAAAGGTAGCCATTTAGTTTTTTTCAACATTCAAAATGCATCTCTTCCCTTAATTTGTGTGCTCTATTGTCTCAAGTTCTGGTTTTGTTTGTCTTACGTTCTTCTCTTTTCTTAATTCTTCCAGACAAATTCATGGGAAAGTATATTTTATTATATTTTGCCTAGATTTTTGATTATCTGTTGGACTACCAAGGGGAAAAAAATTAACGGCTTACATATTCTCATTTTAGCAGATAAATATAAAGCAGTACCTTCCCTAATACATACTTATCTGTAATTTATTCACACATTAGACATTCTAGTCATGAAACATTATCCAGAACTACTAAGTACTTAATTCTTGAGGCTGTTTATATAAATCTCAAAATAGTAGTTAGAACTGGCCATATAACTCCGTGAGAGAGAACACTTGCCTATAGAGAACAAGGGTTTGATCTAAATAAATTGAAGCAAGGTTTGATGAGGAGGTGGTCTAGAAGATTAACAGAGAATTTTTTTCTGAAAGGAGAAAAGATTGATCCTAACTTGAAGAGTAAGTTAAAGTAGCTAAGTAATGTTACCTTAATGGAGGAGTGAGGTTGACTAATGCCAGCCATGATGGAAGGTTTCTTTCCCAAATGTTAATGGATCTGTTTTGAAACTGGCATTTCAGTTTCAGTTGTATCCTCAAAGCTGGTTATTTGCATGTACGATTCTGGTTGCAATTATGATATAGATGTAGCAAACAGTGTTTAATTTAGCCAGGATATAATAAAACATTTTTGAGAAATTTATCCATGCTTGATTTAGCAATTGACAGGAGGAAACCTGGAGATATCTTATTTTTCATCACCACAGTGATAATTGTTATTGTTTATTTGGAAGCATTTATATTCTTAGGGTTTTTCATTTTTACTTTGTGATTTGTTTTGAGACAAAACTCTCACTTTCTGGTTTGGCTGGCCTGGAACTCACTTTGTGAACCAGGTTAGCCTGGATCTAGGGCATCTACCTACCTCTGCCTCCTGTGCTGAGTGCTGGGATTGAAGGCGTGCCCCACCACCAACATCCATTGTTACTCTTAAAGGGGTGTCATTCTCTTCAATCAGTAGAAACATTATAGTTTGCTGCAAATAATAATAGTCATATTCTATTCTTATTTGTGTCAACCTAATTTAATTTGTTCATGGAATATCTGCTGATCATCGATTCATAGTTGGTAGAATAATCACAAGAAAATATATTCAGGTATTTAAGAAAATAATTCCTGGATATTAAGATTGTTTAGGTGCTATAAATAGAATGTTTGTATATGTCTTTACTTACGAAGAGCTTGCAGTACATCTGTAAGGGCTGGTGATGCAAGGATAACCTCACTGCTGTCATGAAGAGCTATGGAGTTTAGAAGAGAAGAAAATTCATGCAGTGAGTCTTAGTGGGCAAGCAGCATTCAAATGGAATATTGAAGAATTTGTATAGGTAGAAGTAAAAAGAGTATATTCTAGGCAGTAAAGTAGACTACAACAAGTAAAAAGAGTATATTCTAGGCAGTAAAGTAGACTACAAAATGAGGACAGTGAAGTTTAGTGAACTTGATATATATACAAATTGGTGACAAGAGTGTTAGAATAACTGTAGATTGACATTATAAGGAATCCTAAATAGGAGGCATACGTTTGTTTTATATAAGAAGAAAGAAATACACACACACACACACACACACACACACACACACACACACAAAATACAATGAATTATCTTAAAATGTAGATTTCTTGACCTCCAGTGTATTGTAAAGGACATTATAATTTCTGTATCAGCTTTATTGAAATGTTATTTACTATATAAAATCCACCCATTTGGTAGTTATTTACTATTTAAAATCCATCCATGTCTGTTTTTTTATGTTATCAAATTGTGCATCTATTGCACAGTCAGCCCTGAAACGTACTCATTACTTCAGAAAGAAGCCAGAACCCCCTAAGCTCCCTACACAGCAGCCCTAGACAATTGCTAATCTGCTTTATGCTTTATAAATTATCTGCTTTGGACACTTCATATGAATAAAATCATATACTGTATTCTTGATCATGGTTAACTTAGTATAATATTTTCAAAGTTCACCCATATAATATTTATCAGTGCTTATTTTTTTGCCAAATAATAATCTATATTATACTCATTAGTTCATAGACATTTTTTGACTACGTGATACTAATATAGACATATTTTCATTTATCTTGCATAGATACCCAGGAAAGTGTTGAGCTGTATGTTAACCCCATTGTAACTGTTTTGAGGAACTGTCAGGTCATTTTCTAAAGCTACTACACATATTTTACATTCCCACCAGCAGTGAATGAGGGTCTTAATGTCTCCGTGCCCTCATTAACACTTGTTATTCTATCTTTTCTATTATATCCATTCTTGTGGGTGCCAAGAAAGCTATGCCATGGTGGTTTTGATTTCTATTTCTCTAATGATATCAGACATCTTTTCAAATGTGTTTATTGGTCCTTTATATATCTTTGAGAAGTATCTATTTAGATCCTTTGCCTGTTTTTAAATTGAATTATCACTCTAGGTATAAGTGCCTTACCAGGTATATGATTGACATTTTTTTCTCTCATTCTATCAATTGCCATTTCACTTTTTTTTCTTTATTTGGTTTTTTTAGACAGGGTCTTACTATATAGCTCTGGCTGTCCTGGAACTCACTATGTAGACTATGCTGGTCTCAAACTTACAGATACCTACCTGCCTCTCCCTCCCAAGTGCTGGGATTAGAGGTATGTGCCACTATGCCCTGCTCCATCACTTTCTTGATAGTATTGTTTGAGGCATGAATACTTTTACTTTTATTCCTAGTCCATCAGTTACTTTCTTTTGTTGCTTGTGCCGTTAGAATGTTTATTTGTTTGAAACAGGATTTCTCTGTGTAACCGCTCTGGCTGTCCTGGAACTCACTTTGTCAACCAGGCTGGCCTCAAACTTACAGACATCTGCCTGTCTCTGCCTTCCAGGTGCTGGGATTAAAGTCTTGTGCCACCACTGCCTAGCTGAATCTTTTCTGTTTTTCTTTTTTTTTAATTTTAATGTCACATTTTCCAAATAACTCTGAAATCCCAGCAAACAATACCACTGTTTAATGAAACACAGTTGAAGTCTCTAATGTGTGTGAAGCTATATTCTACTTCCAGTTCTTCTCCATTAATCTGTGTACATAGTCCTTTGTTTGTTTGTTTGTTTTTGTTTTTGGAGGGACTGATGAAAGGAAATGAAAATGAAGAACGAAGAAGTGACAATTTTCAACATATTAATTGGCTAATTTTGAGTGAACTTAACGGTGTCAGTATGGGTGTAGTGTATTTACTTATAAACTCTTCTATTTGGGAAATTCACTTTTAAACTTAGACGTGAGAGGAGTGATAGTGTCTTCATTTTCTTTTAGACTGGACTGGCCCTGTGGAATGTAAATGATGGACTCACTGTCACAGGAAAGCATTTGTTTTTTGTAGCATTATCTCTCTGTGGAAAAAGTTTTCAAGGCTCTTGTTTTATTAATAACTACTAAAGTTTGTCTTTAAGAAGTATCAGTTTTAGTTTATAAATACATCACTTGGAGGAAGTAGTGTAGGTCATGGAAAATGAATTAATTTAATTATTTTCCTAATCAGATCTGTATAGTAGAGAGATTATAATAAGTGCTAGGTCATATACCCCTATTCCCAATTTCTTATATCCCAATCATTCCCAAATGGAAGGTGTGGTTTTAAATAGCTTATTAAATAGCAATACTTGTTTAGAGGGAATATTTATAGGGAGCCAGGTTATAAGTTTACTTTGTACTTGTCTCCTTTGATGTAATATTTCATCTCTAAATTGTAGCTCTTTGCAAGGACATTCTTGAGTATTTTATCAGAACATTCATTGTGCAGGAAGCATACTTATTTAGTGATTTACTCTTTGAGGGCCATAAATTTGAAAGGGAGGGTTAACAGTGGTTTTCTTTTAGAGTTGTACAGATTAAAAGAAGTAGACACAGCATGTTGTCTGTAACTGCAGACTTCTCAACCCCCTCCCCCCCCACCAGGCAAGATTTCTTTATGTAGTTGTGGCTGCCTGGGAACTTACTTGCTCTGTAGACCAGGCTGGACTCAACTAAGAGATCCACCTGCTTCTGCACATGCACGCAAAAGGGGGAAATGCTGTGGAATAATCCTCCTGTACTCTGTGAATATGTATCATTCTCATTGGATAATAAAGAGCTGACAGGCTGGTAGAAAGACAGGAAGTATAGGAGGAACAGTCAGACACTGAGAGAATTCTGGGATAAAGAGGGGCCAAGTCACTAGCTGCTAGCCAGCCAGCAAGTAATCAAGACTTGTAAAAAATGAAGTAACAAGCCATGAGCCATGTGGCAAAACATGAATAGAAATAACTTAAAATGTAAAAGTTAGCTATTAAGAAGCCTGAGCTATAGGCTCAGCATTTATAATTCATACTCAGCCTCTGAGTCAGTTATTTGGTACTGGGCTGTTCGGACAGGAAACATCTGTTTACATATGGCGCCCCAGGTTGGGTGTCAGATAAAGCATTAATCTAATTAATCTTACCAATAACAAATTGGGAGCCAAATATCAGAATAAAAACCTGAAAGATCAGAGAAGCAATGGAGCAGAGCAGCTACAGTTGCTTCCTACCTCTTCCATTCCTCTGACCAAAAGGGCCCAGATCCTCTCTCCACCTGCCTTATCACTTACTGTCTGTATAGTCCTCCAGATCTCTATGGTTAACTAGTGGCTAGTTCCACCCTCTTGACTACAAGCAAGCTTTAATTTTCAGAACACAAACAAAATATCACACAACACTATAATGGTGAATGCATGTCAATATATTTGTCTAGATTCACAGTGTGTTGCACCAGGAATAAACCCTAATGTAAAAAGTAAATAAATTAGTACAATAAAAATAAATAAAATTTTGCCTTTGTCTGCATGCCATTTATCAGCTTTATAGAATATCCATGTCTGTTTTAAATAAAGTATGATATATCTTTGGATTTTTTTCATTTGCTGAAATTTAATTGCATATAATTAAAATTGTGTATTTCTAATTCTGTAGAGTTTCGGTGTTGACTATACAGACAGTTCTCCACTTTTATGATATTGTTGGCTGTAAGGATAGCCCTGAAGCCTGTAAATTCCTTACAGACCTCTCAGCATCTCTAGTTGTCTGTAAGGTCAGAGCTAAAGCCTGGATGTGTGTCATATAACCTCTGCCCTAGCATGCAGTCTCACCTCAGGGAGCTGAGTTTTCACTGTTACATGTCTAACTTGTAAACATTTCACCAAGAAAAGCATTTCAAGACTTAGTTCAAAGTATCTAATAGTGCTGCTTAAATGTACAGACCTCTTCTTAAACAAAACAAAACAAACAAACAAAAAACCAAAAAACACTCAGTCGTTCAGGCTCCATTGAATGTAGTAGCTTCACATAGTCCTTAGGTTTTGCTAAATATTTAAGTTCAGGTCATAACTTTGGAATCCTTACAGTTTGGGAATTGAACTAGAGTATAAATCAGAACTTAAAATTTAAAGACAGCTTTACTCTCCTTCAATGTGAAAACTATTTTATAAAAGTAACTACTTGTTGATGGTAGATAATCATTTTTATTTTTAAGAAATGAGCTTCCAGGCCTATTTTGTAGCACTTTACATATAGACATTGCCTAAAGGGTCAGCTTTTTGAAAAGGTTCAGTGTAAAAAGCTGTATGAGATGAGTATTTGCAGAGAAAGTTCACTGGGAAGAGATGGGATAAAAATGTTGCCATGTGAGGCCAGTGATGCAGCTCAGTGGGTGAAGGTGCCTGTTGCCAAGCCTCATGACCTGAGTTAAGTGTTAGGAACCTCCCAATAAAAGCTGAGAACCCTCTACAGAGAGCCCTCTGACCGCCATACTTTGTGCTTGCATATGGTAAAGAAATGTTTTTTTAAAGGCACTATTGTCATCAAAAAAAAAAAAAAAAAAAAAAAAAAACCTCACTGTGTCAAATGCTGTGTAGTTGCAGTGCTTGTCAGGTAGCACTGTCTCTAGGTGACTAGATAGATAGATAGCAGAAAGCTTGTTTTCAGAGCCGTTTGTAGTCTCACCTGAAAGAGAACAAGGCAAGTGAATATTGCCGATATTTTAAAAACAAGATGAAAAACTTGGATTTTTCAACTCTCTTGTTGAAAAGAACTATATACTAGATATTTATAATGACTGCCATAAGTTATACAGTGTTTACACAAATCACATAATACTTTATTTAAGCTATGCTACATGTTAAACTATTTCAAACTGGCATGCCAATAACATGGTAATACAAAACTTCAGTAAGCCGTAAAATACTGAAATTAAGATTTCTCTTGAGTTAAGCAAATAAATCAGGGAATTTATTAAATAATATTGCAGTGTGTTGCTATATGCTGTCTCCATTTTGGAGAGGTAGTTAGGTTATACTGGTGTTTACTGTTGGTACAGATTGTCTATGAAAGTACAAAAACTAAAGCCTTTCTAGAATTTATTCAAGGATTTGTGTGGGGGGTGTGACTGTGTGCATGTAGCATGTGTGTTTGGGTACCTGTGTGTTTCCTAGAATAGGAGTGATAATCAGTTGTAAACCACCTGATGTGCTGGGACCTAACTCTGATCATGGAAGGGTCAACAAACACTTTCAATTGAGCTCTCTCTCCAGCCCCTAGAATTTGTTTAAGTTATTACATTATAATCACCTTCATATTACAACTTTTCTTGTCTTCTGTTATCTAGAGAAGAGACTTAAGTATAAATGTATTCTCTGTTTGAAAAGGACCTTGGTAAGGGCTCAGAAATTTTGAGAACAGAATTTAATCAACTTGACAGCTATTTATTTTAATTGATCTCATTGCCTGTCTTAACTCATTCTTTCAAAATACGTACACTTTCATTTTTTTTAGAATATAACCAGTCTGACCAAATCTTGGGTTTACACAGTTGGGGCTAATAAGTATTAAGTTGGGTATGTGTCTAAAATGTTATGCATATGATGACTGAATATGGCTTGCCTTACCTGGTTTCAATAAAGGAATGTTATTTAGCACCAGGAGACTATTATTAGTCTCAGAAACTTGGAGCATTGGTCAGTTTTGAGTATTGATTACATACATTTCAATTCTGTTAGACTAGACATACCAGAACATATAAATGGCAAATGTTTCAAGGTAACAGCCAGAAAGAACTTTGCAGGGGTTAAGGTAGAGGAGTGCAGGCAATGCTACATGGTTATTGGCTGTGAAATAATTTCTGTCTTACAGAAGCTGAGCTTTTACCGTTCTTCAGTAATACTTCAGAAAGAAGCACATATCAGAAGCAGAAGGATGGCTTGACAAGGCTTTTAAATTCTTCAGAAAACTAAAAACAAGTACAAAAGAACTAGAAATGATTGTATCCCATGTGAGAATGGATATACTTCTGCAGAACATTTTTAGTTAATGCATTTATGGCAACAGAATTGTAAGGTTTATTTTTAAAGATTATCGTGCGTGCGTGCGTGCGTGCGTGCGTGTGTGTGTGTGTGTGTGTGTGTGTGTGTGTGTGTGTGCGCGCGTGTGTGTGTGCGTGTGCGTGCGCGCGCGCTGAGGCCAGAGGTGTCAGACCCTGAAGCTAGCGTTGGAACTGAGTGTGAGCTGATGGAAACAAGCACAGGTCCTCTGAATGAGTGATCCACACTCTTAACTGCCAAGTCATCTCTCTAACCCTAGTCAGTTTTTAAATTGTGCCCAAATATGCCTTTTGCTGAAGTTGCCCTAGAAACTTCAGAGTTCTGTTTATGTGGTTTCCTTAAATCCCTGGAATTTTAAGAGTTCAAGATGAGTTGTGAGCTTGTTCTTGTGCTGGGGAATCTTTTTCTCAATCCTAATTGAGGTCATTTCCATCTTAACAAACAGCATATGTTCCATTAGTTAGAAATGCATTTCTTTGAACTCTTTTATCTGACATCTTTAAAAGAATTAAATTTGTAAATTTAGGGGCTTAAATAGACAGGTTGTGAGAAGGATGGATTTGTCCCCCCCCCCCTTTTTTTTAAGACATTTCATTTTAATATGTGTCTGCCTGTGTGAGACTGGGCATGTTTGTGAAGGTTCTAGCAGAAGCCAGGAGATACAGACTTGGCTTCCCTGAGGTTGGACTTACAGGTTATTGTGAGCTGCCTGATGTGGGTGCTGGGAACCAAACTGAGGGCTCTGCAAGAGCAGTCAGTATGTACTCTTCACTGCTCAACCATCTCCAGACCCCTGAAGATGGATTTACTTTTCAAAAAACCTGTAAAATATCGGAGATCTTAACTGAGGTTCTTTTATGAAAATCAGAATAAAAATCAAGAAAAAGAAGTAAGTGAAGGTTCAAAAACTTCCTTTTTACTTAGTGATTGTAAAAGTGGCAGTTTGTCTGGCTTTGATGAACTTTAATTTGCAGTTTGATGACAATTTTCATTAACTTGGTATAGACAGATAGGGAGGTAGTGCTGCCAATTTTATTTCCGATTTAACACACTTGAGTGTAGGTGCTACTTAGGGGAATTAAATGCTACCTTGTTAGGACAGGTTCAGTGGTTAACCTTCATAATACTGAATATTATGCCACACACAATACTGCCACTATTTTCACTAGTTTGATTTTCCTACACACTTACATCCTCTGACATGACAGACATTTTATTAGCCTGCTCTCTTGCCCTGCTCCCACACAGCAGAATATAAGCTCCATAAGGAAAAGATGTCTATAATAAGGTTTCATTCTGTTCTTTGTTTTCTCTTAGTAGCTTGAATAATGCTCAGCATGTTCAGATACAGTGTTTTCATACAAGCATAATGTATATAATGTAAATTGATGAAATTTAAGACTACTGTTAGTAAAATATACTAGTAAAGGGAATTTTGTTGTAAATTAGTCCAGTAACTGTCTTATTTGTTCAGGATCCCACAAATTGTTTATGATAGGTTTATTCTGTGTCTGGATATGGCAGTTGGGTTAATGAAAAAAAAAAACTGAAGATTCTACACATGTTGCTACAGAGTCTATTCTTCCCATATTAGAGGACATGAAACAAGAACAAGGTTTTGAACAAGGTGACATGAATGATCCTACTAAAAATGTCACCTCAGTCCAACTGGCAAATTGCTGTTGTAGTGCCTTCAAGGTGGAAACCAAAAGAAGAGTGTCTGTTATAGTTGAACCTTCTCATCGCCGTAGTAATTCTTACCAACACTATTTTCTTATGGAGGACACTATTTGTGCTGTTGCCCATTTGGCTGTTATCTGTTTAAGCTAAACCTTGACAGTTTAAGGTTGATACCTACCCTGAATAAGGGTCAGTAGCCACCAGAATGAACTGGTAACAAAATACTAGCAGTTTAGTTGGGATTTTGTAGCCATTGGAAAAACCGTAGCTTTCAATGAGAAAGAAGATTATCTAGTTAGAGTGGGGAAATAAAAATCATAGCCCTGTTTTGAGTGTCTATACTATAATTAAATTTTCTGTTCTTTTATTATAATTTAGTGGTGAATCTTATTTTCTGAACCAAAATCTCATAAAGAAGCTTATCCCTTAATTTTTTTTAAAGTAATCTCATTGTGTTGTAAATAGAAACAAAAAGTGTGACCCATCTGTAGATTGCCTATGAGCTAATGGTAGAATGTAATTATTTGTGAATGGCAACATAGCTGTAAAAATATGTATAGCTTGGAATTAAGTCTTTAAATGATTGTGTGTATTTTATCTGCAAAGGAGGTATTACAATATTCATTTATTGTTCCTGAAATAAGTACTTTGTTCCACGTGCCATATTCCTCCAAGTCAAAAGCATAGACACATTTGGGGATGGCTAAATTGTTTTATTTTTACATATTAAGTTTTTCTTAAAAATTTTAGAGTATAACTGTTGTGATAATTAAATTTTTTTTCATGAGTGATAATAACCAGGTTATTTCAAGGTTTTCCCCCAGTTGTAAATACAGAGCAGATAGTCCACCAAAATAGGTAATTACATAAAAGAAAAAGTGAAATTTGAGAAAATGTCAATGGGTAACTTCAAATAACTCTTGAAATATAGTTTTGGTCCATGGCTCAGAAATGTTATTGATGAGGTTTTTTTGTTTTTCTTTCTTTCTTTAAACTGTACAAACACTCTTGAATCCCTAGAAGGAAAAAAATCCCTAACCAGTACTGATGGTAAAGTATGTAAAAAGAATACCAGATGAGACGTGTCATCCTCTAGAAGTTCTGTAGGTAACACTTCTGGCTGAGTGTTTAATCCCCCACAGTCTTCCCATGGATGCGCCTTCACATCTGTTGTTTTCTTTCTTTTTTTTTTTTTTTCTTTTAACATAAATGGGATTCCCTTCAATTTAATGTCATTATGTTGTAGACAGGTTTCTTTTTACTGCAGTAATTCTTTTCCCAACCCTCCTAAAGCTGGTTATATGATATTAAAAAAACAAATTCTACAGCCGGGCGGTGGTGGCGCATGCCTTTAATCCCAGCACTCAGGAGGCAGAGGCAGGTGGATCTCTGTGAGTTTGAGACCAGCCTGGTCTACAAGAGCAAGTTCCAGGACAGCCTCCAAAGCCACAGAGAAACCCTGTCTCGAAAAACCAAAAAACAAACAAACACCCAAAAAACAACAAAAAAAAAAAACAAACAAATTCTACATTAAATATCTTTGAACTGCATCTTTATAAACTAAATATTGAGTTTCATACTTCCATTTTGGATGATATTGTGGCGTATATGGCAGTTATTTTTCCCAGTGTCTTGGTAGCTTCATGACTGTTTTAAATAACCATGTTGTCAAGTCTGGTGACCTTTTTACATTGTGTTTTGTGGATGCTGGTATTTCTAACTTGTTATATTTATCCTCAGTTTAAACTATTATGAATAATGTGTTAAATATTGGATACATTTTGATAGTATATAAGGCGTGTCAATTTTGATTCTTAGTTTTAGAGTTGTTTGGTAAAACATTGATTTCTCTACTATGTGAGGGATGAGTATAGATATTACTCATAATCAGTTCATTTTTGTCTGGTAATATGTAGGCATTGAGCTTGAAGAGGGATATACCAGAAGTATTCCCTATACACACACACACACACACACACAATGTTTAGAAAGGATTGTTTCCCAGTTATCTGAAAATTTGCTAATCTGCCATGTAACTATTGTCACTGGGAGCTCTTCTCCACCAACTTTTGCTGCCGTGAGGTGCCAGAACACTACACAAATACGAACACTGTTGGCAGAACTACTTAGCAAATGTACTAGAGTCCAGTATTGACTTATCTAGAACTTACAGTCAGATATATAAAAATGTGTTTGCTTCTGTGTTACACTCTGCTGTGGGTGAGGAGTATAGCACCACAACTTTCTCAGTGTTTGGAGTCTCTGACTAGGCGCTGACCTTAATCTTACCTTTTTACCTCCTTAGCCCACTCCATGGGCTTTTGAAAGTTGGGTTCATTTGCCTTGTTACATTTGTCTACTAGGAAGTGGCTGACAGTTGCTCTGCTTCTTGCTCTGACAGGAGGAAATGCCTAGAGGAGGGATGTGAAGCCAGTATCTCAGACCTG
Source organism: Cricetulus griseus (assembly GCF_003668045.3). Lineage (NCBI taxonomy): Eukaryota > Metazoa > Chordata > Mammalia > Rodentia > Cricetidae > Cricetulus > Cricetulus griseus. The sequence continues at coordinate 418,578,479 of NC_048595.1, forward strand.
ACGCTCGCTCCTGCTTTCTACCCTCTTTCTGAACCTGGCTGGTGCAGCTTGAGAAATCAGCTTTGCTGCCACCTCTGCCCTCCTCGTTAGTAAAGGAAGAGGCATGAGAGGGACCATCCCTATTTCCTGTTAGGAAGAAACACCCGAAGGAAGACTTTGAATTTCTTCATTGTTTGTTTTTTGAAGGTACTAGGGTTTATAGCTCAGCAGATTTGAACAAGTTGAGTAAAGATGAACTATATTGTTTTAACTAGATTTCTAAGTGCATTTACTAACCTAACCATCACATAAACCTATTTATAATTTGAAGTTTGCCTTTAAAGTCACACAAGAAAAGCACTGTAGTGCTCGTAACGCTCTTCCATATTATTGTAGGTAACTAAATGACCATGGAATCTGGAGCAGACAACCAGCAGAGTGGAGATGCTGCTGTAACAGAAGCTGAAAATCAACAAATGACAGCTCAAGCCCAACCACAGATTGCCACATTAGCCCAGGTATAAAATACATGGAGAGACTTCAGGCTGTGTCTCTTCCAAGAGAATTTAGTTTTTAATAGAAATATACATAGAATGATGAAAATTTTCTTAAGACTATCAGAATTCAGATTTACTGTTAGTTTTAGCTTATGTTTAGAAATGAGAGTAATGATTAATTAACAGTAAAATGCACCATTAAACATTAATATAGTGTGTGTAGTGACATGATCCAGAAATAATTATTTTTTACTAACATAAATTAATTGGCCCTCTCAAGGCAATAAAACCTTGATTATGACAGCTGCCTTGTTTTTTTGTTTTTGTTTTAATATCACACAAACTTATTTTGGGACCTGGAGGTACAGATATATTTGAAAGGCTAAGTTTATATAGTCTAAAACTAAAAAGCAGATTAAGTAAGTAAACTGGTGTGTCAAGCAGTCCTAAGAAATAAAGCAGTTTTTCTCTCTATGCATTTTAAATACATTTAGTCTGATTTTGTTTTAAGTGTCCTGTCCTTAAGGCCATTTATCATCTTTGTACTTACTGTTTTGCTCTTATCTGTTTTTCCCTTATTAACAAATCTTTAATCTCAATATTAGTACAAAAAAAAAAACAACAACAACAGTGCTTAATATAGAAACCAAATACATATAAACCTGTAGGGTTAGACTGTGTTAGTCCCTTTCCTCATTTTTGGAGACAGTCTGTCCCTGTGTAACCCTGGCTGGTCTCAAACTCAGAGATCTATCTTCCTCTGCCTCCACAGTGCTAGGATTAAAGATGTGCATGACCACACCTGGCTGCTTCCTCTCTAAAATGAAAGCTCCTGAGAAAAATAATCCTGCTCTCAGAGGCTTTCCTTTGCCTACCTCAGTTTCTCCAAGAGTTACGAGTCTACAATGGAAATGGCTGATAAGAATAAGTCTTGGGAAATACAGGGCTCACCACAGCTGGGATGAGGGTGGGAGTGAGTCAGATACTGGGGCTCCTGCAGGAATAGTCAGAAAGAGTAGGCAGGCTGCCTGTGTTTTCTTGTAAGAGAACGGGGTTTCCCCTGCAGATCTGAAGAGTAAGATAACGCCAGATATACTTGGAGATAAGTTAATATATCACATGAGGCAGCACTTTGTCAGTACACACAGAAATGGAAGTTCATCTGAGCATTTAGCTGAACAGGCTCCTTGATGACAACCTTCAACATTGTTCTGTTGTGGCACTATTCTTCTGGCCTGGTTGTTCCCTCAGTTGACTATATAGAGTCATCTTGGAAATTCCTTCTGCTCTCATGACTTTTTCTTAGGGAATTTGTATTCTTAAAAAGGTAGAGCGTGTAGCTAACAGACTCTTGAAAAGGAAAGGTTAACTGGAATAAGAACTCTTGGTAAGAAGACTTTTTCTTTAGAAATTTTCTGTTGTTTTCTGTGATCCACTTAGTGTTGTTTACAAAATGTGATGAGATTAAATTTCTTTCTTATATCTGGTATATTTATAAAATGCCTTAGGTCTCAACTTGCAGTACATACTAATAATTGGTTTGTTTTAATTCTCTGTATTCAATGGTCCTTTTATAGTGGGAATTCACATCCTCAGTTTGGGGAAATTTCTTTGAATTAGTTGGTGGTGGTTTTGTTTTTCATGTCTTTTAGGATCCTTGTGATCCAGATGTTATGCTTCTGGACTTGTTTGTTTCTTCATTTTCCTCATATTTTCTTTGCTGTTTTCATCCCTTTTGCTCTACTTGTTGGGAGGTTCTTCTATGCACTCCATCCTGCCTGTGAAATTTTATTTTGCTATCGTGTTTCCGAGAGTTCTGTTTGTTCCCTGGGTGGTCCTTTGGTGTTTAACAGAATATCCCATTTCATAAGGTAGTGTTTTCTTTTATCCCCAGGGAAAGAGGTTTTCTTTTTTTGTTTGGGTGGTTATTTTGAGTTTCTTTTTCTCACACGACCATATAGCTCTTCATCTCCATTTCCATTTGTTTTATTCTCCATCTTTCCTAGTAGAGGCTTTCACCAAATTCTTAACACTCTGGATGTCTGTTTAGGATTAAAGTGAGGGGAGACTAGGAGATAGGATTGTAGCTTAATGGTAGAGCATGTACTTAGCACATGTAAAGCCCTGGGCTCATGCCCGGACATGAAATGATAAATAGGTATAAATGACTAAGAAGCTACTTTAGAAGCTTCATGGGTAGGTTTGGAGTCCAACAGCTTCCAACCATGAACTTAACTGTAAGGCAGTGGTGATCTTAACTGTTAGTGTCTTGGACCTTCTTCTTGAGTTATACCGGGTCCTCAGAGGTTTCACTCATCCTATTTATGTGGAAAGGGCCTGGGAGCCAAGGGAGAGAAGAGAGCTAGGGTTTAATACTGACTCAGTCAACCTGGTGTTACGTGGTTAAGACCCATTATTTGTAGTGGTTCTGTACTGTTCTCTCACAGTGGGCCAGACTTTTCTTCTACAAAAAAAGGATTCATTTGTTCCTAAAGAGCTTCCAGCCGCCCTTTTGTTTACTTTCAGCCCTTCTCTTCATGCCACCTTGTGGCATGAAGTGTTGAAGGTACTAAGCATCTGGATTTTTGTGGTACAAAGCAGGCTTTCCCTTCTTCCATGAATTGGCCACCTGTGGTCTTGGAGTTTTTGTTTGTTATTATTGATCCATCTGCTCTCCAGCCTACAAAACTGTTGCCTCCTTTCCTAGTTTCCACTCTTACATGATTATACATATAAAAGTGAAATCAATTTTTTGAGTTATAATTCGGAACTCAGAAGGGAACATGTTCTGTTTGTCATTAGGCAGTCCTCCAGCACTGAAGACTTAACAATGTGTAGTTGAACTTGAACTTTAAGAACGCTTATCTTTTCCCCTTCCTTCTTGTCTAGTTATAATTTTTGTTTTGTTTTGTTTTGTTTTTGGCTCATCCAAGTTCCTTAAAACAAACACTCCACACTTTTAAAAAATAATCTTTTTTGACAGTCTGATGCATTCATGTAATGTATTTGGGTCCCATTCATGACCTCTTTACCTTTTTCTTCCCACAAAACCCCTTGTTTCCAAGATCCCTTCTTCTCTGATGTTTTTTTTGTTGTTATTGTTGTGACCCACTGAGTTTAATTATGGCTGCTTACATGAACGTTGAGTGGGGAGTTACTTACTGAAGTATGGACAACTTGCAAGTTACTATACTACTAAAGAAATCCCAGCAACCATTAACTGCTAATAGTTTCTCTGGGAACTTTTGAAGCCCTACCCCCCATTCTATCTGTGACAGAATGGTACAAGCTCCATCTAGGCAGGTAATCAGAACTGTTAGTTTGTTAGTGTAACAGCAGTGTCATGTCCACAGCAAAGAGTTTCACAGCATTCCTTCCCATCCTTTGACCTTTATATCTCCCCACCTCCCGTGTTCCAGGGAAGTGTATATCATGGATTTTAACATAACTTCCTGCTAATTCTGACTCCAGATAACTTTTTAATGCCAGCATTTCAAAACTAGAAAAACATTGTAAAGCTAAGGCAAGATGATTGTCAATTAATAGGAGGGCAAGAAAACAAAATGAATCCAACTAGTAAAGAAAGAAAGATAATCAACAAAAATATATCTTACTTTTAGAATTTAAGGTTTAAAGAAGCTTCTGGTTTTGATCATGAGAATGTACAGTTTTAGTTTATTAAGACACTGCACCACGTGTCCTTAGGCTGGCCTCACACTTGGAGCAGTTCTGCCTTACCCTCCTCAGTCCTAGGTTTACAGACATTCATCTTCACACTCAGATGAGAATGTAAAATTTTAATATAAGTAAAAAGTAATAATAGGACTTCATTAAACAAATTCTATTATATCCTTTATGTAGCCATATTTTTAGTAAGACTTTGCAGAGATATTTATAGCAGATTTTAAAACTGAAAAATAGGTTTCATGGTGTCATAAAAATTGAATACATCTGTGTGTCTTGAGAAACATCTGTCAAGCATGTCTCACTTGGGACCAGGCCACGTGTTTTCCAAGGTAGTTGTGAATGTGACCCAAAACATTTGTACGTCGAAACATCACTGTGGGACGACAGGACACCTGTGGTAGCAATGTGCCTCAGTATAGAGTGCTGGCCTAGCAAGCTTAGCAATCACATGTCCCTGAGTTTAATCCCTGGCACTGTGTAAAAATAGCAAAAATGCTGTGGTGGTTCTGGTAGTAGGAATATAGGGATTTTTAGCCAGGCCTTGTAGGACAGGCCTGTAATAACTGCTGCTTGAGAATCTGAGACAATAGAACCACAAGTTCAAAGACAGCCTCAGTAATTAAATGAGACCCTGTCTTCAAAGTGAAAAAGGAGGGATGGAGATACTCTGTGCTAGAGTCTGCTTCCTGCCCACATTCACAAGAAGGGGGTCAGGCTATTTAGTACTTTATGTTAGATTTACATGTCTATGGGAACTTTTAAGTAGGGTAGAAGTCACTGGGTTAGCTTCTTATGTTCGCCTTTAAAGGATGCATGGAACGAGACGCTGACGCTGTAATTACTTCAAATATTCAAACAGCTTTCCTATGGAATTAAGATGCAACAATTAGCTCATAGGAACTCTATGACTGAACCTTTTAAACTTGAGGGGACCATATCCTTCCTTAGTTTCCTCTTAGATTATGATGTTATAAACAGGACAACCTATGTGACTCTGCAGATAATCCTGGTACCACATTTAGAAAACCATGTAAAATTAAACATAACTCAGAGTGACCAGAGAGAATAGGACCAATAAAGGAAGGTTTTGTGGCCATCTAAGGAAGCTGCTACTTTTAATCTGTGTGCTAAAGATAACTTGTTTTCCAAAGATATTTTCCCCAGCTTCACAGAAGCATCCACTTCTTGCTGTTTGTCTCTTCAAATCCACATTCAGTGCTACACCTTTCATACAACCCTGGCTATCCCAAACATTGTCTGTCTTTCATTCTGTTTCAGTTGGCAATTTGCTGCTTCTATCATCTTTAATTCCTCTTCAGCTAGTCATTCAAAAAGCCCTTCCTTACCACCTCCTACTACCCTGTTTCTGGCCTTTATCACCTTACCCTAACCACTATATAGGCTTTCTCATGGTCCCCCCCACCTCCAGTTTTCTCCATCTGAAGTGTTTGTTATGTCTTTTATTCAACCACTAAATCGATTGATCTAAAATGGAAACTTCACCATGTTATCTGGTTTAAAAAAAAAAAAAAATACTCCAGCAATTCCTCCTATATTCTCAGAATAGATGAAAGTTGTTTTATTTTTGAGACAAGGGCTCGAATAGTAGCTTAGGCTGACTTTGCTTAAACTTGTACCAATCCTCTTGCCTCAACCTCTTTAGTATTGATATTATGAGCATGTGACACTATAACTGGTTAAAATGCACGGTTTTTGTTTGAGACACCGTCTCACTACCCCTCTGGCTGGGCTGGAATTCACAGAGATCTACCTACATCTGCCTACTGAGTACTGGGTTTAAAGGCATGTCCTACTATGCCTGGCTTGAAAACTTTTTTAAGGCAACATGGAGATGTTTTTATGATTAGACCATTGAAACCTTTTGAACCTCTGTATCTCTGCTTCTGACATTGGACAGTAATGCATGTCTTTCCCTCTGTCACACACACACACACACACACACACACACACACACACACACACACACACACACACACACACGTGTCTTAAAATCCCTCCTGTTAACTAGTTTAACACCAGGGTATTCTGAAAACTTTATGCTTAAGGCCAGAATGCCTGTTGTTGACATTGTGTGAATTACTCTCTTAGGATGGTTTTTGTCTGTAAGTAAAAATAATCCTTATAACTCAGCCTTTAACTTAAAAAAGAAAACTTGGATATAAAAACAGGAGGAAAATGTAAAGCACCATATGATTGAAGTATTCCTTAGTCTTCAGAGCATGATTGGGTTTCGGGTGTAGATGATACATGGGATAACTCGCTTTTTTTGTCACTTGGGTCAGGCTGAAAAAAGTAGAGGGGAGGAGGACTTGTATAGCGTTTGAAATTTTCTTTAAAAGAATATTAAATCATTGAATTCTTATCAAGCAAGAAGGTCATAGTTTTGCTTTATTAGTAATTACTTCATATTGAACCTGAGTAGTCTCACAGAGACTTCTGTGTTGGTAATTGCTTTCCATGTTTCTATAGGTATCCATGCCAGCAGCTCATGCGACATCATCTGCTCCCACTGTAACCTTAGTGCAGCTGCCCAATGGGCAGACAGTCCAAGTCCATGGAGTTATTCAGGCGGCCCAGCCATCAGTTATTCAGTCTCCACAAGTCCAAACAGTTCAGGTATGTGTATGAAAAGTTCCACATATATTTAATAACTTGTTTATAGCCATTTCTGTCTCTTTTTATTAGTTGTGAAAATAAGGACATATCTAGTTTAGATTTATTTTACTTCATAGTAAATGAGTATGTTGTGTCTGTATAGTTCTGTTATATATGCAAGGACAGACCTAAAACTACTTCTTTAAGCTACAGAAGAAAAAGCATTTATTTAGAGAGATAGTAAATACATGTGATAAGTGGAAATGTTTAGGAAAGACTTGTAGGACTGATGTACCTCAATTAAGGAAAATAAACCTAAAGTAAACCTAAGTTTATATGGGGAAAGACTTCATAAAAATTGATAACCTTGCCTGAGATAGGATTTGTACTTAGAGATCACATTAGACATAATATTGGTTGCTTAGAGGTTTTAGGTAGAGTATATAACTTTGAAGTAATAATATATTCAGGAGGTACATCATAAAGATGTTGATTGTATCACATATACTCTCTGATTCTTTGGAGAGTCTGTTCCTTTTGGGTAAAAGGGAATAACGGCACTCTAAACTTCTGAAGGTGACTACTTAGGTCGAGGGACCCAAGAGCAGTAGCAGTGTGATTCTTTGCAATTCAGCTGATTGAAGAAAAAAAAAAAACAAAGACTGAACATTCATGCAAGTAGGCCATAACCCCAGCCTCCCATTTCATATTTTTTTACTTCACAGTCTTCCTGTAAGGACTTAAAAAGACTTTTCTCCGGAACTCAGGTGAGTCCTAGGTCCTAGATTTGAAGAAAACTATTTTTAGAAAGGAAGGTGAGAAATTATTTATGTCTTTGTCCTTCTCTATGAACATGGAATTTCAAGGTTTGAATCAAACTCTCAGCCTGAGTGTTGTACCTGCTCATCACTTGGTTATAACATTTTCCCTCCAACTGGTAGTCCAGAATTGCATGAACACTTTGATAAAAAGGAAGCTGTACCTCCTGAGGACTGTACAATTAGAGGTGAAGCCTAATTGCTGAAATATTGTGTGGCTAGCCAGAATATGCCTTTCTGGTATTGTGACCTGGTGATCCTAAGAACTAAGCAAATGGAATTCTTTCCTGTAGGACTATTTCCTCTCCCTTCTTTCCCCACACCTTCCCTACTTTAAAGAAAATTACAGATCCAACAAGCTATCCTTTCTCCCACATTGATTATATGATGTAACCTTTTATTTCTCTCACTCAGACTTAATTGTTTTTTTGTTTTGTTTTGTTTTTTTGTTTTCCTTGTATGGTAGCAGAAGTGATTGCTATTTGCTAGGGTGTTTCCTCCTTTGTCTTGGAATCATTCTGTTACTGTCATCAGTACCCATGTCAGGTTTTGTCAGCTTTATGCTGAGGTATTGAGCTGCTGTTACCTCTTCTACTTTTTTCTTTCATGCTTTTGGTTTGCCTTAACACTTATTGGGGAGAACTGTTGTCGTGTTCAGGAAAAGTTACCAATTTCCTGAAGATGCTGGGAATGGACTTTATTAACAAGTCGGTGACAGTATTATCCAAGTAAAGGCCTATTTCTAGAAACCACAATCATAAGAAGTAGTCTTTTGACTTAGTTTTTGTTTCATTGAATGCTACTTTGTCATCCTCCATATTATCTCATTACTAATTCCATGCATTAACTCTTCTCTAGAATATAATAGAGAGAACTTGGTCTGCTTGTCAAGAGTTTTAGAGATAGATCTACTTTGGATAGTAATAAGTCAAGTGACACTGAACACATTTACTATCTTTTTCACTTACAGAGATTTTATTTTAATTAAAAAATAAAACTAGGGTACAAAATGTATATTATAGTTTTTAATTAAGAAAATGTGATGTTTAATTGTTGCTTATGTTCTTAGTTTTAATCTTATTTTGTGGCAACATAACTTAAACCCAGGTAGTGAATGTCCTTAACTTTACTAGAAATTTCTCTTTTCAAGAATACATTTTTATCACAGTGAGCTATATAATTTTAAAAGAGAAAAGTTGGACTCCTTGAAGCCTGGACTATATGGAGATGTAAATGTATGTTTCTTTTTTGTTAAATGCTCTAAACTAGGAGAATGTATTAAATTTGCGTGGTTATTTGAGCCAGCTAGCCATGGTTAGTATTAGTAACTAGGAAGTAGTGGTTTACAAGAGGTTACCAAACAGAGTGAAAGTGTCCCTCAAGCTTCTAGATGGTAGAATGTTATATAACAAAGCTTCCAAAATTTACAAGGTATATGTCTCTTAATGGGAGAATAAGAACAGTGGATTTCTGTTGATATATTTTAATACAGTAATATCAGAGACTGTGCTGAACTAATTATTTCATGTACAGCTTCACTTTGCCATCCTAATTTATTTCTACATGTATAAATCACATCTCACAGATAATGTGAGAATCCTTACAAATAATGGCAGTTTCACAGTGTACATAGGGTTGGTAGTGGCATGTATCAGTTTGGGCCACATCTCAATATAGTGCTGTCTAAAATGTATCAAAAAGGAATTATAGGTTTTATTACTTTAAATTATTACATCCATTTCTTCACCAAATGTTTATTGATCACATGCTATGTGCCAGTCATTGTTCTAGGTGCTATCAAAGACAGCAGTGAACAAACAATACATCTCTGTTCTCATGAAGATCACATTTGAGTGAAGAGAGACATACTATGAAAAAGTAAAATATGTCAGGTGAGGATAAGTGCTCAGAGGTTAATTGAACAGGGGAAAGGGTAGAGAAAAGATGCAAAGGGAAGGGTGCTATAATCTATGTGAGGTGGTTGGGGAACACAGTGAGCAGACACCAGAAGTCAGTAAAGCAGCTGAGCCAAGCTATTGATTAAAACAGTCCAAAGATGTGGAAATGAGTATGTTTGGAATTTGAAAGACTAGCATGGTACTGCTGGTTCCCTAAGTAGAGTACGGAGGAGGAAAGTGGCTGGAAACTCAGTGTTGATAGAATCTTCTTTAATGCTTCGTGATATGATGGGGACAGCAGTAAAAACCTTGTACAGCATAGTGGTTCTGTGGCCATTATACAGCATTACTGTTGTCTGGTTTAAGAATAGGGGTGGTGGGGGAGTGGCTTTTGTTTCTTTAACCTAAGACAAGTGTTCCAAAGTTTCTAGTCTAGTCTAGTCTTGGTTATGGCTAGCAAGGGCTTTGAAGGGATATTTTACCTGTAGGGTTTTTTTTGTTTGTTTGGCTTTTTTTTTTTTTTAAGAAATTGTTAAAAAAAAAAATCATTTCTTGGGGTGGGGAGTACTAGCCACAAATGAAAGAATAATTACTTTTTAGAAGAAACTTAAGCTGTGGAGAGAAATTTGAAGGTGCTTTCTTAACTTTTCTCATGTAAACAATGTAGGTTTGTTTTCTTTAAAAACTCCTATCTATATACTTTAAATTCTTAGACTTTTCTCAGTTTTTTTTCAGAAGTCTCTCTGTAGCGGCTGCACTTCTCTGTTTAATATGAAACTAGCTGGGCATGGAGATCATACCTTTAACATTGGCATCAGGGAGTCAGAGACAGGGGGATGGGTGTCTGTGAGTTCAAGGCAGGCCTGGTCTACAAGGCAAGGATCAAGCAAACCAGAGCTAAATATAATGAAATCCTGTTGCAGAAAAATTTAAAAAGCCATACCTTCTTGCATAGTAACTAGTTAGATCCAAGGATCAGATACACTAGATCAATTTCATCAGCAGCTTACCTCATTGATAGATGGAAATGAAAAAAAAAAATTAAGCACAGCTAAAAAGAGCTTAGTTTTGTTAATCTCTACCTTTAAAATTCTCTTTTAAACTAGGTATCCAATCACATTTCCAAAAATTTAAGCCTAGGTTGACAGGGTAAGTGCTGCTGTATAGGCAGCCCTTGCAGTCTCTGCCTCAATGCTGGGATTAAAGGCATGTACCTCCCTACCTGACCAGAATCACTGTTGAAAGATATTGATTTCAGTGAAGCACATTAAAGGACATTATTCTCACTCTTAGTGAAAAACTTAATTCTACTTAAATAAATTATTTCATATTTATGCCTATCCTAAATATTTGATTATAAATAACATTTAAAATTTACAAGGGGTGTGTGTGTGTGTGTGTGTGTGTGTGTGTGTGTGTGTGTGTGTGTGTGTTCATGTGAAATTTTCTAATGTGCCTACATGTAGGCCTGTATAAGATGTGCATGCCTGGTACCTGTGGATGCTAGAAGAGGGTATCCTTGGGACTGCAGTTGGAGGTGGTTTTGAACTGCTGTGTGGGTGCTAAAAATTGAACCCAGGTACTTTGGAAGAGCAGCTGATGCTCTTACCTGAGCCACTTTTCCAGACCCCAGTTTTCTTGTTTGTAAGGGACATAAGCAGAACAAATTTTAGGATCAGTATTCTAGGCTTTACTGAGGTTTTTTGAGTGAAAAATTATCTAAACCAGGAGTCTTAACTGTAATCAATCAAAACACTTTAAGTTTGCAAAGGATTGTATAGTTTTAATATTTCTTTATCTCTAACCACTGTATAGTTCTTTTGAAATGTCAAATAAAAATAATGGTTTGGATTTTTGAAATGTCTAGACTGTTACTGATGGCCAAAGGTAAAGACCTGTTTAAGGAACTTGGGGAGACAGACATTAAAGGACATGTCAGGAGGTGTGAGGACAGGCAGAAGGAGCTCTGCTGCTGGAGTGTTATAGTCGTGGAGTCTGTATTTGGGTTTTAATTTTTATATATTTATGAATATTTATAAAATTGGACCTTGATATTTTTATTAGTGTAAAAATTGTGGATCCTGTATTATTTTTTTTATGATTTCATTTTCAAGAGCAGGTTTTTTCACAGCAAAATTGAGAGTTACAGAGTTTCCCCATGTATTCCTGGCTCCCACAAGCATAGCTTCTTCCCTGTTAACACCCCCACACACCAGATTGTTACATTTGTTAGAACTGCTGCATCATAATCATCTTAACTCCAAGTGTAAAGATGGTACACAGGCTTCTCTCCGTGTTGGTACATTTTATAGCCATGTGGTTTGGGTTTTTCTCATTTTAGTTAATTCTTTCTGTTTAAATTGGCAAAAATCTTTTAGATTGGAGGGGGTCAACAAAATCCATTGAGTTGGTATAGGAAACAAAGCTACAACAAAAAAAAAGCAGTATTTCACTTCGAAACCAATCTGTGCTTAGTTTACTTATTTATATATTTTGATTTTTGTTATTGTTGAGTCATATGTCCAGGTTGGCTTTGTACCTACTATATGGCATGAAAAAACCTAGCTGATCCTCCTGTCTCTATCTCCCCAGTGCTAAGTTTATAGGCATAAGCCACCAGATCTGCTTTCATGTGGTACTAGGGGTCAAATCCAGGGTTTTGTTCATTCTAAGCAAACACAACTAACTGAGCTACATAGGGCTTGTTTTAGTGAGTTTCAGAGTGAATGAGGTCTTCTGGGTCAGTGTATGTCCTTAAAATTGTGATAGTAGTTAAGAGCAAGGCATGGCAGTGCATACCTATAACCCTAGCACTTGGAAGCAGGGCTGGGATGATTGTCTGTTTGATGCCAGCCAGGGTGACCAGGAAAGCCTCATCTACCCCCCATTTTCCCCAAGGGAAAAATAGTAAGATAGTTGTAAGGATGGGGTTTATTATATGTAAGAGTCAAACGGAGATAAAAAGAAAGCCAAAGGGGAGCTAAGATTAGCGAAAATAGGTAAACTTGCCATAGTACTGCCCACATTGAATTTATTGGTTACTGATTTCTCATGTCCTTTTATGATTTTTTTTCCCAGTTTCTGATCTTCCGTCTATCTGTGAGGTCATTTGTGTAGAGCCAGTGAGTAGGCTAGGTATGGCAGCTAAAGCATTCCTTATTTCTCTCTGAAGTGAGCATACACATCATTCACCACTGTCAAGGGGGAGTGTCCACTCTAGTACTTGAGCTGGACTGCATGTGGAGTTCCATTGGAATTTCTTTTTTGTCTGAGTATAGTTTTCCTTATTGCTGTTGTTGGCTATTTTGAGGTGGTGCTAACCTACATAGGCCCTCTCATCTTGTTTAAGTCTCCTTCTCAGTGTGACAGCATCATGTGTACTTCATGGAAGAAAGCACGTGAGGCCTCTGTAATATAGACTAGAAAAACTTGATAATATTACAGACAAGCACACACAAATGAGTGGACTGTGAGTCTAGAGTGACCTAAAGTGCTACAAGGCTATTGTTTCTGACATCATTGACACTGCGACCACCAAGATTTTAATGCTGGTAAAGTCTAAAGTGGAAGTGCTGACCATGAGCAGAGGTCACATTCCTTAGCTCTGTGGTCCCTTTGAGTACCTACCCTGCTTATGTCTCAGTTCTTCTATCTCCTTCTATGAGCATAAGACCAGGACTCATCTGATACCTGATGTTTACTGTATGAAATAGTGGACTCTATGAATGTGTTAGCATGAAATCTGGCACATAATAAGTTATTAGTAAATTCTAGTTTCTGCTACTCCACATAGTCTTTATCCATCCATCCAATTTTTCCAATCTGAGGGCCCTTAACCGAAATGCATAGCTCATTACCTTGACGTTTTACTTAAAAGTAATTATAGAATGCCAACTTTGAAGTATGTTTATATATGGGGATGTTTACTGACTTGCAGGAAAACAACAGTGTCTTTGTTAGGATTAATTTGGCTGTGATGAAGCACCATGACCAAAGCAACTTGGAAGAAAAGGTTTATTTGGCTTATACTTAAATATCGCTGACCATCATCAAAGGAAGTCAGCACAAGAACTCAGACAGGGCAGGAATCTGGAGGCAGGAGCTGATGCAGAGGCCATGGAGATGTGCTGCTTACTAGTTTGTTCTTCATGGCTTGCTCAGTCTGCTTTCTTACAAAACCCAGGACCTCCAGCCTAGGGATTGCCCTACCCACAGTGGGCTGAGCCCTCCTACATCAATCACTAATTAAGAAAATGCCCCACAGGCCTGCCTTCAACAGGATCTTATGGAAGCATTTTCTCAGTTGAAGCTCCCTCCTCTGATGACTCTAGCTTGTATCAAAATTAGCCAGGACAAACAGTCTACAGTGTGGTAAATATGTGTTTGCACAGCAATTATAGGAAATTATGTTGTCAGAGACTTAGGCCCAACTATTTGTTCTTGCCCTTATGACAGAAACATTATTTTGGTTGGCAGTTCTGTTCTAACAACTGCAAGGAATAATTGCTGTTAGTGATATATTCAGGATTGTTTGCTTGGGAGAAATTAAAGGCATTTTCAAGACAAATATTTTTGTTTCCATGACATCATTTTAGTCTGTAGGAGATGAGTTTTATTGGTATAGTTGTCTCCATTAAAACTGAAGCATGTATAAGGGTTATATATACATTCTTTGTATTGGACTTAAATATTTTATGGGAACTAAATTTGATAATCAAGATAAAGTTATTCTTTGTTTTCAGATTTCAACTATTGCAGAAAGTGAGGATTCACAGGAATCTGTGGATAGTGTAACTGATTCCCAAAAGCGAAGGGAAATTCTTTCAAGGAGGCCTTCCTACAGGTATGTGATTTAATAGTCTGAGACATGCAGAAAGGCTTAGTACCTGGCAGATAGTAGGTATCAGAATACCTAGAAAGCTGCTAAACCAAGTGTCTTGTAGATGATTTCTCTTGAGTTACTTCTCAAATAAGTTTACTATACTTACTCTAAACCATTGGATCATGGCCCCCATATGACTATTAGAAAATGATATTTACATTATGATTCATAACAGTAGCAAAATTACAGTCATGAAGTAGCAATGAAAAAAATTATGGTTCTGGTCACCATAAGATGAGGGATTATATTAAAGGGTCACAACATTAGGAAGGTTGAGAATCCCTGCTCTAAACAGTTTAGGGAAGCATTTCCCCCATCTTTCTGTTTTTGTATCTAGGCTGACTGCTGCTTTTCCTTTAAAAAATTTGGGGTATATTTGAATTATAGCATTGTTTTGGGGATACACTAGTGATCTGCTTAGCTGTTCATCTACAGATGTTTTTATGTCCTGGTACTTAGCAAACACCTGTATTTAGTAGTTTTCAGGGTAGTACTTTGCTCACATCCTCTAGTTTGGGTTCAAATCTCATCTATGCCTTGCCTTCTCGAAAGAAGGTCAAAACCAGTATGTATATCAGTTGACTCCATGTTGAGTATATCTAGAAACAACACACCTACTAATCTCTTAAGCTTACTATAGAATTCAGAATTTTACAGTTACCTTCCGTCTTAATTTAAATTGTACCTATTTATCTAAGCTGCTATTGTTGATCATTTCTTTTAGGTTTATTTTGTTTTGTGTGGCAGCCAGTGCTCTTAACCTCTGAGCCTTCTCTGTGGCCTTGCTCCTTTTTTAACAGTGGTTGAAGCCTCACCTTGATCCATGTACTTAATTATAGTTGCTACTAAGTTCTTTTTCACAAATTATGAATTATAAATCTTATGTCAATTGATTTTGAAGTCTTAAGAAATTTTATGTTGTGGGATATATATTATAGGCAGTGTGTAATCTGTTTTTTTATTTTTATCTTATGTGTATGAGTGTTTTCTGTGCACCATGTGCATGAAGTACCTACAGGGACTAAAATAAGATGTCAGATCATCAGTGACTGTAGTTACAAACATTGTGAGCTGCCATTGGTGCTGGGAGTTGAAGCTAGTAACTGCTGAACCATCTCTCCAGCCCTTCTCTTTTTGTTTTAAAATATAGCAAGTGTTAGATTTTGAGACATGGAAGTATATATCATGTTACTATATAACAGCTTTGATCCTGAAGCAAATCCAACAAAGTATTAAGAAACAAATCACATGACTTCTGTAAACTATGCAAATCATAGCCACAAGTCATCCAGATGGCTCTATCAGATAAACATGCTTGCTCAAGCCTGGTAAGTTCCATCTATGTAAGGGTAGAAGGAAAGAACCAACTCCACAAAGTTGTCCTCCACACATACACACTCAAAAACAAAAACAAAAAAAAAAAAGGAAAAGAAAACCCACTAAGATACCAGCTTTATATTGAAGACAATATTTGCCTTAGTTTTTTTTCTGGCCATAATTCTACCACGTTCTTTAAATAAATAATGTTCTAATAATCATAAGAAAGCTCTAGAGACAAAACGTGTAAAGAAAGGGTTATAAAGGATGTTACCTTACCTTATAATGAGACGTTCACACTGGGGTAATATTAATATGAAGTTTATGAATTCCTGAAATGCAGCCTTTATATCTAGACTATAGCAAACTGTTTAACTGAAGCTTATATAACATGCTTGCAAGGTTGGAAAAATGATATTGGTTGATAATATAAATAGATTTTTATTGGCATAACCTATCCTCATAAAGGAATTGATTCGTATGAAGCAGGAAGGTGCTCCATTTGGGCTCATTTGGCTTGATTTTTATACTAGTAACTGATCTGGAAAAACAGAAGCCATGCGTATTAAATTTATAAATGACAGAACTAGGGGGTTAATGAGTGTCCTGGGGCTAGGAGAATGAGTACGTTAAAGACCATATAGCAGGCAAAGAAAGTGGGTTGAAATAAATAGGTTGATACTATAGTGATAAATGTAAAGTCTTCAAAACTGATTATAAAGTAAGCCAGTTGTTCAAATATTTAATTCGGATTAAGAATTTATTTCAAAAAAGTTATTCTCTTCAACAGTATGGTCTAGAGCAACCAGAAATAGAATGTTAATGATGTCTTTGTCTGTGTCTTTGGATTCTCTTACAAAAGAAGGAAGCTGGGTTAGATTGTGAGACCAAATTGGTAATTTTTAACCTTCAACCATAATCCTCAATAAGGAATATATCTTCATGTTACGGTTTTGTATAGTTATCTATAAACATATGTATTAGAGCCATGGAATGCAGGGTGTGTAACTGTAACCCCAGCATTGGGGAAGCTAAGGCAGGAAGATTGTGACTTTGCCAACCTGAGATTAATGATAAGACACTTTTTATTTTGAGGGAGCAGTTTGAGAGAGTTTCTCTGTATAACAGTCCTGGCTGTCGACTCTCTTTGTAGACTAGAATGGCCTCAAACTCATAGAGATCCATCCACCTGTCTCTGCCTCCCTAGTTCTGGGATTAAAGGTGTGTGCCACCACACCCAACAGGACTGATGTCTTAAAACCCAAATTAAGCAGATGATTAAAGGCACACACCTTTGGTCCCATTACTCAGGAGGTAGAGGCAGGCAAATCTCTGAGTTCCTGGACACCAGGGCTACACAGAGAAATCCTGTCTTGGGTGTGTGTAAACACACAGAATTAATATATATGGCTTATAGAAGCTGGATAGAGATGGCTCAAAGGTTGAGAACACTAGCTGCTCTTCCAAAGATCTGGGATCAATTTCCAGGACACATAAGAACTCACAACCATCCAACTGTAATCATAGGGTCTGCAGTGCCCTCTTCTGGCCTCTACAGGCACCAGGTATGCAGACAAAACACCCAAAGGCATATCATAACAAACAAACAAACAAACAAACAAACAAAACCTAAATAGTGTTATTTATTATAGCCCCCCATACACACCTACTTCTTGTATTTGAAATTCCTGCTTTGTTTGAACTTTACTTATATAATTCATATAGTTTAAACCTTTGCCCTATACATTAGTAGTTTTCTAATGTTTACTATTTATACTTAGTGAATTTTATTCTTAATTAAAATAGCCTCTTATTTTTCTAGGAAAATTTTGAATGACTTATCTTCTGATGCACCAGGGGTGCCAAGGATTGAAGAAGAAAAGTCGGAAGAGGAGACTTCAGCCCCTGCCATCACCACTGTGACAGTGCCAACTCCGATTTACCAGACAAGCAGTGGGCAGTATAGTGAGTAATAACTTTTTCTATTATGAAAAGTGAGAAGATAAACTGTTAGATTCTCTCTAAAGAAATGATAAATGCCAAGGCTTTAGGTGCCATTGTTTGCCCTGTTATCAGAGTCTATAATAAAAGGCTTTCCTTTGTAGTGTTAGGAGTACATAAGTGTGTGAGTCAGTTACATTTGCCTCAGTTTAGTATAGCTTCATGAAGCAGTCTGAAAGTTTTTGAAGGACTAAATATCTAGATTTAGTTCTCATAATGTTAAGAGAAGATGTTTTCTTCAGATAAGGAAAACATGATGAAGACCAAAAATAGTTCCATTATTGTAACTTTTTATTTAATGCTGCTTCTTAAAAATAGCATTTCCAAATCTTTGAGCTTAGTGTTTCAGGTAGGAGTGCCATTGTGTTCAGTTATTATTCTTTTCCTAGAAAAGCTGAAAGCTGATGTAGTGAACTATGACAATATGCACATAAGATACTGTCACTTTTTTAGTTAAAAAAAAAAAAATCCTATGTGTGCCAGGTATTGTGTTGCATGGCTTTAATCCTAGCACTCAGGAGGCAGGGGCAGGTAGATCTCTATGAATTCAAGACAGCCTAGTCTACATCATTAGTTACAGATCAGCCAAGACTACATAGAGAGGCCCTGTTGGAAGGAAGCAAGCAAGCAGTGGAAAATACTATGTGTATTAATGTTTGCCTGCACGTATGTATGTACACCATGGTGCCTACAGAGTTCAGAAGGTGGGCTCAGAATCCCCTGGAATTAGATAAAGTTATGGGTGGTTATGAGTCACCATGTGATGCTGGGAACTGATCAATGTCCTTTGAAAGCACAGTAAGTGCTCCTAGCTGGTGAGCCATCTCTCTAGCCTTGCTGCGCTTTTCTGAAAGTAAAGACTTTTGAAAACCATTATAGTTTCCAATTCATATCTGTCTTACATTTAATTAATTTTGTCTTACTTCCTTTTTTGTTTATTTTTTTTCTTTTGGTCTTTTACCTGAATCCATTAGAAAGTACTTTTGAGTTGATAAAGGGCATTTGTGAAATGTGATTTTCTTCCCCCCCCCTCTATTCTTGCCTTCTTCCATTTATCTCTTACATGATTCCTACACAAATTACTAGCTTTTTAATTTCAGCATAATGTTAGTTTGCCTGCCTACAATTTGCATTCCAGCTACATTAAAAATAGCTTTTCCAACACCAAAACTTTTGATATTATTTATAAGGAAGGGCTTTTTTAAGATTCATTATTTTGGGGGGGTTGTGCGCCTGCATGAATTTATGTGCATCACATGAGTACTGATGCTCTGGGAAGCCTCTGGATCAGACCCTTTGGAACTAGAGTGACAGATGGTTGTGAGCCATCTAATATGGTTGGTAGGAACCAAACTCAGGTCCTCTACCAGAGGAGTAAGTACTCACTCTTAGCTACTAAGTCATCTGTGGTGTTTTTGATAACTATCTTACTGTCTATGATAACTGAGCTAAATAAGCTTAGAGGAATTTTTTTCCTTCTTAAATTCTTTGTTGGCAGCTGTAAAAGGGTATCCCCTTCCCTGTGTTTAGTTTAAGATTTCATATCCTGATAATTTTAGGTATTCAAGATGGTTCTTCTCTGACATTGTACAAGACTTCATTCTCCCCTAGCATGAACATACTGAGGGGTATAACACATTCCTTTCAGCAGTAGATTCACTTACTATAAAGGGTCTCGCGAATGGTTTTTAGAAGAACCATACAGAAACTAAAAGGAAGATGCAAAGTATAGGATTGCCTGCCATCCCCTTAGGTACTTTATTTTTCAAACTGCTCCAACAATATTGATAGCTTAAATACATTAGTACTTTGAGTTTTTTTCTTAAGCTTTATTCATTTTATCTACTATCATCTTTGTAAATGTATGTGTGCCTTTGATGAAACTGATTTAGCATTATGTTCTTGATTTTTTTTCCCTAAGAAACATCATAATGGATACTCACATATATAGCATACTACATACTTTATAACTTGTTTATTTTTAAACTTTTTAAAAAATTTTTATGTATATGAGTGTTGTACCTACATGTATGTCAACACCACATGTATGCAGTGTCTATGGAGGCCATGAGAGGGCATTGGATCTCCTGGAACTGTAGTTACAGTTTGTTGTTGGCTGTCATGTTGGTGCTGGCTTGACCTTTTGGAAGAGTAGTCAGTGCTCTTAACCTCTCAGCCATCTCTATAGCGCTGTATTTTTAACTTTAACATGATTATCAAAATTTAAGGGTTAGAGGTTTATAACATCTATGAACTGTAAACCTCTCTCATGCTTTCCCAGTAGGAAGAATTGTATATACCCCTCCTTTTTCATTCTAATTGTTATATAAACTGCCCAATATATGTACAGAATCTCAACTAATACAACTTAGTTGTATTTAGATTATATTAAATTGTAACATATTTCCTTAGTTTGTATTTCTTGGTAGTCATCAAGTACACCTAGAGATATAAGTTTCGATTGTCTTTCTATTCTTGTTTTAATGAATTTGGTTTCATTGAAACTATCTTACACTTTTAAAATAATCAAGTGTACAAATAAAACATTACAGTTAAAAAACATGTGTAAATTTTAGATGAAACATTTTCAAAGAATTATATATTTGTGTGTGACCTTATTTAATGTTTACAACCACTGCACATCTCTACGATCGGATGTTTTTAGATTTCCAAGTAAAGTAGCAGAATCAAATGATTGCTTATCGGACGAGAGTCTGTATCTTTTCATATGTAGTTTTTTCAATTCACTTTGAGTTCATTGCTCTGTAACCAGAGAGAGAGAGAGAGAGAGAGAGAGAGAGAGAGAGGAGAGAGAGAGAGAGAGAGAGAGAGAAATACATTTGAATTTGCAAGTTAACTCTATATGAGAAATGAAGATTTGATTCTGTTAACTTAAGATTCTTTTAAGTAAACCTTTTTTATGTGTATGGATGTTTTACCTGTGTGCCAGATGTGTATGTGCCTGTGGAGGCCAAAAGAGGATGTCCAGTCCCCTAGAACTGGTTGCAAATGGCTGAGAGCCTCCCTGTGGGCGCTAGGACTAGAATCCAGGTTCTCTGAAAGAACAGCCAGTGCTCTTAACTGCTGGGTTATCCCTTATTATCAAAATTAATTGTAGAATAATTCTTAGACATTCTTTTCACATTGAAGATAGTAAAATCTGGGATTGGCTAACGAAAGATTGTATAAGCTAGTGTGCTAATTTCCACAAGTTTTTCATCTTGCTAAAGTGATCAAATAATAACCATTAACTCATACATCTTGATAGAGCAGTGAAAAATCAGTTTTTTGTGTACACATCCCTCAGGATAATAGAGTTCCCCAGAGCTTACTGATAATGGGTCCCAAACTAACTCCCCCTCTGATCAATGGTACCATAGTTAAGTCAAAAACTTTGTTACCACATGTTTAAACCTTTCTTCTGTTGTAATTATAATCCATTATGGAGAACTGGAACATAACTCAGTTGATGGAGTGCATTCTTATCATGTGTGAGGTCCTGGATATGCACATGTGCAAGCACATTCATGGGCATGCACACGCACACGCTCACACACACATCACATATCCACACAATGAAGTTGTTCAGGTAATCTGTTTTGGAAAACTTGGTCCTTAGTAAGATTTGTCAGAGAAGGAGTCAACCATTTTTTTTTTTTTTCAGCTCTGGTTTCTAAAGGATTATGTCTTCCCAGTAATATAATAACTTAACTTTCCATTAGCTTTTTTTGTGTATCGTTGGATAAAGGTGATTTAGGGTTTTAAGAATGAAGTATCTATTTGGTATATATTCATTAGTTTCCATTTGCCAGATAGTGGCAAATGTGTTTATTCCTCAATCAAGGGAAGACCTTATATGAGGACTCAGAGATGGAGCTTAGAGTGGAGTGAGATATTTTATCTAAATGATGATCTTGTCCTTTTATGAATAGACACTCATAATAACTAAAGTCCAGAGTATTTCATTGCTTTCATTGGTAAAATTTTTGGTGGGGATGATGGATAGCATGTGGTAGAGGCTGAGTTCAAGGCCTTAAACATTAATGGCAATCTGTGTATTACTGGATTCTTTTTCTTTTTTAAAAAAATCATTTATTTAGTTTATTTTTATATGGGATCTTACTATTTTTCCCAAGCTGGTCTCAAAACTCATAGGCTCAAGTGAATTTTCTGCCTTAGCCCCTTGAGAAATATCATGCCATTCCCAGGGCTGTTTGAGTGTACTACCGACAGATTTTATAACTCACTCTAAGAGTTAGAAAGTATAATTCATTGACAAATGGCTCTATTAATTATATTTTAACAAGCATTTATTGAGTGCCTCTTATATTAGTTTCCTACTTACAAGAAATGCATTTATGATTAAGGCAACAGATATAAATAATAGATGAGGCAGTTAATGGTGCTGTAAAGTATCATTGTGAACGAGGGCCTCCTCAGTTTAAATAAGTTCAAAAAGAATTTGAGTTTTTCACTTAATTCTTAATATTATTACCACACATTATTTATTGTAGTACAGTTCCTAGAGTACACTTCTCATGACAATTGGATATGTTTTTCCTGAGTACACATTTACTTGAATATACTGAGTCTTTTTTAGTGATGTTACTGTCTATAATAATTTCTCCTACATTATGCTTTGCTAATTGCATGGGTTTAGTGTGTTTTAAAAGTCTTACATGGTATTAATTAAACTTGTAACAATAAAATTCATTGGGTTTTAGTTGCCATTACCCAGGGAGGAGCTATACAGCTGGCTAACAATGGTACCGATGGGGTACAGGGCCTTCAGACATTAACCATGACCAATGCAGCTGCCACTCAGCCGGGTACCACTATTCTACAGTATGCACAGACCACTGATGGACAGCAGATTCTAGTGCCCAGCAACCAAGTTGTTGTTCAAGGTAATGGAATTAAGAATTCATATATATGGTACATTCTTTTAAAAACCAATGTGTACACAGGAAAAGTAAGTATATTGCACTATTAAAGTAGTTTCTTCAGTGTAGATTTAGATATTAAAGATTTAGCTATGTATACAATTAATACATATATAAATATTTCTCATGAAATTTTCTATTTTTTCACTTAGACGAAAATGTCATGGCATAAAAACAACTATCTTTTAGCTTTAACGGGGTAATACCTATGTTTAATACCTTCAGTAGGCAGGGATAGAAGAAACATGATAAATCAGAAGAAAAACTAAGGAGATCACAGCTACGCTATATGGACTCAAGTTAACACCCACCTACTATGGGCCTCTTTTTTTCTCCCCATACCTCATGTGTGCCAACTTTTAGTTTTTAGTGGATTCTCTTCTCTGGGGTTTTGGTATTTTGTTTTGTTTTGTTTTTTAGTTTTATTTATTTATTTAAAAGGAACTTAGATTTTTTTTCTAAAGTTATCAATTTTGATTTCAGATAAAAACATTCCAAAGAACATATATCATTATGTAAATCTTGTGCTCTTTGGAGAGCAAAGTTTTCTTAAGTCCTCAAGGGATTAGAGGAGTTTGGAGAGTGTTAACTATTCTCCATTAATTCATTTGAACAGTTCATAGTTTATACCAGATTAAAAATTCATAGGCTGAGAAAATAACATTTGCTTCTAAAATATTTTTGTTAATAATAACGAATGTTGCCTGTGTTAATGAGAGTTATATCCCTTCACCATGGATAATTACTTTTTAATGGTACCAAAACACTAAGTAGAAAGCCTTTTATTTAATCAATCCCAAATATATTTATACAATATCCTGTTATTAAACCAATGATATTTGAAGAAATATTTTGCTTATTAATGGGAGTAAAACACCTTTTCACTTTACATGCAGGTACTCAAAAAATTGTAAAGCAGGATGTCAGTGAATTTGAATTCTCAACGTCAGTTTGAAGATGGTAACATGTTTAGTATATAAATATTTGTCACTCAAACAATACAATTGATACTTTAACTGATATGGATGATTTTATAAAGACCTTCAAAATCTCAACATAGTGTTAGGTCACTTATTAGGACAGTGTATCATTAAGCTGTTTTTAGAAGCAAATAATTGACAAATTGTGATTATGTTTCTTTTCACATATGGTAGATTGTATGGTTAGAAAATCTAAAGCCATTCGAGGTGATGAACACCTTAATCCCAGCCCTTGGGAGGCAAGGCAAAGGCAGGTGGATTTCTGAATTCTAGGCCAGCTTGGTCTATATAGTGAGTTCCAGGATAGCATAGTGAGACCCTGTCTCAGAAAACTAAAAAGGAAAAAAAAAAAAATCCAGCTTGAGGTTGTTTATTATCACTTACATTAAAATAATATGTTTACATATACCATGATTGGCACCCAGTAGTCCACTTTTTCATACTTTGAGTTTTGTTTGAATTAGAAATTCGTAATAGTTGACCATATGCTTATTTTCTCTTCCATTTTGCTATTTATGAAAAATCATGGTCGTTTTTATGTCGTGGCAAGAGTCTGCTTGAAATTTTTTAATATGAATTTATCCAAATCAAAGGAGGACACTGAGGACTATATCTAGGAAGATCATCTATGGTGGGCCTCACTTTCCTTTTAGACTTAAGGTTGGTAAGCATGTTAACCAGAATAGATCTCCATTCCAATGCAACATAAATGTAAGACCCAGCAGAGACACTAAGACATCCTTACCTGTACCTGCACTAATAGTACAGTAAATTGGCATCTTCTTTTTAGCCAGAATCATCTGTTCCATTTCCTTTCTAATCCAAGTATGTTTAGATTGATTGACACATAATTGAATTAAATTGTAGTGTTTCTGTATCTTATACCTCGTTCACTCTTTTTTGCAGCTGCCTCTGGCGATGTACAAACATACCAAATTCGTACAGCACCCACTAGCACCATCGCCCCTGGAGTTGTTATGGCATCCTCCCCAGCACTTCCTACGCAGCCTGCTGAAGAAGCAGCCCGGAAGAGAGAGGTTCGTCTAATGAAGAACAGGTATAGATATTCCAGATACTTACATGCTGTGGGTCAAGTATATCTATAAATTTTCCATGCGTGCCTTTACATTTAGTGGCTGTAGATTCTGTGCATTGATTTTTTTGTTTGTTTATTTGTTTCCTGGTAGAATTAATGGATATTGCTAAAGCTTTATTAAGCTGCATTAATGGAACTTTAATGGTCAGTCTTCAATCATAAAGTATTTTTTTCCACAAGAGATTTAATATATAGCTTTAATGAATTTGTACTTTTCCCAACCAATGGGGTAGGTTAATGAAATTTTTTTTCATAAATAACATTCATCAAAGTGTCATGTGTATTAACATTAGATCTAGTTTATTCACATTAAATTTATTTGTACTAAATGTATAGTAGCCATTTTTGTTTTAGTGAATGCTTTTGCATTTTTATTCACTTTAAAGATTTATTTATATATATTTTAGGCATATGTGTGAATGCGTACATGTAAGTATGAGCACCACATGCATACCTGGAGCCCACACAGGCCAAAAGAAAGGCATTAGATCTCTTGGAATTATAGTGACATGTAGTTGTCAGCTTCCTGATGTGGGTGCTTTGAACTGAACCTAGGTCCTTTGCAAGAATAGTTAAGTGCTCCTAGCTGCTAAGCTCTTTTCTCCAGCCCCTTGTTTTGTATTCTTGAGTCAGAGTAGCCTGGAACTCTTGATCCTCCTGCCTCAGTCTGCTGAGTTTACCAGCCTGTGCTACCATGCCAGGCTTTAGGGAGCATTCATTTTCTTTATTCAAAATAATAATTTAACATCCAAACACTCTTTTAAAATAAATTAATTCTAAAAATATTATGGTATTACTGACAAAGCCTTAATGTGCAGTTAATTTTAGTCTTCAGTAATTAAAGTGCTGATAGGAGAATCTATAAAACATACATAAGCCTTTCTTAGAAACTTATTAGCTTTCAGTGGTTTCAATATCTAAAATCAAAAGGAAATTATTAGTGTGGAAATGATTAAGAAAAAAACAAAGCAAATGATCCGGGGAAATGGCTCATTTGTTAAAACACTTGCCACACAAGCAAGAGCACTGGAGTTCAAATCCCCAGAACCCACCACATGAAATACTTGGTTGGGCCCTGTAATCCCAGTCTGATGGCAGAGATAGAGTTCCTGGGGCAAGCTGGTTAGGTAAATTGCCTGTTTCTGTAAGCTCTGTTTTTTTTTTTTTTTTTTTTTTTTTTTTAGGAAACCCTGTCACAGAAAGGGTAAGCTGGAAGTAGCATAAAGGAAGATAGTCTTCACTAACAAAAAAAAAAAAAAAAAAAAAATTTGAAAATTATGTGGCGGGGCAGGGCGGGTAGGGTGAAAACCACGAGTGTATAAAGATAGAAACAATTTGAAATTGGTGAAATTCTTATACTTACCCCAAGAGTTCATATACTATAATAAATTCACTGAAACAAGTTGAACTTAGAAGAACTCATTTCATTTCTGAACTTGAGTTTCTGCCTTTGAGTAAAATAAGGGCACTCCTTGCACCCAGAGTGTTGTTCTTGGGGTCAGGTAAGATTAGTCCCGTGAGCAGGCAGGAACTGTGGTGCTCCAAGGAAATGCTGTTCTTCCTTGAGCAGTTCTGTATTTCAGAGGGATAATCTCTTTGTTCCTAAAATAGTTGTAACTGTCACAGTCTTAGTAAATTATACCTAGCCCGGAGAAAGGGGAGAGCCATTCTGAGATATTAGGGGAAAGTTGGAAAGATGCCTAGTGCACAAACAGCTATAAAGTAGTTAAGTCATAACAGAAATGTAAATGCCTAACTTTTATTTAAATGTATTTGAAAATACGAATTAAATTACAAATTAATATGTGGAGTTTTAAAGTATTTGTTAAGAAATGGTTGACCTTTTCTAAAATAAGAAACTATTATGTTTAAGAAGTCTCAAGTAGACCTAATTATAAATTCTAAGGCTGCAGCACTTACTAAAGAAAACAATTCTAGGCTGGGTGTTGGTGGCGCATGCCTTTAATCCCAGCACTCAGGAGGCAGAGGCAGGCAGAGCTCTGTGAGTTCGAGGCCAGCCTGGTCTACAGAGTGAGTGCCAGGATAGACTCCAAAGCTACACAGAGAAACCCTGTCTCAAAAAACAAAAACAACAACAACAACAAAAACCAATTCTAAGTAGACACAGTAGTCAGAATTAGAAAGGACGTTAGATTATGTCCACATAATTTGGCTCTTGTTGAACAGAAATGAAAGGCTGTGGAACCATGTGCAGGAGGAAACAACACTGCAACTTCGTTCCTCCCCTCCCTTCTTTGCAGTACTAGGGACTGACCTTTGGGCCATTTTCGTGTTAGAAAAGCACTTTACCACTAATCTGTGTGTTGTGTTTTTAGCAGTAGTTATATCAAGCAAATAAAAGCAATGGCAGTAGCCTAAGTTGTTTTGAGAATCTTTGGGGTCTACCTGACCAGTAACTTATAGGGAAGTATTGTTATGATGAAGCGTGTGGGGGACCTTGGCACATTCCATGGCAGGGGAGGTTGACCTAAGGGAGGAACAAACATACCAGGCAGACAGAGATTAAGTGAGAAGTTTTATTGGGGTTGGGGGTAAAGAGACAGAGAAGACAGAAAAGAAGAGGAAGACAGGAAAAATCTTGTCTGTCCCAGGGGAATAGCAGGAAAGAGAGAGAGAGAGAGAGAGAGAGAGAGAGAGAGAGAGAGAGAGAGAGAGAGAGAGAGAGAGAGAGAGAGAGAGAGAGAGAGAATGGGTGTAGGTCTTTCTTTTAAAGGGGTCCTTTGCACCTGGGCTGACCAGGGTACTGTCTGAGTGCATTCTTCCAGGTATCTGACTGAGATTTTCATTTAATAAGCCGTGTCTTCTGGAAGCAGCATTGTCCACCCATGCATGCTATACTACTAAGTGTAAACATGGCAGTGACACTGCTTTTACAGCAGCAGTAACTTTTCACTGAATTGAATTCTCACAAGAGGGACTTCATGCCTGGTACTTTATATTGCTTTGAAAAACACCTGTGAAAAATCTAAGGGGGCTCTTATTTTGGTCCATGGATTCAGAAGTTTGAGTTCCCTGTCAGATCTACTGCTTTAAGCCTGAGATAGTACAGAGTATTATGCCAGTACAAACATGAAGCTGAGGCCGCTCACCTCATGGCAGATAGGAGTAATAGGAAGAGGTCATGTCCATGTTACATCTTTCAGAGGCATACCCAAAAACTCACTTCCTCCATTTATACCCAACTCTATACAATCCTGCCACCTCTCAATAGTCTATAGAGTTTGAGTCTATCAGTGAGTGAAAGCATTAAGTCTGAGTCCTTGTGTTCTAATCATCTCTGGATACATCCTCATACAAAGGTGAACATGGTTAAGATGTAGCAAGCCCTTCCCCCTTTCCCCACAGAATCAGCAGCAAGGTACAGTTGGCAATCCTTGTGTGTAAATAAATGTTATCTAACAGGCTGGTGTGGTGATGCATGCCTGTAATCACTGTATTTGAAGGCTGGAGGAGGAGGGGCAGGAGGTCTGGGCTATAAAGAGAGACCCTGTCTCAAATGAAAGTCTTCCCATGAGAAGGACCCTTTAGTAACCTTTCCTAGGCATCTCTCTCAAGCCAGACAATTTGAGAGTTAAGATTAAATGTGCTTCTTCTGGAATTAATTTTCTACACCGGGTTCCTTTTAATTAGTATTTACAGAGTGTGTCCTTGCCAGCCTTTTGATCCTCACATATCTTTGTCTTTTGAGGTAGGCACCTTCAAGAGAACATATAATTAAGATATTGCCTGGGGACTGGAGAGATGGCTTAGTGCTTAAGAGGATCTGGGTTCAGTTCCCAGCACCCACATGGCAGCTCACAACTGTCTGTGGCTTCAGTTCTAGGGGATCTGGCATCCTCACACAGACATACATTCAGGCAAAACACCAATGCACATAAAATAAAAATAAACTATCAAGAATGTATTATTTATCTGTTTGTTTTTAGGTTTAGATCGGGAATTCACAAACTGTGTCCTATGGATCAAACCTTGCTCAGAATCATTTTCACTTATATATGTCCATGCATGTGCTCATATGCCAGCAAACCCTAAAATGTTTGCTATCTGATGGTTTATAGAAAAATTTTGTCTTCTGGTTTTTCTATTTCTCCTTTTTTCTTTCTTTTTTTTTTGGGAGGGGGGTGATTTTTTGAGACAGAGTTTTCTCAGTGTAGCCTTGGCTGTCCGGAACTTACTTTGTAGACCAGGCTGGCCTCAAACTCAAAAGATCCTCCTGCCTCTGCCTCCCAAGTACTGGGATTAAAGGCCTGGCTTTAATTGATCCTTTTTAAAGATATCTGCATATTGTAGGTAATTTGTGTGTATGCTCGCCCACTTGCACAGGTCCTCCTTGAGTGTGTATAAAAATGAATGTGGAGGCTGGAGGATGACAACAGGTGTCTTCCTCCCTCATTCTTTACTGTACTTTGTAGACAGTTCTCTTATTGACCCACAACTCATTGATTGGATAGACTAGCTGGACAGTGAGCTTGGGAGATCTGCCTGTTTCCACCTCCCCAGGGTAGGGATCATAAATCCAGGTGTGCCCTCATCCCTTCTGTACATGGTTGTTAGAGATCCAAATTCAAATCCTCACCACTGCATGGCAGGTGTTTGACTGAGCCACCTCCTCATCCTTCCTTGACTGTCCAACCTTTTGACCTAACAACATAATATTGTAATGAATAGATGTGTTGGTCTATATTCATAACTACCCTGGGACACATGCAGCCTGTGGGTTGTAAGTTGGACACATCTGTTTTAGATGTGGTGGACTCCTGTAATCCCAGCACTCAGGTCAGAGGACTGAATTTTGAGGCCAACCTGGTCTACTTAGCAAGACTCTGGGGAGGAGGAGAAGCGTGCTGTCATGCACACAACTCACCACAGTTTCATGTTCCTCCCACCCAGCTGCATTCCTTCTCCAGGACTGTACTACGTAGAATTCTTTGGACTCTGTATTCTTTCCTTACTGCCTGAGGGGGTTCCTAGAGAAGAAAACATGTAATAACATGCAAATTCCTCCATTTATTATACTCTTCGGAAGTTAAAACTACCCTTCTCTGTAATATCACATATTTTAGGTGAAGTGATAAAATACATTTACTGTTACCCAGTTGCCTCTATCTCAAGTGAGGGTGTGATTTTTGTCTCCTCAAATTTTAGTAACCCTCTTTATGACAGGTAGAGTAGGAGTAACTTTATTCTTTCACTACATCCTGGGGCAAAAGCCAGAACCAGTATACACTTTTTTTGTTTGTTTGTTTGTTTGTTTGTTTGTTTGTTTGTTTGTGTATAGAGGCCAGAAAACAATCTCTGGTGGTGTTCTTAGGTATCATCCATATTTCTCCCATTGGCCTAGAGCTCAGCAAGCAAGCTTGACTGGCCTGCCAGCAAGCACTAGATGCCCACTGTCTCTGCTTCCCCAGTGCTGGGATTACAAACACAGGTCACCATGGGTGGTTTTTTTACCTGGCTCTGGAGTCTAACTTGTGTCTACATATTTGTAAGACACACCCTACCAACTGACCCATCTCCCCAGTTCCCAGTACACATAGTTTTTTAATTGAATAATTAATGCAGATTAAGATTAGAAAGACCTGGCCGGGCATTGTTGGTGCACGCCTTTAATCCCAGCGCTCGGGAGACAGAGGCAGGTGGATCCCTGTGAGTTCGAGGCCAGCCTGGTGTCCAGAGCAAGTGCCAGGATAGGCTCCAAAGCTACACAGAGAAACCCTGTCTTGAAAAAAGATTGGAAAGACCTGTACAAATTGTGTATTTTAGATGGATGTTATTTGTAGCACAGGTTGACCTGGTACACAGTAGTACATGACTCAGATTACTTCCTGCTTCAGCCTCATGTGTACTAGATTTTGTAGACATGTATCACCATGCCCAGTTAAAACTTGTATCAGTTTGTGGGCAAAAGAGAAAAGATGGGTAGTGTGGAAGGACTGAAGATGCTGAAAAGAGAGTCCAACAGAATACTAAATTGACCTCTTGTCTCATTCCCATTGTCAGCACCTTCGTACCTTCCTCTGGGTCCTAAAACACTCCACTTGCCTTCTTTATTGTATAGTGGTATGTTGAACTTTCTAAGTATTATTTCTGGAGAAAATTTCTTCAGTACTAGTATAATGTCCACATCTATCATAATACAATAGTACCACTTGAAATATCAAAAAATATTAACAGTGTTTTATGTGTTTTACATATTGGTTTATTTATTCCTTGTAAAACTTTTGTGGTACATAACATTTCATTTCTTTTTATACTCAGTAATAAGACTGAGTAATTTACCTCTTTCTTGCATAATTCATAAGGGGTATCTGCTTCCATTATAAATGATTGGCTATAAAATTCCTCAGTAAAATTGCTCTTTACTTTTTGTTTTGTTTTGTTTTTTTATTTTTTTTTCGAGACAGAGTTTCTCTATGTAGCTTTGGAGCCTGTCCTGGCACTTGCTCTGGACACCAGGCTGGCCTCGAACTCACAGGGATCCACCTGCCTCTGTCTCCCGAGCGCTGGGATTAAAGGCGTGCACCACCAATGCCCGGCCAGGTCTTTCCAATCTTAATCTGCATTAATTGCTCTTTACTTCTAACTGCTAGGATCATTGAACAATAGATGTAGTTTGTGAGTTTGTTTTGAAGCTTGCTAAAGAATAGATTTTTATTTTCTTAATCTGTTAAGATTTTTTCTAACCTTTTTTAAAGTACTGTAAAAATAATAGCAAATGTTAATATCGTGACTATTTTTAAATTTATAGTTAAATAATGCTGTGTATATTGTCATCATGGTTTAATAGATTTCCAGAACATTGTTATCTTGCAAAACACTCAGCCTGATGGCTCATGCCTTTAATCCCACCTATCCAGGTGGCTGAAGTAGAAGGTTTGCTCTGAGTTTGAAACCAACCCAGGCTACATAGTGAGTTCCAGGCTAGCCTGAGCAGTAGAGTCAGATTCGATCTCAAAACAAGACCCTAAAGCCCCCTATGTACTTAATCAGCTCACTACTAACCCCATCCCTATCCCTTGGCAGCCCCATTCAGTCCTATGAATTTTACTTTTGCTACCTCTTCGAAGTAGAACTGTACAGTTTTGTCTTTTATGACTACCTTATTTCAAATAGCAGTGTCCACATTATAGCATTTATCAAGATTTCCTTCATTTTAGGCCAAATAACATTTCGTTCACAATTGTACCACATTTTCTTCATCTGTCAAGGGACACTTCATTGCTTTTGCATATCTTGGATATTGTGAAGAGTGTTATAGAAACAGATATATAAAGATCTCAGATTCTTGTTAACCGAAGCAGTGTAGGTATGGGTTCCATCTTGTGGAATGACCCTTAAATCGACTCTGGTATTGGTTGGTTACTTCCTCAAACTTTGTGCCACCATTGTCCTATCGTATCTTGCATTCAGGATACCATTATAGTTCAAAAGGTTTGTGACAGCATTCATCTTAATGTTTCTCCTCTGGTAGCCTGCAGAGTATCTTCCTGTAAAAACAAACGAACACT
The DNA here is from genome assembly GCF_003668045.3 of Cricetulus griseus. NCBI lineage: Eukaryota > Metazoa > Chordata > Mammalia > Rodentia > Cricetidae > Cricetulus > Cricetulus griseus. The sequence continues at coordinate 418,610,722 of NC_048595.1, forward strand.
GGAACATACACATGAAGGCACCAGCTCAACTTCAATTTGGTCAGAGTAGTCCAGCTGTTGGTTTCAGCAATAGATCACTACCATCAGTTTGTAGAGAGCAGGGGCAACACAGAGTTGTTTGTGGATTCCCTTGGGAACACTTTGGCCAACAACTCAGATGTAACCCAGTTCTAATATTGGAAGCTTCATTTGTTGACAATAGATTCCTGCTTAGGGCTCTGTCTACTTCATTATTTGGTGATTTTATGCAGATTGTCTTCATATGTATTTATTTTAGGAATCTTCTACTATATTAGGTTTCTGTACTACTCAAATAGCCTTTAATTTTAGGTGTCTCTCCCCATATTCCCTCCTTTGTCCTCTCCCGTCCCTCTCCCTACTTGATCCTCCTGTCCCAGCCACATCCACACGTTATACCTCCGTCCATCAAAAACTATTATGTTTTGCTTTCCATATGAGAACTGTCTGTCCACTGCCCAATCCCTCACTCCATACCTGACCTCTGTTATACAGATTGTAACTTGGTTTTACAGATTGTAACTTGGTTGTCATTGACTTACCAGCTAATATACATACATACATACATACATACATACATACATACATACATACATACATACATGCATGCTCTTGTGCGCGCGCATGCGTGCTCTCTCTCTCTCTCTCTCTCTCTCTCTCTCTCTCTCTCTCTCTCTCTCTCTCTCTCTCTCTCTCTCTCTCCATATTTGTATTTCTGGTTCTGGGATGCCACACTCAGGATAGTTTTTTTTTTTTTTTTAAGATCCATCCATTTACTTTTGAATTTCATGTCTTTTATTTAAAAGAGCTGAGTAATACTCCATTGTGCAAATGTACCACTTTTTTCTTCATCTATTCTTCTATTAAAAAACATCTAAGTTTTCAATTTCTATTACGAATAGAGCCTCAATGCACATGGTTGAGCAAGGGTCTCTGTGGTGGGATGAAGTGTCCTTTGGGTATATTCCTAGGAATGATATAGCTGGATCTTGAGACAGGTCTATTCCCATCCTACTGAGGAACCACCACACAGAGTTCCAGAGTGGCTGTATAAGTTTTCCACTCCCACCATCAATGGAGGACTGCTCCCCTTACTCCACATCCTCATCAGCATGTGCTGTCACTTGTTTTGTTGATCTTAGCCATTCTGACAGGTGTAAGAATCTCAAAGTAGTTTTGATACGCATTTCTCTGATGACTAAGTATGTTGAATGTTCCAATAGTGTTTCTTAGCCATTTGAGTTTGGGGTTTCCTCTTTTGAAAATTCTCTATTATATCTATATCCGTACCCCTCTCCTTTTTGGTTTTTCAAGATGGAGTTTCTCTGTTTATGCCTGGCTCACTGTGTAGACTAGGCTGGCCTCCAATTCAGAGATTCACCTGGCTCTGCCTCCCAAGTGCTGGGATTAAAGGTAGGCACCATCACCACCTGCCTCCACTTTTTTAAATTGTGTTATTAATTTTCTTGACACCTAGGTTTTTTTGGTTCTTCTATGTATTTTGGATATTATCCCATTATCGGATATATAGTTGGTAAAAATCTTTTCCCATTCCATAGGTTGCCACTTTGTCCAAATAGATAGTGTCCTTTGCCATGCACAATCTTTCAGCTTTATGAGGGTTCCTTTATTCATTGTTGATCTTAGTGCCTGTGCTAATGGTGTTCTGTTTAGAAAAGTCTTTTCTTGTTTCAATGATTTCAAGGCTATTCCCTACATTCTCTTCTATCAGGTTCAGTGTATCTGAGACCTTTGATCCATTTCGAGTTGAATTTTGTACAGAGTGATGAGTGTGGACCTATTTGGACTCTTCTATATACAGTCATTTAGCTTGACCACCATTTGTTAAAGACACTGACATTATTCCAATGTGTATTTCTGGCTTCTTTTTCAAAAATGGGGTGTCCATGGGTGCTTGGATTTATGTCTGGGTCTTTAATTCAATTTTATTGACCAATGTGTCTGTTCTTGTGCCACTACCATGCTGTTTCTATTCCTATAGCTTTTAGTACAAGATGAGGTCAAGGATAGTGATACCTCATGCAAGTCTTTTATTATTCAGGATTGTTTTAGGTAGCCTGTTTTGTTTTGGGGCATGTGTCTGTGTCTGTGTGTGTGTATCTGTGTGTCTCTCTGTGTGTGTCTGTTTCCTTATGAAGCTGAAAACAGTCCTTTCAAGATCTGTGCAGAATTGGAATTTTGGAATTTTGATAGTGATTGCATTGAATCTCTAGATTGCTTTTAGTAGGATGGCCATTTATACTATGTTAATCCTCCTGATCCATGAGCATGGGAGATATTTCCATCTTCTGATACCTTCTTCAATTTCTTTCTTCAGTGTCTTAAAGTTTTTAATCACACAAGTCTTTCATTTAATTGGGTAGAGTTACACCAAGATATTTTTATGTTATTTGAGGCTATTGTGCTTTTTCAGTCCGTTTGTCATATGTATAGGAGAATTACTGATTTTCATGAGTTAACTTTATATCCAGCAACTTTGCTGAAAGTGTTTCTCAGACATAGGGATTTCCTGGTAGAATTTTCTGAGTGACTTATGTATACTATCATCATCTGTGAGTAAAGATACTTTGACGTCTTCCTTTCCAATTTGTATGCCCTTGATCTCCTTCAGTTGTCTTACTGCTCTAGCCAAGACTTCAAGTACTATAGTGGATAGGTATAGAAAGAGTGAACAACCTTGTCTTGTTCCTGATTTTAGTGGAATTGCTTTGACTTTCTCTCCATTTAAATTGTTGTTGACCATGGGCTTCTTGTATAATGCCTTTATTATATAGAAATATGTCCCTTGTATCCCTGTTCTCTCTAGGACTTTGATCATGAAGGGGCTTTGGATTTTGTCAAAAGCCTTTTCTGCATCTAATGAGATAGTCACATGGTTTTTGTCTTTCCATTAATTTATTTGATGGATTTCATTTATTGATTTACATATGTTGAACCATCCCTGCATCAGTGGGATAAAACATACTTGATCATGGCAGATGATTTGTTCTTGGATTCACTTGCAAGTATTTTATTGAGAATTTGTGCATCTATCTTCATGATGGTAAATAGGTCTGTAATTCTATTTCTTTATTGGGTCTTTATGTGGTTTGTATATCAGGGTACTCTGTGGCCTTGTAAAGCAAGTTTGACAATGTTCCCTTTTTCTGTTTTGTGGAATAATTTGAGGGATGTTGGCATTGACTCTTCTTTGAAAATCTGATAGAATTCTATGGTAAAACCATCTGGTTCTTGGCTTTTTTGGGGTGGGGTGGGAGGCAGTCAGTGACTGTTTCTATTTCACTAGGATTTATGGGTCCATTGAAATTGCTTATCTGATCTTGGTTTAACCTTAATAAATGGTACCCATACAGAAAATTATCCATTTCTTTTAGGTTTTTCCAATTTGGCAGAATAACGGTTTTTCATGTCCTAAACCAGAAGTAAAATAAAAACCTTTAGCTGGGCAGTGGTGATGAATGCCTTTAATCCCAGCCCTTAGGAAGCAGAGGCAGGTAGATCTTTGAGTTTGAGGCCATCCTGGTCTACAGCGCAAGTTCCAGGACAGCCAGGGCTACCCAGAGAAACCCTTTCTTTCTACTGTTTGTGTTATCACAGATATCTTTAAGGGATTTATTCATTTTTCTTTAAGGACCTCTGTCATACTGATAAAGTCTATGGGTCTTTGTCTTGTTTTGAGCTATGTTGCAGTACTCAGGGCCTGCTGTGGTGGGGTTGCTGGGCTGTAGTAGAGACATTGTCCTGGCTATTGCTGTTTATATGCTGATATCTTGCCACCGCTTTGAGAAGAATGTAATTCTGGTCTTGTCTTTGTCGGGGGGGTGTTTTATTCCTTGGTTTCTGTTGCCCTCTCGTTCTTTTGGAGAATGTGGTTGCCATGTGTTGCCTCGTAGGAAATTTTCATGGGATTCTGATAGATGTGGCCACTGGAGGTTCTGGGTGAAATGTGTGTGTAGGTATTGGGGTCTGACACTTAGGAATGGAGATGGTCTAGGATGAGTCTAGGGGTAAGGTGCACAGAAAGGAGGAAAGCAGGATGTTCCACCAGGATCTGCTTAGTCCCCTGGGAATGAGGCCAGAGTGTGAGGAGAGGCTACCAGAGGTAGTCGGTTACATAGCTGTGGATGATACTGAGGGACTGAACTTGGAGGAATGGAGGAAGAGATAAAGAGATGGGAGCAGGATGAGGGGGCACAGTGACCTCAGCAGGTGATCTGCTGCAAAGCTATGGATGACACTGGGGGATTTGGAGGAGATGAGAGATGGGTAAAGATGTGTAGTTAGCCTGCCAGTCTCCCTGGTCAAAGTGGCCTGTGGATTCCCGGGGAGTGCCTGCTGGAGATGGGGTCTGGGATATAGCAATGAGTTGGGGTACGGAAGCTAGGAGGGGCGATCTGTGTGATCCAGTGGAGCAGGGATGTAGGTGGAGTTTTACCATCCCAGGAGCTGCTTCCAAATTACCACAGAGTCTTGTAAATGTGTGGCCAATAGCTCAGGCTTATTACTAACTAGCTCCTAGATTTTAAATTAGCCCATATTCCTTATTTGCCACATAGCGATACCTCTATTAGCATGGCACATTCATCTTGATTGTCTGAGTCTACTGGCTCATTCTGTTTCTCCCCCTCACCCCCCCCTTCCTTCGTTTGGTCACCTTGCCTATACTTGTTGCCCCAGCTGCCAGCCAATCAACTTTTATGAGCCAATGAGAATAATACATATTTATAGTGTGTGGGGACCCCCAGCAAGTATTCCACTGCAGAGCTGGGGATGAGACTGGGGGATTGAATTTGGCGGAGCAGAGAGGGGCAGATATGTGTTAGCCTACATGTGACCTGCCAACCTTCATTTTTAAGACAAGAGTCTTAAATCTGCAGGTCAATGATTTACTAGGCTTTATGGCCAGTTCACTCCATGGAGTCTTCGGTCTTCTATCCCACCTCACTGTTGGCTTTTAACAGGGTGCTAGGGATATGAATCCAGTCCTGGTGCTAGTAGTGCATCGGACACTTTGCCTACTAAGCTATTTCCCCAGCTCCCAAAAGCATCTATTAAGTAGTTGAAAGAATTTTTTTTATGTTTGGGGTGTGTGTGTGTGTGTGTGTGTGTGTGTGTGTGTGTGTGTGTGTGTGTGTGTGTGTAAGCACATCTGTAAAGAAAAAGAAGTAGGTTCTCACCTTCTACCATGTGAGATCCAGGGTGAAACTCAGGTTGGCAATAAGGGCCATTCCATACATGCCATCTCACCAGGCAACCTCAACATTATTTATTGTCTGTGCAATGCCGACCATTTGTTCATTTCAGCTGTTTTCTCTAGAAAACATGGTATTCTAAAACTACTGGAATGGAATTCGTGAAATGATTGTTGTGTGCTTTCTTTTTTAGGGAAGCAGCAAGAGAATGTCGTAGAAAGAAGAAAGAATATGTGAAATGTTTAGAGAACAGAGTGGCAGTGCTTGAAAACCAAAACAAGACATTGATTGAGGAGCTAAAAGCACTTAAGGACCTTTACTGCCACAAATCAGATTAATTCGGGATTTAATTTTCACCTGTTATGGTGGAAAACGGACTGGATTGGCCACAACCAGAAAGACAAAATAAACATTTATTTTCTAAACATTTCTTTTTTTCTATGCGCAAAACTGCCTGAAAGCAACTACAGAATTTCATTCATTTCTGCTTTTGCATTAAACTGTGAATGTTCCAACACCTGCTTCCACTTCTCCCCTCAAGAAATGTGCAGCACCAGGAATCATGAAGAGACTTCTGCTCTCCATCTCCCACCCTCCTCAAGAAGTAATCATTTGTTTATTTGTAAATTGTTGGGGGAAATGAAATCTTGGCTTGTTTTGTTTTGTTTGTTTTGTTTTGTTTCTTTCTAATGATTTCAAGGTTTGTGCTGAGCTCCATGATTGCCTTACTCAGCCTCTCGAGCTGAAGTAATGTGTGGGCGCGTGAGGAAAGTAAGTAAGGTGCAATGAAGAAGTGTTGATTGCCAAATTGATGTTTCTATAGTTTCATTGTGAATTATGTAAAACTAACTGTTCAAAGACATGCCCTCTAAAAAAGGATCTTAGTTCAGTGTTGAAGAGTAGACTTTCTATGTATGTTCTTTTCTTCAGTACTAACTAAAAGTTGTCCTTGGTTCTGAGAAGCATTCTGTATTAGCCTCAGCTCTTCTGTAGGGCAGTTGTTACTTCTGAATTCAGTTCTGTGTATTCAGCAATTTGAATACATTCAAAGAAGTAACCAACTGAAAGCAAGCATGGTATTTGAGTTTTAGTTAAGTTAAAATTCAAGTACAAAGCTTATTTGGTTAGTACTAATTCTTAATGAGCAGATGCTGGCCAGGAAGCCAACTCCTTGAGTTATATTACAAGGTTTTAATAAATAAAAGCTTTTGCCCTTGCTTTCAAAATCCTTATATTGTCACTCATTTTAAAAGGCTGTTTCTACTTCACTGTTGCATTTATGTTGTGCCACCAACAGGAGAGCTTTCGAGATGTCCAAGCTGATTGCTTTAAAGAAGTTCTAAATTTACAGCCATTTCTGTATTCCAGTAGTTTCTCAGAAAGTCTCTTAGAATTTTTTTAAATGAAAGAAGTTACAAGGATGTGATTCTGAAATGTGTTATTAAATGCACACAAGAAAAGCAGTTTCTTTGGACATTGGAGTGTCTGCTGTGGTACAACAACTGGCAAAACACTCTTTTCCTCCCATAAAAGGTGGTACTTCTTTAGCTATCCAGTAGCTATTCTGTTGCTCCTAAAGTCGCTCTCTACTTAAATCCTGACTCAGTGTCTACATTTATGTGTGATGGTAAGACTTAGTAATAACTCATCTTATACACTAAGTCTGATAAAGTCTAAAAGTTACTCTTTCAAAGACAAGTATGAGGAAGGTGGAGGCTGTCATATTAGATTACTTCATGTTTGAGAAAGAACTTGAACTCAGAAGGTGATTTTATACTTGCTCATGGGATATTAAGAAAGCTGGTTTTAATGCCAGCATATACATATGAGCGTTAGATGTTTGGCCCATTTCTAAAGATAAGTCTTTAGGTTACTATCTGTAAATGTTATATCTTGTTTGTAACAAACCATTGTCTTTTTTCAAGGATGAACAGTTTGTGAAGGAGCATCATTCTAAGACTTGAGTGATGTAATCCTTATGTTTGGACAGTTCACCAGATTCTCAAGAAGGCTTTCAAACGACTGTAAAGGTTGATGTTTGTCCTGCTGAGCTTACTGGGAAAGAGATAGCATAAAAACTGTGTACCAGCATGTAGATGTATCATTTGTTAAACAGAGATGAAGCAAAACCACAATCTGTTGACGAACTGGAATTACTTCACTTGAAGTCAAAATGTCAGATTGAGCCTTTTAAAAGTCACAAGTGGAAAGTTGCCTAGCGTGTAGAAGTTGTTATCTCTAGGTGTCTGTCTTCAAAAGTTGAGGCTTTCTCCATACTTAGGAAATTGGTGGTCTCCTTAGTCCTTTGCAAGCAGCAGTCTCAGACACACTTACTAGCTGGATGAGTTTGAGTCCAGAGGCCTGGGCCCTTGTGCCTGGAGCACAGCTGCACTGGTTTGAAGCTGGCTACTTAATAAGGTGAGAAGGAAATATGTGGTGTTGCTAAATCTGCCTTGAAGATTCAGTTTATACAGAAAGAAATCAAGCCTCTTTAATGCAAGCTGTTTTTTAAATATAAGAATTAGAAAAAAAAAAAACTTTGTTTTTGAGCTACTTGGAGAATCTTTATTAAGAAAATGACATAATTTTTTAAAAACACTTATATCCAAGATTGTATGTGGCCACATTAACGGTGATGTTTTTCTCTTGATATTGGCCAAAAGGGAATGAAAATGTTGTCATAGGAATCTGTACATATGCTACTGATTTGCCTAGAAAATAGCAAGTTTGGTATTGCTCACTTTGCATATATAGGGCCATGTGGCACTCTTATCTATAGGACAGATTAACTCTAATAAAGATGAAATGGGGAGGGGTTTATTTTTGATATATTACTCTTCTGAGTTTTCAAGCTTTGATAGTGTTTAACTGAAAAGTGGTTTAGAAAGGGCTAGATCCAATATGTTCATATTAAAAAGTTGGTATGAGACACAATTTAAGTTCTTTCTTTATCAAAAGCAAGTACCATATTAGCAACCATCATATTGTCATAGGTGCTGTGCTTGTTTAGATGTCATAGAATGGGTGGGGAAGTGGCATTTTGTAATATATGTGTACATATATACATACATACAGTATATCATCTAAACGCTCTGAGAGAGCTGTTAAGTCAGGAATGCTGAGTATTATAGCGTATTGAGGTCAGAGGAAATCCCACACTTGTGCACAGTCTCCGCATCTCTTCTACTGGTTTCAGTGACTGTATTACTCCAGCACTCAGAACTGGTTTTTATCCTTTATTTTTCATCCAGTTTTTTATTAGTTTTCTTTGGCTTGATGCTTTTGGGTATGTTACCAGTCACTTGAAAACTCCTAGCCCCCACAGCTTCTTTGTCTTTGTTTTTCCTGCTTTGTTTCTGGCAGCTATAAAATTGCTAAGAACAGTTTGACAATAGCTTTTTTTTTTTTTTTTTTTTGAGAATCATATTGGGCAAAGACTTCTGGTGTTTCATTTGAACAGGGATTTTTGTCAGGAAATGTGTTTTGATTGCAGGTCAGCAAGCAGTGCTAGTGTCCAAAGCACAAAGCCAGTCAGGCAGGCTGTCCATCACAAGTCATCTGGCTGAAGTTTGTCTGTCTCTCAGGACTCCTCCCTGCTGTTTCCCACCATTGAAGGTGACATGGAATCATACAAAGATTGGGGCTTAGAAACAGAGTTATATAACCTGGGTGCTTTTAATTACTTGGAGTGACTTAAATCTAAATGTCTTCTTTACTGTTTAAGAGGCTTTCATTCTCTGCCGACTCCAGTGAGCTAGTGACACGTTCGTTTCTCTACCAATAGCTGCTTCATCTTCAGTTCTTCCAGAGGCTTGGTTTTGCCTTTGTAACACTGAAAACTGGTGGCATATCATTCTCCGGGGCCCAATACAAAGGTTGTATATTTACGTGGGGTTGTAGTTACATTAATTCTTTGTAAATGTTCGGTGTAACTTGCACTTTTTTTTAATGACCCAGTTTGGGTATCAGCAACTTGGGAAATTCCCTCATCAGTTAGTTAGTTCCCCACTGACTTATGTCTTCCTCCTCTCTCCAAATCATGACTTCCTAATGGAAGCTTTTCACGGATTACAATATCATAGCTAATCTAAAGCATGTTATAAAAGCTCAATATCTGGGAATTAAATTTGACTAGTCCAATTAAATAAAAAGTGAGCTGAGACTTTTTCATCATGAGTAAATATTGAAAGAAAAAATAAATACCTGTAACTTTAAATTTCATCCTCACCCCAACATTAATTCTATGTAGAATATGCCAAAATTTCTTCCAGAATAGTGCAAGCTTTGTTAAAGCAGCTCATTTATTGTCATCACAGGAGACTATGTAAAAATCATTGTTACTAAATTATTTTCATTTTAAATTTGACTTTGTTAACTTCAAAGAAATGCTGCCTAAACTTGACAGATGAGGGGGAAGTAAAGGATGCTTTGTTAGGCCTGTATAGGTAAATCACCATAGAATAAACTTGTTCACAGAGTTGTACAAAGCACAACTAGAATTTCTGTTGGGTGGCTCATGTGTGTCTTGATTACTTTCAATGTTAATAATGTTGACTTTTAAGTTAACCGTCACTGTTATGTCCTAGGAACTGGTTTCCTTGACTTTCTAGAATCAATGGCCAAGAGAGGCATATAATCCTTGAGGGGTTGAACATATCATGAAGTTGAGTCAGTATGGAAGAATTTCAAACAAATCAAACAGGGTGCTGCGGTTCCGGCTGACTCATCTGCTCATGGTATGCTTCCTCATGAGTGAATGTAGTTTTTAAGCCTTTGTATGTGTCCTCAGGGGCAGACAAACTTTAACAAGGACCAGAAACATTTGAATGGAGGAATTATATTTCAGGTGTTTTAGCTTGAAATTTATTTTTTAAAAAAAGAAAAATTAAAAAAATAACTAAGAGAGCAAAGTTTGGGAAGCAAGTTGGCAGTATAAGAACAAGCAGAGGATTAGCAAATGCTGGCCAGTCCTCTTTGTGGTACTTGTGGGGGCAGGTCCAGCTGGGTAAGTGTTAAATGATTAGCAGCAAGTACAGGGTGATGAATAATCTTTAGGAGGTATGTAAGAAAGGTCACACGGTAGGAAACTCCTGCTTCCCAGGCATGATTCACTACTTGCCCATAGAAGAACAGCATTTCTAAGCTGACATGAGAGTCCATCTGAGATGTGGAAAGAAAAAACAGTAGGGAAGAAAGATCTCTGCAGATCGTGATCTATGTTGGCCACATGAAATGATTTATTATATTTGGGAGGTTTTATTTTCTTATGTTTTTTAAAATTGAATTGGTAAATGCTTTATAGACGTATTTTTACCCAGGTGCCACTTCAATGTGTATGTAATAAAATTATTTATATTAAAAGTGGGAAATCTGTCAACATTTTTCTGTGCGTGTAGATTTATTAGGATGGAGATGTGTGTTAGTTAGCAGTTTTTTTTGTGTGTGTGTATAAAGCTGTCTTCAGCTCATCTGTGCACATCGGTTATAATGCCCCCAGCAGAAGGGATCATTTCCAACCTAGATATGTCACTTGAAACTTTTGAAAATAAATAAATAAATAAATAACCAGGGAAGTCCTTGGACAGTGTTTGGCTTTTTGGGTTTTCCTTGAGTACTGGAGTAGAGAATTCCTCCCCTAGAACTGTCAGCACAAAACAGGGTATCCGCTTTTAACTCTGATGTTTCTATTGGAGTTGAGTACTAATAACTATGAGGGAAATACATTTCTAATAAAATTCCCTACAATCTAGAAACATCCCTGTTTAAATTTTTTTACCTAAATCTTTTTGTGCTTTACATGTAAAGAATAAAAGTACCAAGATACCATGCATTTTATTAACACTATGTACATACTGGCTGCTTTGTGTTCAGAATGGTAGCAGTTGCTTTGTATATTAAAGTGATCCTTGTGAATTTGTGAAATATTGTCATAAAGTGCTTTTCTTACTGTAATCTTTGTGGTATCAACTGTCATAATGCCCTTTTTACACAGACATTTATGTGCAGACACATAAACATGCTTTTAAAACTCTGTAAAGTCTCTTTTTTGGGCTGGGATATCTCCCCTTTCTCTGTCTTTCCCTCTCCCTTCTCCCTCCCCCCCTCCCTTCTCCCTCTCTCCTCCCTCCCTCCCTCCCTTCCTCCCTCCCTCTCTCTCCTCTTGCCCCCACCACCTAGTAGATGTTTGCCCTCATTTTCTTGAATTTGAGTTTACTAATTTTGTCAACTGAGCAAAGATTACATTGAATATATCACAAGCTGTGATGCTTAGCAACAGACAATTGTAATTCACAACACATCTAAAGTCAATTTTACTAAACTTGTTTTTAGCTTTTTTTTTTTTTTCAGTAATGTTGAGCAGTGACCTAAAGATCTGCAAGTGTTGCTGTCCTGTTGAGTAGCTAATGAAGGCATGTACAGCAGCTTACAGTTAGGAAATGTGTGTATTAAAGAACAATAACAACTTCTCAGATCACCTTTATTCTGAATTAGTGATTGTGTCAATTGCAGTGGGAGACAGGTACAGTAGTATGCTTTTATAATCCCAGACTAGGGAAACATAGGAGGCAGAAACAAAGGCTAGTTTGGGCTATCTCTGGTGAGGTCCTATGGGGAAGTAGGGAAGGGTATGGTTACCATTGCCAAAGAACAAAGACTAAAAGTAAAAGGTTCCTGTAATATTCTGAGGTAAGTTCTGGAACTTTAGTTCTAAGCTGTAATATTTCCTGGTCATCAAATGCAGGCTTGAAGCTTGAGTCACTTGGATTCATGTTTCTCCCTTCTACAAAACAACCAAACTTACTGAATTACTGAGACTTCAAGAGTGTAAAGATGGAACATGGCATGGTGGTGCACACCTGTAATCGCAGCACTTGGGAAGCAGAGGCAGGCCTCATCTACATAGTGAGTTCCAGGGAAGTCAGAACTACATACTGAGACCCTTTCTTTAAACACAAGTGAAAGGCTGCTATCAGGTTTATGAGGACAAAAGGTAACCCAGAGTTGTGCCAGGCACATTACTGGTAAGCTATGGACCTCTGGAAAAATTAGAATGCCTGTCTCCATGGTGGCTGTCACCTGATGTTCATTTGAGGACATACTTCTAGAAACTGGAGGGACAGGAAGTCATTTTTCTCAAATTCTAACACATTCCTCCAAGAATATAATTGTAATAACTTTGTATAGTTGGTAGCCCTTTCCTCTGCAATGAATTCTAGACTTTGATGTTTTACACTCACTGTGAAGCACAGGTCCCAAAGAGAACTTTTAACCTCTCCAAAATCTTCATGTCCTAAATGCTGCCACTTTCCAGCAAAGTGCTATCTTCCTCCATGCTGCCTTGCCCATTAGATACTACATTTTCTCCACAGTTTAAGCAGCCATCAGATGAGAGGCTAACATCAAGTAGAAGGCAGGCTCATCTCCAGGAATATTATTTTTGCTTTTTAACTGAGATACAAGTAACAAAATTACATTGTAAACTGAAGCACTTAGCTGTAGCAGAGAATGCACTCACACACTTGTGCAACCACCATTTCTGTGTAGTTCAAAAACGTTTCCACCTGGCATTGGTGGTGCACGCCTTTAATCCCAGCACTTGGGAGGCAGAGGCAGGCAGATCTCTGAGTTCAAGACCAGCCTGGCCTACAAGAGCTAGTTCCAGGACAGCCTCCAAAAGCCACAGAGAAACCCTGTCTCGAGAAGAAAAAAAAAAAAAAGTTTCCATCACCTGGATAAAATGCTACTCCCACTAAATGGTTAACTTCCCTCTTTTCTTCCTGTCTCTGGCAACCCACAATCTCCTTCCTAGGAATCTACGAATTCTGAGTATTTCATTCATACAATGTGTATGACTTTGTGTCTAGCTGTTTTCACTAAACATATTTCTGTCATATTTCTGTGACACTGGAGTTGAAACCAGTACCTGCTCATACTAGTCAAGTGCTCTGACACATCCTGTATCTTCATGTATGTGTTAACTGAACCCTGGGTTCTTGCATGCTAGGCCAGTTACCTCTGAGCTGCATCCCTTAACTTCTTTCGTGTCTGACTCCATTTTTGTTGGTTTTGGGAGGAAAACTGGAGTGGCAGAGCCACTTTCACACAAGGTTATGACATGGGTAGACTTTCTAGTCTTAGTTTTCCCTATAGCATCCCATGTTGACAGTATTTCTTTCCTGAGACTATCTCAGGATTTTTAAACTTAACCATTTCCTGGTTATACCAAGAAGCATTTACAGTTTTACAGCATTAAGAACCTTTGGGCTAACAAGCTTTCAAATGTTCAAGCACAACTGAAGACTGCCTAGCTTGCTCAGCTTGTGTGAACACGCCTCTAGCTTGCTAATGCAGCCTTCACAACAGTGATTCCCCTTATTCTTTAAAGAACTTAGGTGCTATTTTCTATGGGTTATGAGCAGCAGCAAGGTTACAAAACACATGCCTCCTACCAACTCAAGTGCTGAATCTGGCACAACTTACCAATACTGTATATATTGGTGGGTTGATTTTTTTGTTTGTTTTTAAGGTTTTATTCTGTTAAAGAACTGATAGAAAATGCTTCCAATAAAGTATAGCAGTTATCTGGGGTTATAGCAAAGTGTGTAAGAGTGAGACAGGAGGATTGGTTTAAGATCATCCTGGACTATATAACGAGACAAGGTCTCAAGGGGCAAAGAAAAGTATAGCAGTTAAACAGCATTGGCTATTGGTAAATCTTACATACATTCATGTAGCTTCATTATTGAGAGCATGTGTTGTTATTTTAATAGCCTGAGAATCTATTTCTTGGACACATTGGGGAAGGAGAGAGAAAAAGAAACAAATGAAGTTATCCATTTAGGTAAATCATCATAATGGATTTTTTTTCCATCAGTGTTATTGAGCTGCCTTTATGACCACCTAAAATTCAGTGGTATGTTATATTTCTAGTATAAACTGTATTTGTTAAGAGAATATCGCAGGCAAGCTGGGAATGATGGTATGTATCTGTTGTTTCTGGTCAGCCTGGACAACATGGCTAGGCTGTCTAAAACAGTAAGTTGTTATTCCATCCCATAAACAAATCTAACATTCAGGGCTGGAGAGGTGGCTCAGTGGTAAGGAGCACTTGCTGCTCTTTCAGAAGACCAAGTTCAATCCCCAGCACCCAGGCTGCTCACAATAACCTGTAATTCTAGCTCGATGGAATACAACTCTAGCTTCTGTACATACTAATATGCATATACCTGCACACAGGCATACATAAAATAACCAATTTTTAAAATCTGGTATTTTATTCATTTACTTCAATGAATTTCAATTCTGATTTCTATGTAAAAGAATAAATTTCTGACAATTGCACCCCTCTACAGGTATTTTCTTCAGCCCAAGGTTGTGCCCCTTTTAGCCAATAGCCAGACCACACTGAGATGTAAAGGCCAGTGTGTGTGTGTGTGTGTGTGTGTGTGTGTGTGTGTGTGTGTGTGTGTGTGTGTGTATGTTCCCCTAGGGAATCTGACTTGGAAAAATATTCCAAACCACTAAAAATTTTCACTTATAATGACTAAACTCTCTCTCTCTCTCTCTCTCCTCTCTCTCTCTCTCTCTCTCTCTGACACACACACACACACACACACACACACACACACACACACACACACACACAGAGTGTTCTATTTGTAGAACACAGGGAGTAGAAGTGGCAATACTTTCACCCTTCTCTGATCCGTAGTTACTATTTTATGAAATCACACCAAGAAGCGTACTAACAGCAGCATCAGGTTTTCATTGCAATGTTGGTGATGCTGTCAGGCTTTCATTTTGTTTCAGAGCTTCAGTGTCGGGGTACAGTAGTATTTCAGAGTCAGTAAGCTATGTATGTTCCCGATTCATATCATTTATCAGAACTGTTGAAACAGGACATCACCAAATGCTCATGGCTTTTAGCCCACCTTTACTTGACTACACCTAAAATTAACTAAAACCCAAGGGGCTGGGTATACCTGTGGGGGATTTTTTTTTTTTTTTTTTTTTTTTTTTTTGTTTTGTTTTTCCAGACAGGGTTTCTCTGTGTAGCTTTGGAGCCTATCCTGGCACTCGCTCTGTAGACCAGGCTGGCCTCAAACTCACAGAGATCTGCCTGCCTCTTAATTATATCATTTGATGTGGGAAGACTCACCCTAAATACAGATGTTTGAAGATGGAACTATCCACCTAATCTGGGCCACAGCTTCCAGTGGCAGCCTATATAAAGGACATGGAAGGAGGAAACCCTCTCTTTGCCTGCTTGCCCTCACTCTCACTGGCAAGTTCATTCCTTCACTGGCATTAGAGCTTACTTCTTGGGGGATTCCAGCATATACTGAAGGCCAGATAGACATCCAGCCTTGTGGACTGAATAATTAGTAGGTACTTGGGACTCTCCATTAGTAAATAGTCATTGTTGAACTAGGTAGACTACACAGACTATAAATCACTCTTAATAATCCTCCCCCCTCACCCCCCATTCTGTTCTTCAAGAGAGGATCCTAATACATCTACCATTTTAAATAGATGTAGAAGACAATGTCAGGTACTTTCATATCCAAAATATTTATTGAAAGAAAATAAGGCCTTGAATAGTCTATACAACAAATTTCTATTATCAAATGCCATTGTGAGCTCATAATATGCCATGGTTTGAACTGCTTGAGTTTTTAGTTAAGCTTTAATGTAAAAGCAAAGCTCGTAGCTGGGTGGTGGTGGCTCACACCTTTACTCTCAGCAATCAGAAGGCAGAGACAAGTGGATCTCTGTGAGTTCGAAGCCAGCCTGGTCTACAGAGCTAGTAGAACAGTTAGGGCTGTTACACAGAGAAACCTGGTCTCTAAAGCCAAATAATAATAATAATAATAATAATAATAATAATAATAATAATAAAGAAAAGCTTGTATCGATAACTTTATTCCTAAAGTCTACACAGAGAAAACTCAAAAGCCAATAACACTGGCTAGAGATGCAGTAATTCGGGGTTAGTGTTTGCCCAGTGTGTGCACAACCTTGGGTTTGATCCCAGCACCACAAAACATCAGTGACCTCTAAATGGAATTTACCCTGATCACTTGGTTATATGCTTTTTACTGGACACTAGGGAAGGAAAGTGAGAGAGGCCTCCCAGCAGCTTGCAACCCAGCAGGAATCTTGAGATCCAAGGAGTAATTATAGGTACAATACAGGGTTTGTACCTTGGGAGCTAACCTTTATGAAAAAATGAGAGTTAATGTTTAAAAACTAACATATTAAAAGGCAGGAAAAAAAGCCACCCAAGAAACAGATACAATAACAGTGAGAAACAGCAAAGCTGAAACAAAGCATTGTGGAAGAAAATTTCAGCCCACATTTTAAATGTAAAAATTTATTTTTATTTACTTCTTTGCTTACATACCCCTGAAATCTGGTAAAAAAGGTATCTTATGAGAACCAGAAAACTCATCTTCATCTCAAGGTGCTTAAGAACTAAATAGTAGGCCAGATGCCATGGCACACATGTGTAATCCGAGCATTCAGAGGCAGAGGCAAAACAATCAGTGCAAGTCTGAGGTCAGCCTGGTCTACACCGGTTCAGTCCCAGCAGGGCTAGAGTAAGGCCTTAGCTCACAAAAAAGTAAGAGACTTCAACAGCACAAACATTTCAGGAATATATGCAGTAAACCCCGTTACACCCAGCAGCCAAGGAAACTGAGACAAACATACAGCCCAGAACATATGACTGAATCTCACCAGTTTAAAGACACCTCTACACAACTCTTTTCAGATTGTCAGTGGAAACTGCTTACCAAGTGGGCACACTGACTAAGGAAAGAACACCAGTCAAACCTCACATGTACATTTACTGCTCAGCAGTGAGCCTGTTGTAACAGACAGTTATGGCAATGGCTCAAGGTATGAATTTGTCTGCAAAGAACACAAGTGCTTTGTTCCTTGAGCAGCTCTGGTTGGACAGACTTGCAGTCTGCCATCACATTAACATGGGAATTCTGATTGTAAGACCTTAACTGACACATTGTTCTTAGAAAACAATGCCTACTACAAGTCCTCCCTCTGGTCTGTCTTCTGTGCTTTGTAAATATGTACATCCTTCTCAGGATCGTAGTGGACCTTATTCACAGTAAACTGCCTCTCCAGCATCATTAAGAAGTTATTGTCCCGTTCATAGCGAATTCTGCAAGCTAAAAGAATCACAGAGCGGCTGCTACAGAGATGTCCCAGGGTTTGAAGGAGATCTGTGAAGGTATCTTCTAAGTAAATGACATCAGCGCCAAGAATGAGATCAAATTCTCCAGGCGAAAAACTTTCCAAATTCTGTCCCCAAGTCAGCTCCTTAACAACAACTTTGGGTTGGATATGGGGAGGTAGGTTGGCTTCAACATTTGACTTAAGAAACTCTAATGCTACTTGTCGATCCGTGATAGTCACATGAGCACCTATAATATGGGACAAACAGAAAGTAAGGTGAACGTCATACAACCACAGTGGACAGAGAGGGTCTGCTCCAGTTAACACAGGGCATTATCTAACTTTCCCAGATGTTGTACAGAATACCACGACCTTCCACAGAGAGGTAACCAAACCAGAACTAGACTCCTTTTATGCTGTGTAAATAAAAAGTAACCCTTCGGCTTGCGTCTGTGGCATACCTACTGCTTGCCAAAGTGGTTCTAGTAAATTGTCAACTCAAAGAGTGACACAAGCTGATGCTCCTCAATTCTCCAAGTAGAGCTGGCCCGACCTTCATGAGTATCCACCATTCAACTTGATTCAGTGGGTCATAACCTTCAAATCAGTAGGGCTCAGGGTAAAATAAAATTCAAGACTGAAAAACCGAGAAGTTGAATATGACTATCAAGATGAGAAGATACAAATACAAGCCAAAATTCTGCTTTAGAGGGACTAATGATAAAACGGAGTTGTCACAAGAGACAACTCAGCTACTGAAAATGTCCAGACTGCCTTCATGCTGTTTTGAAACAACTGAGCTTTTATGTGATACAAACATAATTACTGAAAAACTGTCCTCTCAATTAGTGTACAGACTTAGTGTGTACTGAGTGACATGTTAAAGGGAAGTTCATGTTTTCCAAGTGCTATTCCAGATGCAAATGAGAACACTAATGGCACAGTATTTTATCATCTGCCTTTATGGGTTACTGACAGTGAACTCTAAGAGCTATTTATATTTTTTAAACCAATGTGGGTAAGAGAAAACTGAACCTCAGCCAACTATATTTGGTTAGTCTTACTATAACTCATTTATGAAGTATAATCATGTCTAGTTTTAACATCAGAAAGCTTTATATTTAAAATGGTTTATTCCTTCATAATAGTATCTTTGTGTGTGTGTGTGTGTGTGTGTGTGTGTGTGTGTGTGTGTGTGTGTGTGTGTGTGTTTTCTAAGCTCCCAAAGGATCCCAGCATCTTTCCAGCGGCAGCTTCACCAGGTGTTTCTTATCTTAATAAAACACTAAGGCCGTATGTAATTAAACCTGAGGTTTACAGTTCTAGATGGTAATGACGATAAAAATGCTGTCTGGGTCTTCAAACCTGGACCTACCACTCTACTGATTCACTGACAGACTGTGTTGTCCAATAAGCAGAATTCAATGACTGTTCTCTGAGAATGAAAACTGCAGCAGCCTTCCTGGTTTGAATTAGTACTTTTATTTGTGTATTTCTTGGCAGGGTACACAGCATTCAACTGGCAATACCAGAGTGATCTACTCATTCAAGCTTACCTCAGTACTTACTCTGAGGACTCCTCTAGTGCCTATCCTGGGGGTCTCTACCTACTAGATATGACGACACAGGATCTTAATGCCACCCGAACAATACCCTAAACATCTACCAACTCTACAAATATCTAAGTGACTACTGCTAGCCAGGGAGCCCCAGCAGTGCTCACTGCAGTCACACTTAGCTGAGCCAGCACAGGCCTACTAGGAAAATCTGCAATTTACCTAGGTTGGTTACAGCCTGGTGAAGAAGATAAGGTAAGGAAGGGCGTGACGTTGGACCAAACAAGAAGACATAAAATGGCTTCCTGTAAGATATATACTACAAGTAGAAAAACAAGTTAATATTGTTCATAAATGACAATGGAAATGGACCTAACAAAAACCAGTGGGCTGTCACTCAGGAATGGAAAAACAATGTGTAAACCTTTGTCATCACTTTTAGTTTTTATATTGTTCTTTTGGTGGGTTGGTTGGTTGGCTGTGGGTTTGGTTTTTGAGGCAGGGTTTCTCTGTGTAGCCCTGACTGTCCTGGAACTCATTCTGTAGACCAAGCTGGCCTTGAACTCAGAGATCTGCCTGCCTCTGCCTCCCCAAGTCCTGGGATCAAAGGTGTGCACCACCACTGCCCGGTTTAGTTTTTGTTTTATAAGCACTGCTTTACGTTTGATAAAACATTCATATATAACCCATGTGCTAGAAACACAAAGCTGAGCAAGAAACCCTTACCTGGAGCATAGTCTCCCGAGTGAGAAAAAGCTAAGAATAACAGTGATGCAGAGGGAGGCAGAGAGCATGGCAGGACTCACACAGAAAGAAATTCCTCAAGAAATCCCTCAAGGGAAAGCGGAACTTACGCATCAGATGAGGCCGTGAGCTGGGGAAGGAGAAAAGGCCATTCAAGGCAAAAGGCAGCAGGCATAAGCAGTATGGGTCCTGGGAACTTCTCAAAACATGAAAGAAACTGATAAACTCTATAGGATGAGACTACAAAACCTTGCCAACAAGCCAGGGATGTGGTCTGCAGCAACAGAAAGGTACCGGATGTTTAAACACAGACCACACCATCAATTAATAGCACATTTTAGATAAGTATCTGGCAGCTACTCCAGGAAGTGAGTCTGAGAAAGCAGAGACCAGGTGGGCGGAGGCTACAGTCATGCAGGGAACAGATGGGGAGGGCTCCAGTCAACATTAGAGAAATAGTCATGACACAAAGTTCCGGGCTGCTGAATTTGAAACCATAACTCATTAACTAACTCTGTGGTCCCATCCATTATACCACATGAAGAGAACGTAAGTCCACCAGTTCCACTTGTCATGCAGGCTTTTGTAAGAATGACACTAATGTACAGTCTATCCCTCAACTCTGGTGATACTAGGAAAATGGTCTAATGTAAAACAAAGAAGGAAAGGGGAGAGGTAGGGAACAGCCAGGAGAATGCTAGTGTGCAGGAATGCAGGTCCAAGGCTCAGCTGTTATAGAATGATAGCAAGTGAGCAGACAGCATCTTCCTGAGCACTGTATTTTAGGACAGGAGTCTCCAGGCTTAACTGGGCATCAAATTACACAGATTTTTTTAAATGCGGTTTCTCCAACCCAACCCAACTTACAGAATTCTATCTTCAAAATGGGATTTGTTTTCTCCCATGTATAAGTAGTTCCCAAGTAGCATAAAGATTTGGGGGGGGGGGGTCCCGAACTAAAACCCTGTTTAAAAGTCTTGCCATAATCCATAGCTGTGTAACCTTGAGCAAGTTACTTACTTCCATTAACTCTTTGTCAACACTTAAGGAAAGCTCATGGTTGAGTTTACTTATTATACAGGTCACTGTGAGAATGACCCTGGGAATATGCAGCCTAACTGCACACAGAACTGCTCCTCTTACAGAGGAAGCCTCACACCCAATAGTAACTAACATTCTGCATAGTATCATCTACTTTTTATAAAATCTGTCTTTACCTAGTCCTTCCCTCTAGACTAAGAAAGTAAGTAAGCTTCCTAAGATGCCAATCTGCCTGTCTGGTCACAGTGTGCTGCTCACACTGACCCAGCAGGCACTTGGTAAGTAATCCCTGGATTCAAGGATAAATGACTGAGTGCCAAAACACAAACTTGAAAAAGACAACAACCAATCCCTTTCCAAATGTCTCAAAATCACTACATGTTTTAGTTCTGTTTCTATTTTTAAAACTTTTTCTTACTCTCAGTTTTTAGCATCAAAATGTCTCCAATCTAATACTTTGTAGTGAGTATGAAAATCATGCAGCAACACAAATGCTTATGATAGGCATAGGAAGAGACACACTTGTACAGACGCACACAGACATAAAACCATAATGACAACTGTGATTATGTAAAATGCACATGGAGAAATACATCAAAATGCAAATAGGAATCCTGCTGCAATGCTAATCATTTCTGTAATAAACTTGTATCAGTCTTATTATTTTTCATAATTTCCAAAAAAGTCATCAATCTAGTTGGTTTATGGTTTGTTTGTTTGTTTAAGTTTTAAACTATGTGTATACCATGTGTGAGCACAGGTGCCCAGAGACGAACCTCCTTCAGTGTCTCTGGCCAAAAAGCAAGGTCAGCTGGTTGTTTCTCAGCTTCTCTGATCTAGCAGGTTTTCACCCCACATCTGACTTTGGAATCTTTGCTGGTAAATAGATTTAAACCTATATTATCAATGGCCACTGTAGAGCAGGGTGTGGGACCAAAAGCCCCATCAGGCCACAGTGGGGTGCTGACTTTGCAGGCTATGCCCCCCATGCTGAAGACAACAATTAAAATATCAATGGATTCATGTGCAGCCACTAAGCCAACAGAAACACATTATAGTCTTTGCTTCTAGACAAACGAAACAATGTATATCTTAAAAAAAAATTTAGCCTTCATTTTTATTTTATGCATGTGGGTATTCTGCCTGCATGTAGTCTGTCTGTACACCACTTACATAGGTTTCTATGGAACCAGAAGAGGGTGCTGGATCCCCTGGCACTGAAGTTATAGGCTGCACGGGGCTGCTGGGAATCAAACCCAGGTTGTCTGGAAAAGCAGCCAGTGCTCTTAACTTCTGATCCATTCCTAGCCTCTAAGTATACTTTATCCATTAACCCCACCATTGTTCTCCAATCAAGACTGAAGAAAGCAACACCGACTATAGAACCAAAACAGAAAAGGGAATACTGAAAACTAATGAGTCATCAGAGAAGAGAAAAAGTAGGACAACAGAGACTTAGGTTGGGACTAAAATATCAGTAGAGTACAAATAATTCAATGTTCTGCTATTCTAGACCCCCCTACCCCAATCAGTTTCCTCTGAGAACCAGCCATTTTCTCAACAATGAGAGATTAAATCTAGTAGTCTATGGGCTTAGCACTTTAAACCAAAGAAAGTGTACACAAGGGTTATTGTCCAATGCTGTCTGCATCATAAAATCAAAGAGAGCAAGGTGATCTCTCAGTAGAAGTATAAGAGGATGAGAGAAAGAGAAGAAATTATAGTCAGCCCCCAGAGCTGAGAACGCCAGCCAGTAGCCCACAACTCATAAGCATTGGAAAAAGAAGTTAGCTCAGTAAGGGGATCCCAACCACAAGGAAACAGCAAGTGTATCTCTCAATGAGTTCTGCTCATAAGTAATAAGCTAGCCCATTGCACTCACCCAGCAGGGCAGCCACTATGCCCACGAGCCCTGTGCCAGCACCCAGCTCCACAACAGAGCAGCCCCTGAGCTCCACGGCACCCATCTCCAGATACGTGGAAAGAACGATGGCCTGAGTCAGAACACAATATGATTATGATTAAGGTCTGTAAATATTTGAAGAGCTGTATGGCTTCAAGATGCCAAATGCTGGCAGGAAGAAACAATGACCCAACATCCATATTCTCTCTTTCTCCCCTCCCTTCTTCTCTCTTCTTCCCTCTCTGCCTGCAAAGTAAAATTCCCCACCCACAGGAACTTACCTGCTGCTATAAGGTAATCTATTAGAGCAAGCACAGGCACAGTGGTGCCAAAGCTCCTGAAGTATGGTACATGTCAGCCAGGGGGCAGCTACATCTAAAAAGCTTGCTGTTTTACTGTACTGAAGCACATTTCATGAAGTTTACAAAACTATTCTGAAGAAGTGACTTGATGATCTCTGATTTTCTTTAAAGCAATGTCCAGGTCTTGAGCCAAACTACAAAGACTCATTACAGTGCCCACTGCTCTCTGGGCCCTGCTGCTGAGTCACCGACAGAGACCCTGGTCATGTTCTGTACATCAGAAGGTAGATTTTTCATCTAGTTTTATAATTCCACATATTCAGTGAGCATCTGTTTACAATCCCATAATTTTTACTTTTTTTTCATAGCTTTATACTAGGAGTATAATAGAAGTGTCTTCATGCCAATCATTTACTTAACGAAGACAGAGCTATCAGAAGCACAAAAGCAAGAATGTTTTCCAACTATAGAAAACTTAAAACATGATGTTAATTTCGGGTTCTGTTTCCATACTTCTTTGTGTGGTATTTCGGAAACTAACCTAATAGTGACCAGGACAAATAGGCTCCTGTTTTCCTTTTAGTTTTCTGGTACTCATAGGGCAATCACTGGTGGGTCATTTCACTTCCCTCAGCTTTCAAAATGCAATGTATGTAAGGGGACTCCGGGATGACGAAAAGTTTATAAACAGAGAGTAGTAGTGAGTGCGCTGCTATGAATGAACTGAACAACCCAGGGCTTTTGTTACATTGGAAGAGAGCACATGTGAATTATATCTCAATAAAACAATCAATTTCCTTTTTAAAATTATAATCTAGTCAAGACTGCAGACGTTTTCAGAGGCCCTCCAGAATTGACTTACCGCGTCCCAAACCACTGCCGCGACTCCCAGTTGCCTCCAGTCCTGACGGATCTGGATGGTGTGGTTTGCAAAAGAGAAGGTGGCGAGAGGCTTATGGAATTTCTGGAGCCCTATCTCCATGCTCTCCTCATAGGGTACCAGGGCCATTTCTCCTGAGTCTCTTTGCTGAAACCTGTCATGCAAAAATAATCCTTAGTGGCATCGTATCTGAAGTAACTTCAGAAAGCTGTTGAAGCTATCTACAAGTTCAAGCAAGAAACGGGTTGAGGTACATGCAATTTCTTCAACAACTTTTCCTCCGAGTCTTATGGGAAGTAAAATTTGGTTCTGAATTCGTGTCTACTGATACTTCTGGGGGAAAATACCTAGACTCGACAACTCCGTGAGGGGCGTCCTACACTCTCCTGCTACTCTACATGAGTGTGGAGCTGTATAATGGTGCACAAAGTGACAGTAATAGCCCTGGGCATCTCCCGGCTCCCATGTTTTTGCTATTTTTGTTTTGTTTTGGGTCTTCCTGCCTACATGCCCACGTTCAGGGGGAAGATGGAGCCGAATGGATCCTTAGGCTGAATCTTGGCGGTTTGCCTGACTTTTGATCCTCGCTGGCTCGCTATAGAGGAGTAGAGTCACTCTGGAGGCGGGAGTCGACCACACTGGCAGAAAACGTGCCTAGAAGAAAGCACGGCTGCGGGACCCGTCCCGCCCGCCCGCCCGCCACCTCGGGTGTGCCGTCCCCGCGTCCACGACAGAGTCGAACCCGCCGCGGGTGGGAGCCCGGCTCCGAAGGGCGACCCACCGGCTCTTTGGGACCTTGGCGGGAGGGACACAGCTCGCAGGCCACCCTGCGGCGTCTCAGAGCCGATACTCACGGTTCCCGAGGCTGCAGAACCGCGCAAGCGCAGTAACCTCCCCCCACCCCCCCACCCCCCCCTCCGTAGCGGTGCAAAGCTCCGCCTTAAAAGGGCAGCTGGGCAGGAGGCGGGCGGAAGCTGCTTCCGGGAAGGGAGGCTCGGACTTCCGGTCCGTTACTTTTCCAGTGTTGCACTTGTTTGACCCGGTTATGTAGTTCCTCTATGTAATACCCTACGGTCTTGGGGCGCCGGGGAGAGAGGGCGAGTGTGCAGGTGGTGGGGTGCCCGCGACGCCGAATCGCCGCTGCCTTGCACCGGTCGCGCCCTCGTGACGAGCTTATCTTTAAAAGTGGACAGTTAGTGGGTGAAATTGGTTCCCCCAGAGTAGGGTACGAAGCGAGGTCATTGTCCGTTTTGTGGCCATGAGGTGGGAAAGTCACTACGACGTCTCTACCACGGCGCGGGTGCGGTGGGGAGTGGCCGTGCGGCGCCCCGGCCCACGTGCAGCCCGTTCGGGCGCTCGCGTCGTCCCCTACACCCATCCTGCCGACGCGACCACATTTCTAAGATCCTTCCCTTCATCCTCAACTGCAAAACCCTGTCCCCGGACCCGCCATCCGAGGGTGTCCGCGTGTCTGGCCCTGCCGAGTCGCCGCTGCCCTCGCCTCGCCCAGCCGGCAGGCGGCGTGCCTGACCTCCGCATTTCCAACACCAGCCCACGCAAGGCTAGGGACAGGTGGCTTGGAGTAAACGGAAAGCCAGTAAGATCCCTTTCCTCAAGTTACAGAGCTTTCTGTTTGAGTCATTTCTTCCTCTCCATTTTTCTCTTAGTAGGTCCTGTCTCCTTACTTGCTCCGTGGATCTGTGCTGTCTCAACCGCTCAGCTTCCCTCTTTCCTTCCCTTACTTTTAAATCTCACTTTTTTTTTCCCACTAGGAGAAATGTTAATTACTCCGATTTAATAGTGAATAATTACATGCACGAGTAAAAAAATCACACTGTACCCCATCCATATGCACAGTTATTTAAAAAAGGAAATCCCTTCCTCGTATTTTCTTTCCCATTTCTTTCCTTTAGGGGCCCAGCCCTAGGCACAAGAAAGTATGTTTTGAGGCCAGAAAAACGTTCAAGTTTTTAAATGGATTGAACTCCCCAGGTTCCTGAAATCTGGGTAGCCATTCTGTGTCCTTGTACTCCATCTATCCAACTTCCCCCAAGCTATGCAGCACTCTGCTAATGAGAGCATTTGCAACATGATGTTTACTTATGGTGTCCTTTTTGTCCCCTCCTTAGTTCCCCGTGTTTTAATTATTACCGACTTGCTCAGAAAGGGCACACACTCTTAGGGAAATACAACTTACATAGCAGTGTAGACATTAGAGAGAGCTCACTCACAGTTTATCAAGCCAAAACAACCAGTGGTCCTCTGAATATCTGAAAAAATAAAATTGTAGTCGTTGGGGGAAAAAATGAGCATGTGTGAAAGAGTATATATTTAACTGCTCAGCCTGCCACAGAGCTGTTTAATGCCCCATCAAAGGGCCTCTCCTCACAGCCTTGATTCATACTTGACTATATGAATTGCCTTGGCCATCAGAACATGGGTGAAAGTGCCTCTCACAGCTGTGTTGTTGCTCCTTTCCAGCTACTCCGGGACCTTTTATTTATTTTTTTACAATAGGGTCTCTTCTCTACATAGCCTTGGCTGTCCTGGAACTGGCTCTGAAGACCAGACTGGCTTCGAACTTAGAGAGCCGCCTGCCTCTGCCTCCCAAGTGCAGGGACTTCTGAAGGTTGTAAACCACCAGGCCTAGCCAGGACTTGTGTCTTACATTCTTATATTCTTTAGCACAAGGGGGCAGAACTGAAGCAGAGGTGAGAAAGAAACCTTTGTTGTAATTATGATCTGGGGGTGTTGCAGCATTACTTAGGCAGCAGCAGAACAGGGGTGTGAACAAGCTAGGAGACTTCCAAAGTGAGGTAAAGGGACCTGAAGAGATGACTTAGAGATTTGAGAGCACCTTTTGCTCTTGCAGAGGACACAGGTTCAGTACCCAGCACCCACAAAATGGCTCACAAATATCCAAGACTTCAGTTCCAGGGCCCCAATGCCCTCTTCTGACCTCCGCAGGCACCAGGCATGCATATGGTGCACAGACATGCGTGCAGTCAAAAGAGTCATACAAAATAAAAAGTGGCTTAGAAAAGAAGCTTAAATGAGGTAAATGTTAGCCGGGCGTTGGTGGCGCACGCCTTTAATCCCAGCACTTGGGAGGCAGAGGCAGGCGGATCTCTGTGAGTTTGAGGCCAGTCTGGTCTCCAGAGCGAGTGCTAGGATAGGATCCAAAGCTACACAGAGAAAACCTGTCTCAGAAAAAAAAAATGAGGTAAATGTTTGAGTAGGTATGGAGCTGTTTGGCAAGGAATTTTGCATGTAAGAACTTATACATTGTCCTCTTGAGTCTCAGTGTCAGCATCATCTTGAGGATTCCTTAATTAAAACGCAGTTCTAAGAACAGAGGGGACAGTTCACTGACAGCCTCATTTGGTTGGGTTTTGATTGGGTTGTGCAAACATGTGTTACATTTGTTTAACTATGTAAAGATGTGTTGTTATTGTTGTTGGTTTTTAATCATGGAAAGATGTGTTGCTGTTTTACTTTGCTTAAGGCATCTGATTGGTCAAGTAAAAAACTGAACAACCAATAGTGAGGGAGGAGGTATAGGCAGTGAGAGTATGTAGGAGGAGGAATTTAGGCTTGGGAAGAGGTGGGGAGGAGAAAGAAAAAGAAACCACAGGGAGATACCGGGGCCAGACAGACAGACATAGAGGAAACAAGAAAGTAGGATGTACAGAATGAAGAAAAGGTAAAAAGGCAAATTGTAGTTGAATAGAAAAAGGTTAAATTAAGTTAAAAGAGCTAGTGGGACAAGCCTAGGCTAAGGCTGAGCATCATAATTAATGTCTCTGTGTCTTTATTTGGTAGCTGGTTGTCAGCCCAAAGAAAATGCCAACTACATGGTTTTGTTTCAGGCAGACTCTCACTCTATAGCCTGACCTTTTCTTGAACTCAATACAGTGCCCCTGCCTCAGCTTGCTGAATGCTAGGATTATATGTGTGAGCCGCCACCATACCTGGCCTCACTTTCAGTCTTGCTTGGGATATGCAAAAGGCTCTACTCTTTATATTGTCTGGGGGTGATTCTAAAGTGCATTTAGATATAATGATCCATAGACTTGTGCTTTTTTTTTCCTTCTAGAAAGATGGTGTGGTCTCCTTTATGTGATCCTCTCCTGGGACTTTGCAACCAGATAGGGAACATGGTTGATGCCTCCTCCAGATGTGCAGCCTCCCTGTGCACCATCACAGGACGATGGGTGGCCACCTTCCTGCACAGTCAGGGTAGGCTGGTGTACAAATAGGCCAAAGTCCACTAGTTGACAGTGAAGGAGTTCAGGAAATAGCATCCTGAAGTAAAGTCTGGGGATGCTATTTTCTACTGAGGTTACTAGAGGCTTTCTCTCAAGTTTCCTTCATCTCCCTTGGATGGCTCTTCCAAAAAAAAGGAAACAATGGTCATGGATCCTCTCTCCTGGGAGTTGCCTCAACTAGGGAGCCCAGAATCAGGAGGTCATTGTCTTGCTCAGATGGTCACAAGACAGTGTGATGGAGACCATCTGACAGGGACTTCTGACAGTGCTCTTCTATTTTTTTTGTTTTGTTGTTTTGGTTTGGTTTTTCGAGACAGGGTTTCTTTGTAGCTTTGGAGCCTGTCCTGGAACTCTCTCTGTAGACCAGGCTGGTTTCGAACTCACAAAGATCCACTTGTCTCTGCCTCCCAAGTGCTGGTATTAAAGGCGTGCACCACCACTGCCCGACTGACAGTGCTCTTCTGACAGGGCCTCTCTGAGACAACTCTCATTACTTGAGAGCTTTTGTTCATAACAAGATAGTTGCACACCTCTAGTTTTTCCGGTTCTCCCTCTCACAGCTTGCTATCAACCCCTTCCTCAAGAAGGCCCATGCCTCTGTTGCTGTCTGTAGTCCGGGATCCTCTTAAGTTTCCAGGTCTCATAGGCTTAGAGGTATTCACATTCCTTTCCCCTGGTTCACCCATGCATATAATAAAATAGCCTTTCCTTCTCTTAATCTGTCTCCTATCACTTCAAAGACACAATTATTAAATCCTCAGAAATAGATAAGTGCAAAGTTCCTTTCCTGCACAATAGCTCTGTGTGTGTGTGTGTGTGTGTGTGTGTGTGTGTGTGTGTGTGTTGAAAGACTCCTGGAAGCTCAGGCCCCCAGGATCTCGGTCCAGTACTGAGGTCACCCCAATCACTGGGCAGAGGCAAAAGCTTGATGCAAACAGCACGAGGCTTTATTGCAGTTGTTTAACGAGCTAACCCCATGTTAGCTCAGGACTTTCATCCTTCCACCATGGCAGATGGCTAGGAAAGATGGCAAGAAGCCACTGCATAGAGATCTTATAGGGCAGCGTAGGGGGAGTGTCTAGGGGTACGCACAGGCTCAGGATTGTTGTGCGTCCAGGCTTGCCCTGTGTTGATTGGTCAACTGGTTGTTATGGCCCATAGGCCCTCCCAGGGCAATTGTTATGCTCTGTGTGTCATTGCTGTGCACTTGTCCATAAAGCACACCCAGAGCCATAAAGCATAGCGCCACCAGCTAACTTCTGATTGGTTCCTTGCCACGAGGCAGGCGTCTGACCTCCTAGTAACCAAGGCAAGGTCAGGTAAGCATGTGCTAGGCTGTCATGGCTGCCAAAACGGGTAGCTGGTCCCTTCAGTGTGTGTGTGTGTGTACATGTGCATGTATGCCATGACACCCTTGTGGAAGTCAAAGCAAAGTCTTGTGTGTAGTCCTCACTTTCCTCATTGGGACAGGATGTCATTGTTGTCCACCTTACCTGGTCTGCAAGCTTCTGGGAGTCTTTCTGGCTTCTCCTGTCTTACTGTAGAACCCTGAGATGACAGACACGTGGCCTTAGTGGCCCTGGGAATGCAAATTCACGCCCTCACACTTGCATGGCAGCTGGTTTACCCAAGAACCATCCCCCCA
The DNA here is from genome assembly GCF_003668045.3 of Cricetulus griseus. Taxonomy (NCBI): domain Eukaryota; kingdom Metazoa; phylum Chordata; class Mammalia; order Rodentia; family Cricetidae; genus Cricetulus; species Cricetulus griseus. Next base: position 418,640,487 of record NC_048595.1, read on the forward strand.
CCTCTGCAACCCCTTTTTATTTTTATCAGCCAAACAAAAACTGCCTACTCCCGTCATGCAACAACTCCAAGAAGAATCGAAGAGGTCTCTTCCTTTGTCCTTCCTGTTTTCTGGAATTCTTCCATGTTTGAGGTCACAGAAGCAGCAGTCACCTTGCTACAACTTGATCACTTACTCACCTCCCAGCAAGTGCAAGTCCAAAGCTTTATGTAGAAATCAGAGTTGCTGAAGGCATCTGCTGTTGTTGCCTGCTCAGCATTTATTTCCTATTTCCATGGAGCAGTTCTCTCCTGCTAATGGTCAAAATCCCATCTTCTGGGGGATCCACGTTCTGAGTCAGCTCCCAGTTTACAATTTATAAATGCCCCTCTACTTACAAAGTGGTTACATACATTTGGGTAAGCCCACTGTCAGTCAAAAATCTTGGGAGTTGAAAATGCACAGAATACACTGAACCTAACCAACACCGTAGAGTTTAGCAGCACACAGCACTGCAGACCATCCGTTGTTTCTCCTTGTGATCCTGTGGCTGAGTGGAAGCTGCAGCTTGCTGCCCTGTTCAGCATCCCAGGGGATGTTCGTGCTGCATATATCACCAGCCTGGGAAAAGCTCCAAGCTCAAAGTATGGTTCCTATTAAATGCACATCATTTTTACACTGATGTAAGGTCAAACTATTACAAGTTGGAGGCTATTAGCCATGAGGGCTTCTGTCTCAGTTTTCCATACATAAAGTAAGAATAGGGAGATGACTGAATTAGAAACTGAGGAAGGTACTGAGTTCCTACTGAGAACTGTTCCCCCAGACAGCTCTGTATTGGGGGTGTACTATCCTCGGACCCACTTCTATGACTAGGCATAGGTCCCAGGCTTGGCTGTTGGGCACATTTCTTCCATCTGAAACATGTGGATTAGAAGTGAAAAGTGTGGCTAAAGCAAGGCTTGACCAGAGCTACTTAAGTCTTGGTGGCACTCTCAGAAAACCAGGCTGTTGCTGAAGGAGAGAAGCTTGAAGTGGTCCAGGTAGTTATCTGGTCCCCAGAGAACTGCACCAGTAGAGAACAACCCTGATAGAGGGAGAGGCGGCTTGTCTTAGTGCCCTCTGACCACCTGGATCCAGTCAGCCTAGAATTTTCCATTATGTGAGCCTTTAAATTCCTTAATTAGATTAGGCCCTTTGAGGTTTTGTTTTGTTTTGTTTTTGGTGTTGTTTTCTGCAGAAGGAAAACAATCCTAATCCATTCAGTCTGGCTGATCCCTTAAACAAAGAAGATATAAAATCGCACTATTTGGAGCTGTTGTCAGAGTGCCGTGTAAACGGAGAAGCAGATGTCTGCAGAAATCCAGGGGCAGAGTGGCCAGGATGCCAAGCATTTCTAGTACTAAGCCCTTCCTAGGTACATGTGGACCCCTGGATGCCAGGGGTAACAAAGTAATGGGATAAAGTGCCCTTTTTGCTTAATGGTGCTTGAGTGTCTGATGTATATATACAACCCAGGATCCTAATGAATAGGTAAAGTGTGTGTGTGTGTGTGTGTGTGTGTTTTAATAAGTCCTATAGACAAGACACAAAAATTCTGTAAGTTCCTCATACATGATTTAGTGATGCTAACTGGCCATCAAATTTGCCAAAACCCTGTCCTAACAGATGAAGGTGTATCAAGAAGACATCTGATTCCTACCACATGGTTAGCAAATGACTAGAGTTGAATAAGCTTCCATAAATATTTATGGCATAGCAGGCCAGGTGTGATGGTGCATGCCTTTAATCCCAGCACTCAGGAAGCAGAGGCAGGCGAATCTACATACGGAGTTTCAGGCCAGTCAGATCTCTATGCATAAAGTGAGACCCTGTCTTAAAAAAAAATGTGGCATGAAACATGATCTTTGCTCCATCTTTCTGGCCATTGTGGGACAAAATAGTGCACCAGCACAAACGTCCTAGAGGTTGGTCAGGTCCCCTTTCTGGTCCTGAGGAAGCACATGCTTCAGCAGTTTCCGGTTTCCCTTAGGCTCTCTAGCCTCCTCACAACCTTCTCTCTACTGTGCTCCTTTCCTTTCCAACACAGTCAGGATTGTAAGTGGCCCAGACTTGCCTCAGAGTTCTTGTGACCTGGTCCCCTACCTGCAGTCAATCTTCTGCTCTCTCAACACTGCTCAAATACTTACTTTGAGCCACTGGGCCAAACCCAGCCAGCCCCCCAGATCGTGGTCCTACCTCATCCCTCGTCACCCTCAGTCTGTGCACTTGAGGGGCCCTTCAGGCCTCACAGCTTCCTTCCGGTACATTTCAAGCAGCCATCTCTGGTCTTACCTTTCTCCTGCTTCCTCAACACTGTCGGTAGGTTTTCCCTAGGCTACTGTTTCTTAGGAAGCTTGCTTTTCTCCCCCTCCCCCCAACCCTGAAGACTTGGCCGCTTTATACTAAAATCCAGCTTGTTCAAAGACACCTCTTTTAAAACAAGCCAAGTCCTCTGCAGCAGCCAGAAAGATGCCATGGGAAAAAAACAGGGAATTTGCTATGATAGGCCTTGAACTTGTGCTGTCCTCTAACAGTAACCTTGATAGAGTTCACCAAAATCCTGTGAGCTTGTTTCCTCTTCTGCCAATAGGGACTACAGATGAGGACCATCCTGCACTGTATAGGGGCTAGTGATGAGGTCCCATCCCATCTTGGATTGTAAGGATAAACTGGACAGTGCAGCAGGTACTAATCCTAATCCAGACCAACAACAAGACTTAAGGAAACACGTCTTTTTCTCCTTGTGAACCTGCACTGGGAACTTTGCGTTTCTGCATGTCATTGCCTCATTTGCAAAGTGGGAACAGTACCAGGCCCAGTACTGATGCAGTGAGGAGGAAGGTGAGCACCCACACTCAGAGATTAGGAGAGTACCCAGCACGTGATAAGCATCCATGTCGCTCATTTCCCTACTCTTGGCTGTTGGGCCAGCTTTCCCCCAGAAAACAGGATTTGTAACCCAAGAGAGTCACGCCTCACCCCTTCCTGCCTCTCAGGGTCAACATTTTACAAGTGCTTAGTGACAGCTTGTGTAATCCCAGGTTGCCTCTGTCCTCCATGGAACCCTCCACAGAGCCACCCCCAGGAAAGAAGCCCATGTTTCCATCTCCATTTTCCTGGAGACCTAAAAGGCCTGGGAAGGACCAAAATCATTTGCCAACTTTCAGGTCATTCATCTGAACTTGACACTTCTTGCATAGCAGAGTCTTCTTGCTTTCCCCTGAACCCATCTTTTCCCCTTTGAGGCAAACACTAGTATTTCTAGACCAGCCACTCTTCTGTCTTTGTGCCAGCAGCAGCAGCAGCAGCAGCAGCAGCAGCAGCAGGTAGGGGTAACCAGGCTGACACCATCCTGTGGTGACCTGAGGGGCCGTAACCTCAGCTGTTTGGGCATCACAGGGAGTTGCAGACCCTAGGTCAGTGCTCTGCCTCTCTCTGTCTTCCCTCTAGGTCACCCCCTCTGCGGTCTTCTCCTTGTAACAATCACTGCCCCACCACATCCCCAGCCCTACCCTTCCCTGTACCTGCTCGTGGTCCCTACTGCTACCTAGTTTTCAAGAGCTCCTCATTGTCTTTAAGGGTCAAATTCAATATTCTACTCTTTACCTTACACCAGCAAATAGCTGAGGCAGTATCTCATTACTCCATTTTAAGATTCTCAATGACCTCACTCCATAGCTAGAGTCAGGGCCGGACGCTGAGCATTTATTTCCTCTGAAGTAAAACCATTCTCTCTTGGGACTGGGAAAGACGGAAGACAGTAAACAAAACTTAGCAGTATTTGTAAAGGCCCCTTCTCAAGGTTCCAAAAGCAGTAGGAATGTCTCAGGAGAAGAGTCTCTCCCATCACGGAGCCACCTTCAAGCTGGGCATCGGGCTCCTAGGATGTGGCTTTCATGACTCACCACTCAGGCTGGGATAGCTTTTGAGTGCTGCAGCTGCCTTGAGTCATCATGCGGCTGTTGGTGACCCCAGGAAGCTCACTGCTCACTGAACTAGATGGGTGGAGTCATCCTCAGTCTGTTGCCAGTGTCCTATCTGGGGTGTTTTCATCTCCCCCAGAAAAGTCCCAGCATCAGATTATGAGTTCAGTTCATTCTAGTTACTGCTCCTTCTATGACCATCTCTCCAGAAGAAGCCACTTGTGCCGGCCACAGCAGAACAGGGTCATGACCCTGTTCTCTGGATCTCACGTTCAACTAGCTCCAGACCAGCAAGCCTCTGTATTAATTCCCATGGGAAAAAAAAAAAAAAAAAAGGACAACAAACTAGTTAGTTAAAAAAAATGCCCATGTACACACAAAGAATTTTGAAAGTCACAAGTCATCAGGTCCGTGCTCCCTCCACGGGTGCCAGGAAAGGATCCTCCCTTGCCTCTGGTAGCCTTGGATGTGTCCCTTGGCTGTAGGATGAGAAACCCAGGCTCCACTGCCACCTTCATGTGGCATCTTCTCCCTGTGCACAAGCTCTCTCTTTTTGTAGGACATCAGACACTGGGTTTGGGACCCACCCTAACCCCATACTACCTTATCTTTACTTGATTATATCTGTGAATAGATGGTCCCTGACTTACAATGGTTCAGTACAACAGTAAGAAAAGCAACATGCATTCAGTAGAAACTGCACTTTGAAGTTTATACTTCATCCTTTCCCAGGCTAGCAGTGTTTGGTAAGTAACATGAGATGCTGGCCATTGTCTCACAGCCAACCTCTTGATCTTTTTTTTTTTTTTTCTTCAGTTTTTTGAGACAGGGTTTCTCTGTGTAGCTTTGGAGCTGTCCTGGCACTAGCTCTGGAGACCAGACTGGTCTCAAACTCACAGAGATCCACCTGCCTCTGCCTCCCGAATGCTGGGATTAAAGGCAAGTGCCACCACCACCCGGCCAACCTCGTGATCTTAAGGAGAAACAATACACACGCCACAGTGTACCATATTGCTCAGCTATGACGTTCCACGGGTTAGCTACTATTCAACGCCTCCTTGTTTTCTGGTACTAGAGATTAACCCTATGGCTTGAAGCATGCAAGGCAAGCACTCCACTACTGCGCTATCTCCCAGCCTTCTTTTTACTGTCTAGAGACTTGGAGACAGAGTTTCACTAAGTTGCCTGGGATTAGCCTTAGACTCACTCTATAAGCCCAGGCTGGCCTCCTCCCTCAGCCTCTCATGCAACTGTGATTCCAAGCCTGCACCAGCATGTCATCTCTTCAGGGCATTTTTTTACTTAAAACATTTTCAACTTATGATTGATTTACAGGGAGCAAATCCTATACATCAAAGAACATCTGTATTTGCAAATAAGGCCACTTTCACTGGTCTGGGTTTGTGGTGGTTTGAATGAGAAATGCCCCTTATAGGCTCAGGTATTTAAACACTTGGTCTCCAGTTAGTGGTACTGTTTGGGGAGCTTATGGGACCTTTAGGATGCCCAGACTCTCTGGAGGAAATATGTCTCCTATGCCACTGAGGGCTGGCTTTGTGAGTTGATAGCCTTGTCCCACACCCAGCTTGCTTTCTCTGCTTCCTATTTATGATTGAGATGTTCTCTGTCAGGTTACTTCTCTGTCTGCCTTGCAGCCATGGTGTTCCACCACTATGGACTCTCCCCCTGGAACCATAAACCCAAATGATCTGTCTCTCCCTATAAGTTGCTTTTGGCCATGATGTTTTCTCCGTAGCCACAGAAAAGTTGATTCAGGGTGCTTAGGTCTTCAACTTATCCCTATGAGGCCGGGAGACAGAATAGCCAGCAATCCAAACTGCAAAGACAAATGAATAAGGACGATAATTTGATGAAAATATTCATAAACTATAAATTTGTTTGAACTCCACAAATTTATATTGAAAATAAGCATGGGCCGGTGTTTGCGTACAGGGGATCAGTGCCTAAGCTGAAATCTTCAGGATCAACTTCTTCACTTTTTTAAAGCACGACAGTAACGTCTACATCATCAGAGACTTGGAAACTAATGGCAAACCAGATGAAACATATCTGTTACCACACAGAGCAGCTACCTGCCCACAGCAATTGCTCACAGCACTAGGGAGGCAGAGGCAGGTGGATCTCTGTGAACTTGAGGCCAGTCTGGTCTACAGAGTGAGTTCCAGGACAGCTAGAACTGTTACACAGAGAAACCTGTCTCAAAAAAAATTTAAATATTATTGTCATATTTTATAATTCTGGGTGGGGTAATAAGCATTCACATTTATAGTAAATCCCAATTCAGATGTTAAGATCTTAATCTATATTTAGATTCCATAATTTAAGGCTATAAAGGTAGATACACACAATTGAGTTACTTCCAATCTACTCAAAGCTTTCTAAAGTGATAATCATGTATGTTCAAAACATTTTTAAGCAAAAATAAAACAAAAAAAAAACAAAAAACAAAACAAAACAGCTCCTTGGTTACACTAACAACATTTCGAGTCCCCAGTCACCCTATGTGGTTATGCTACCAGCAACAGGGCATCTGCAGCATTACCAGTTTGGAGTCAGCCTGGACTAAATACATAGAGAGGTCTTGTCCCTTCAGACAAACAAAAATTAAAGAGTGTGTATTTATTGCAGTATAATAGAAGCTTTCTCCTGGGGAGCTGACCTCTTCTTTACTAGTGGGGTATTGGTTATAAAAACGGGTGAGGGGTATATTAGAACCATTCGCCTTGGTCTCCTTGTCATCCACCTGAAATTTCCTCAGCTGGCTCAAATGAAATGGTAGCCTTGTTGCTTGTCTGCCTACCTACTTTCCTCCCAGTTACGTTGTGTTTTGTGAACTGGCCACATCCTCTCTTTCCTGTCCGATCTTGTCACTCATGACTGTAACAGAAGCCACCTGGCTCCTGGTGAGGTTGAGTTGATAACTTGCCTCTGTTTGGAATATTGTCATTCCATCTCACTTGGGGGGCAGGGTTTTCTGGATCTTTAGTGGTTTTTCCTGCTGTCAGCCTTGGCCCAGGAGAGCGGCCATTCATTCTAGGGTGGCACTACTGTCTTCACCAGCATATTTGAGAATCTAATCATCATTCTGATTTTTTCTGGCTTCTTTTTGAATGTCTTTTATAGCATCTCCATGTTAGGTGTTTTTATTGTGTGTGTGTAGGTGGTATATGTGTGTGTGGATATAAGCATATAGGTACGAGTGCACGGAGGAGGACACCATGTGTCCTGCACTGTCATTTTCTACCTTGGTCCCCTGAGATGGGATTCTCCCATCGAATTGGAGCTAGGTTGCTGGCCAGCAAGCCTGAGTGATTAGATTAATTATATCCACTCCTGAAGGTAGTTAGTATGAAGGGTGGCATACTCCTATATGGAGTGTTCAGGTTGGGGTCTCATGTGTACACTACCCACCATCACTGGGGTCTCATGTGTACACTACCCACCCCAGCATCACTGGGGTCTCACGTGTACACTACCATACTTTGCTTTCTATGGTTTCCACATGGATGCTGGGGATCAAACTTAGGTCCCCACACTTGCAAGGCAAGTGCTTTACTAACTGAGCTGTCTCCATCTCCTAACCCCTAACCCCACCATACTGAGAGCTGAAAGATACACCACCAGTTTAAGAACTGTTTACAAAGTATACAGTAAAAGTTTAGTTTTGTTTCCAGAAACTTGAGGCTGTTGTGCAAGCCCAGGTAAGCTGGTCAGGCTATGAATCTCCAATACACAGAAAAGTGAGGAGACGTCTTTGAGGTGCTTGTGTTTCAGAACTGTAATCTATGCTACTTGATTAGCGCTCTAGGCTTTATTGACAGTGCCCTGCAATGTAGTTAGTATGAAGAATATTCTGTAATCTCAGTTTATAAACAAAGCTACTATGAAATAAGCCTTCTAAAAAGATTTCTTTTAAATTTTGAACAGTTTAAATGCAGCATATCTCCTACTCTTGGGTCTAAGAAACCATTACTCTGTAAAATCATTGAAGACCCTAAGGGACTTTTATTTATGGGGGTTATAACTATGTCAGCAGTGTTGATTTTATGAAATTAAAACTTAAAATAATAATTCGTTAATTCAGTTTAAAGTTAGTATGTAGGGACTGGGAAGATGGCTGGGAGTACTTGTTCTGCAAGTATAGTGATCTGAGTTTGAATCCCCAGCACCCATGTAAAAATCTGGGCATGGCTATGCTTGCCTGTAACCCCAGGTTACGAGACAGAAACGGGCCAATTCTGAGAGCTATCTTTATATACAGCCTGCCCTAAGTGGCCAGCTTCTGGTCCTATGAGAAATAGGCTCAAGGCAATAAGGTGGAAAGCAACAAGGAAGAAAATGGATGTCCAGCTCTGGCCACCATGTGTATATGCACAGGTGCAGAGTCACGTGCCTACACACACACACACACACACACACACACACACAGAGAGAGAGAGAGAGAGAGAGAGAGAGAGAGAGAGAGAGAGAGAGAACAAGCATATGTCTACACTTAGGACAAGGAAGCAGGGAAGCTAACTGAAGATCTTCAGTTTACTCCCATCTCCTCCAAATCCAAACTCCCAGTCTCGCCCCCAGCTCTACAAAAGAACGCGTGCTGAGCCCTCCCCTCCTCCATTACCCTCACCTCAAGTGGGTCACACAGATCTTCCCCTCTCAAATTCCCTCCCCCCAATCATCACTTTATCCCAGCCCCCAACTCAAGCAAGAACAGCCTGGGAATCCAAAGGTCACTCTAACAAGGGACACAGTTAGGCTAATTGCAGACCTTCACCTCTCTCTCCATTTCTCCAAATCTAATCTCTCATTCTCATTCCCAGCTCTGTAGCAAATACATTCCATCAAAGAAAATGTTAAATCTAAAAAAGAAAAATCCTGGCTTGATACATCCAGCAAATCTGGGACACTATGAAAAGACCAAATATAAGAATAATAGGATTAGAGGAAGGAGAAGAAGCAAAGGTCAAAGACACAGAAAGTATTTTCAACAAAATCATAGAAGAAAATGTCCCTAACTTAATGAGGGATATGCCTATTGGGGTACAAGAAGCATACAGAACACCAAATAGACTGGACCAAAAAAGAAATTCCCCTCCACACATACTAATCAAAACACTAAATATACAGAACAAAGAAAGAATATTAGAATGTGCAAGAGAAAAAGACCAAATAACATATAAAGTAAGACCTATTAGAATAATCTGACTTTTCAGTGGATACTCTAAAATCCAGAAGGCACAGAACAGATGTTCTACAGATTCTAAGAGACCAGAGATGCTCAGATTACTATACCCACAAAACTTTCAATTATAACAAATGAAGAAAAAATGAGACATTTTATGATAAAAAAAAAAAAACTTAAGAAACATCTATCTGCCCTGCGTTGGTGGTGCACGCCTTTAATCCCAGCACTCGGGAGGCAGAGGCAGGCAGAGCTCTGTGAGTTTGAGGCCAGCCTGGTCTACAGAGTGAGTGCCAGGATAGGCTCCAAAGCTACACAGAGAAACCCTGTCTCGAAAAACAAAAAAACAAAACAAAAAAGGAGAGAAGGAAATATCTATCTACAAATCCAGCCCTACAGAAGACAGTAGAAGGAAAACTCCAGTCTAAAGATGTTGGCAACACTCAAGAAAACACAGGAATAAATAATTCTAAACCAGCAAATCAAAAAAGGGACACACATACACGCCACAAAAATGGCAAATAACATGAATCCTCAGACAATGCTCATTGATTTCTCTCAACATCAGTGGACTCCATTTCCCAATAAAAAGACACAGACTAGCCGGGCGTTGGTGGCATACACCTTTAATCCCAGCACTTGGGAGGCAGAGGCAAGCGGATCTCTGTGAGTTCGAAACCAGCCTGGTCTACAAGAGCTAGTTCCAGGTCAGCCCCCAAAGCCACAGAGAAACCCTGTCTCGAAAAAAAACCAAAAAAAAAAAAAAAAGACACAAACTATCAATCAGAATAGATACAAACACAGAATCCATCCTTCTGCTGCATCCATGAAACACACCTTGACATCAAGGACAGACATCACATCAGAGTGAAAATGATAGGAAAAGGCACTCCTAGCAAATAGACCTAAGAAGCAAGCTGGTGTAGACATTTAATATCTGACAAAATGGACTTCAAACCAAAACTAATTGGATGTGATAGGGAAGGAGACTACATACTCATCAAAGGAAAAATTCACCGAGATTATATTGCAATTTTTAATGTCTATGCACCAAACAAAGGCACCCAAACTCATAAAAGAAACACTATGACAGCTTAAACCACATACTGACATTCACACAATGATAATGGGAGACAATAGTACCACACTTTTGCCAATAGACAGGTCATCCAGACAAAAACTACAAGAGAAATGCTGGAGCTAACTGACAGCATAAACCAAATGCACCAAACAGATATATACAGAACATTTCACCCAAACACAAAAGGATATACCTTCTTCTCAGCACCTCATGGAATGTTCTCTAAAGCTGACCACATACTTGGACACAAAACAAGTATCAACAGATACAAGAAAACTGAAATAACACCCTGCATCCTATCTGACCAGCAAGGACTAAAGCCAGGTATCAACAACACAAACAACAGAAAACTTACAAACTGAACATGGAACTGAACAACTCACTATTGAATGAAAAATGGGTCAAGACAGAAATTGAGAAATTAAATACTTTCTAAAATTGAATGGAAATGAATACACAGCATATCCAAACTTATGGGACACAATGAAGGGGGTTCTAAGAGGCAAGTTCATAGCACTAAATGTCTACATAAAAAAATTGTAGAGATCTCATACTAGTAACTTGACAGCACACTTGAAAGCACTAGAACAAAAAAAGAAATCAAACCCCAAAGGAACAGAATACCAGAAATAATAACTTGGGGTTGAAATGAATAAAATAGAAACAAACAAAAAGATAAAGAATCAACTGGGCATGGTGGTGCACATCTTTAGTTCTCACATTCGGGAGGCAGAGGCAGGTGGATCTCTGAGTTTGAGGCCAGTGTGTTCTACAAAATGAGTTCCAAGGACAGCCAGGGCTACACAGAGAAACCCTGTCTCAATGTCCCCCCACCCCAAAGGATAATAAATGAATTTGGTTCTTTGAGACAAATCAATAAGATTAACAAATCCTTATCCAATTTAACTAAAAGGCAGAGAAGATCCAAACTAACAAAATTAGAAATGAAAAACGGGTCATAACAACAGACCCTGAGGAAATCTAGAGGATCATGAGGACCTACTTTAAAAACCTATGTTTCATCAAATTGGAAAATCTAAAAGAAAATGGAAATTTTCTCAATACACAAAACTTACCAAAGTTAAATCAAGATCAGATAAGCAATTTCAACAGACCTAAAACTAGTGAAATAGAAGCTGTTATTAAGTCTTTCAATCAAAAACAACCCAGGGCCAAATGGTTTTAGCAGAGAATTTTTACCATACTTTCAAAGAAGAGTTAATGCCAATACTCCTCAAATCATTCCACAAAAGAGAAACAGAAGGAATGTTGCCAAATTTGTTTCACAAGACCACAGTCGCCCTGATACCTAAACATTATAAAGACTCAACAAATAAAGAGAATTACAAATCAGTTTCCCATTATGAACATAGATGCAAAATTTTTCAACAAAATACTTGCAAACTGAATCTGAGAACACTTCAGACATCATCCACCATGATCAAGTAGGCTTCATCCCACTCATGCAGGGATGATTCAACATATGTAAAATGATAAATGTAATCCACCCACCACATAAAAGAACTGAAAGACAAAAATTGCATAATATTCTCATTTGATGAAGAAAAGACCTTTGACAAAATCCAACACCCCTTCATGTTAAAAGTCCTGAAGATATTAGGGATACAAATGACATACCTCAACACAATAAAGGCAGTTTACAGAAAGCCCATAGCCAATATAACTTAAATGGAGAGAAACTGAGAGCAATTCTACTAAAATCAGGAACAAGACAAGGTTGTCCACTCTTTCCACACCTCTTTAGTTAGTACCTGAAGTATTGGCTAAAGCAATAAGACAACTGAAGGAGATCAAGGGGATATAAAATTGGAAAGGAAGACGTCAAAGTATCTTTACTCATAGATGATGATAGTATATATAAGTGACTCAAAAATTCCACCAGGAAACCTTATAGCTGAGAAACACTTTCAGCAAAGTCACTGGATATAAAATTAACTCATAAAAATCAGTAACTCATTACAAATGACAAATGGACTGAAAAAGAAACCAAGGAAATAACACCTTTCACAATAGCCTCAAATAATATACAATATCTTGGGATAACTCTGCCCAAGCAAGTGAAAGACTTGTGAGATAAAAACTTTAAGGTATTCAAAAAAGAAACCAAAGAATATAAAAAATTGAAAGATCTCCCATGCTCATGAATCTATAGAATTAACATAGTATAAATGGCCATCCTATCAAAAGCAATCTAGAGATTCAATGCATTCCCCGTCAAAATTCCAACACAATTTCACACAGATCTTGACAGGACAGTTTTCATGTGGAAACAAACAAAACAAAATCAAAAAGCTAAAATAATCCTGGACAATAAAAGAACTGTGGAAGGTATCACTATCTCTGATCTTAAATTGTATGACAGAGCTACAGAAATAGAAACAGCATGGTAGTGGCACAAGAACATTGATCAATAAAATTAAATTAAAGACCCAGACATAAATCTGCACACCTATGGACACCTGATTTTTTAATAAGGAATCCAGGAATATACACTGGAATAAAGATAACATCTACAACAACAGGTGCTGGTCAGACAAGATGGCTGAACATAAAAGATCCATACTTAGCACCCTGCAGAAAACTCAACTCCAAATGGATCAAAGGTCTCGACATGAAACCAGGTACACTGCATCTGATAGAAGAAAAAGTGGGGGATAGCCTTGAAATCATTGGCACAGGAAAAGATATTTCTGAACAGAACACCATTAGCACAGGCACTAAGATCAACAATAAAGGAGCCCTCATGAAACTGAAAAGCTTCTGCATGGCAAACCACACTATCATTCTGACAGAGTGGCAACCTATGGAATGGGAAAAGATTTTTACCAACAACACACAAATAGAGAACTAATATCCAAGATATATAAGGAAATTCAAAATCCAGATATCCAGAAAACCAATAACCCAAATAAAAATGGGATACAGACCTAAAGAGAGAATTCTCAAAAGAGGAAACAAATGGCTGAGAAACACTTAAAGAAATGTTCAACATCCTTAGTCATTAGAGAAATGCAAACCAAAACTGCTTTGAGATTCCATCTTACACCTGTCAGAATGGCTAAGATCAACAAAACAAATGACAGCTCATGCTGATGAGGATGTGGATGGAGTAAGGGCAGCAGTCCTCGATTGATGGTGGGAGTGCAAATTTGTACAGCGGCTCTGGAACTCTGTGTGTGGTTCCTCAGGAGGATGAGAATAGATCTACCCTCAAATCCAGCTTTATCACTCCTCAGCATATACCCAAAGGACACTTCATCCCACCACAGAGACACTTGCTTAACACTGTGCATTGAGGCTTTATTCATAATAACCAGAAATTGAAAACAACCTAGATGTTTATCAATAGAAGAATGGATAAATGTGGTACATTTGCACAATGGAGTATTACTCTGCTGTTAAAAAAATGACATCATAAAATTTGAGATTAAATAGATGGAACTGGAAAAAAGTCATCCTGAGTGAGGTAACCCTTACCCAGAAAGACAAATACTGTATATATTTACTTATATGTGGATATTAGCTATTAAGCCAATGATAACCAAGCTACAGTCTGTAGAACCACAGAGGTGAGGCATAGAGTAAAGGACTAGTGAAGGGATAGATCTCTCTAGGAAAGTTTGGATGTTTTACACTATTAAGTTTTAATCCTCTCTCTAGAATAGTTATGGATGGATGGGGAGTTGGAACAGGAGGATCACGTGGGGAAGAGGAGGGGAGCGAGTGACAAGGAAGGGAATACAGGTAAAGGCAGTGAAAATTAAGAGCCATTTGAGGTGTAGTATGGAAACCTAATACAGTAGAAGCTTCCTAAAATACACTGATGGGATGATCTAAATGAAAATTGCAAATATTGGGGAAGACAGAGCCCCAGCTGGATATCTCATTAGCAAATGAAGCTTCTACTACACCTAATTGAGCTGTTGGCCAAAGTGGTCCTATAGGAACCCCAAACAACCCAGTCTTTTCCCACACTATAGGCGGCTCCACAAACTGACAGCAGAGACCCATTGCTGAAACCAAAATCTATACTATTCATTGACCATATGGAAGCTGAGCTGGTGCCTACATACAGCCTTTTTACCTATGTTCTAGCATCTTTGGTACAGGAAAGTACTCTGCATGCTACCTAAAAAGAAAAATAAACACCAACCCAGCTATAAACCATTTGAACTACAATGATGTCCTGTCTGCAAGATATGCTAGGACAATGGTGGCACAAAGCTTGTGGAAGTAACCAACCAGTACTGATTTGACTTAAGGTCCCCTCCACAAGACAGAACCATACCCAACACTCCTTGGGTGACCAAGAATCTAAGACTAGATAGCCTAGAAACCTAGGGCAAAACCAAATACTACACATTCTACTAAAAGGGCATAGCAATAAAATGACTCCTAATGACATTCTGCTATACCCTAAATCAGTGTATTGCTCATCCATCATCAGAGAAGCTTCCTCCTCAGCAGATGGAAACAAATACAGAGACCCACAGCCAGAGACTATGACAGGCCTTGGAACGCTCAGACATAAATGGGATGTCTCCATCAAATCCCTCCCCTCGGGGTTCAGGGAACCCTGTAGGAGAGGAGGCAGAAAGAGTGTAGGAGCCAGAGGGGATGGAGGACACCAAGGGAACAACCGCTAAATCAACAGGACTGACAGACAGATGAACTCACAGAGATTGAGGCAGCATGCACGAGGACTACACAGGTCTGACTAGACAGGACTCTAGAGCTGAAAGGAGAAGTGGACACTGACCCCATCCCTAACCCAGACACTATGTCCAGTTGATAACCACTTGCAAATAAAAATTTATTTTGTTTCAAGAGAGTCTCACTGGGGAAAGAAACTACTCTTAAGGGTAGATTGCATGCCCAGCAGTAGATGGCCATCAGAAAAAGAATTCAGTGGCATCTTTGGAGGCTCCCTTCCTCATGTGTCATAGCAAAGCTTTTTAGATCATACACACACATAGATCATATAGTCAAATACCTCTCTGTGTCTGTGTCTGTGTCTGTGTCTGTGTCTGTGTCTGTGTCTGTGTCTGTGTCTGTATCTCTCTCTCTCTCTCTCTCTCTCTCTCTCTCTCTCTCTCTCTCTCTCTCTCTCTCCTGCAGGTCTTTTGTGTATATAGCTTTCAGTTTAATGTTTTTACAGGAGTCCTGAAAGTGCAAACAAGAGGGTCTCTGAATCTATATTTGTTTCTTGTGTTTCTTTTCTTGGGCTCTTTTCCTTCTGTTTGTCCCATTCCAATGTATTCATTTTTATTTTATTTTATTTTATTATCCTTAGAAGACTGATTTGTTTTCTAATGAGAGACAGAAAGGGGGTGGATACAGATAGGAGGGGAGGTTGGAGGAGTAGAGGGAAGGAAAACTGTAATCAGGATATATTATGTGACAAAAAAAAACTGTTTTCAATAAAAGAAAAAACAACAGCTGTATGTCCATTATAAAGTATTACCATCACAGCAATGGCATAATCACATGTCAGAAAGCCTCCACAGTGAGCTCATGAGGACATGAGAGTGAAAGGGGCAGATACCACTTATTATAATAACAGTTTTGAAATTCCAATCCTCTAGAATGGTGTCAAGACTCCCCAGAGCCTGCAGATCACATCAGAACCACTGTTCTAAACTGTTTCCTAGCCATCTTAGCAAAATTGTGTCCTCTGTGTAAGATGCCACTCAGAAAATATGAGGGGTACTCTACGTTCAATAAATATATAGTTCATCAATTACATATATACTGGCAGTACTGAGATTAAATTCAGAGTATGTTGATACTCACCTTCTAAGCCAGATTTTCAGTTTTACCTTGAGTGAATCTAAGCCTCCGGTTTTACCTAAAATTAGTGTGTATTACCAGTTTCCTCATAGACTTACTATGAAGATTAAACGATATATCCTATGTTAAAAGGGGGCAATTTCTGGGGCTGGAGAGAAGGCTCAGTGGTTACAAGCACTGGCTGCTCTTTCAGAGGTTCTGAGTTCAATTTCCAGCAACCACACAGTGGCTCCCAACCATCTGTAATGGGATCTGATGCTGTCTTCTGGCATGCAGGCATACATTCAGAAAGAGCCCTCATACAAAAATAAATAAATAAATAAATAAATAAATAAATAAATATTTTTAAAAGGGCAGTTTCCTAGTCTCCTTTTACCATCACAGTGGCAGGGGGGCAAAAATGCTTGAATTTTGTCCGATGGGGTGTGTGACTTATGGCCCTGGCTTGAAAGCCTTCTCTCTACATATGCACACCCCTAGAGGTGGGCAGAGTGGGGGAGCTGGGTCTTTGAGTCACTGATTGGAGAATAGCTACTCAACCCACACTGGATTGTTACATGAACAAGAAATGATAAACCTTGGCTATATCACCAAGATTTGGAGTTTGTTACTGTTGCTGTGCAGTGCAATCCATGTTCAGTAAGACAAGTGCAGGCTACTTCAGTGACAGAGGTGGCCTCTAAGAGGGTGACATTTAAGTAGAAAATTTAAAAATGCAAAGGGAGCAAATACCTAAAGTTCTAGAGGAAAGACATTCCAAACAAAAGGGATAAGAATATGCACCCCACACTCACACCCCCACCCCCAGCAGAAGAGAAAAGCTGCCAGTGGCCCTATCCCAAGCAAGGAAGTTCTGGGCTGAATCCTGAGAACCCAAACACCTTACCAGCCTCCACCTGTGGGAGAGCAGTTTCCACATCGCCACAACCCAGCTGCTCTGGACGGAGATGCTGGGTGGCCCCATGACTAGGCTGGATACCCTTGATGGTATCAGCATGTAGTCAGACTTGTCCTAAGGATAGTCAAGAAGTCAGAAAGAATCCAGTTCAAGCTGATGTCGTGCAAGACCCTATGGGGCATGCACATCTGTAACAACGGAGCCACTACCTTTCTTAAGCCCTTCAGTGACTTCTCAGTGCCTTGCCACACAGAGAAGACAAGTGTTCAGTTCCAGCACAGCAGGAATGCGTGTCATAAGCAGGGACATGAGGGCTTTCCATCTTGATGAAATCAAATCTGTTCCCAGCTGCCTGATGAATGTCACCATGCCCCATGCTCCTCTTCAGCAACACAGTGGAAGCAGCCCCTCAGGACATTCCTGTGCTTGTGTGCTGGTGCGGTTTACACACACATCTGTGTTGTTTAGATGATCAGTGCTAAATAAACATTTGAGTGAGTGAGTGAGTGAGTGAATGAATGAATGAATGAATGAATGAATGCTCTAACATACAACCATTCCTTACCTCACTGCAAGAATTTTGAAGTTCAAACCATCTCCAAGAAAGCAAGACTGTGAATAAGGGCCCAGCCAGAATCAGCCCGGTGACCACACAGAGTTTGGGTCAAGCTGAGTTCTTGGCTCAGTCCTTCCCCATTCTTAGCCCTGCAGAATACCATTAGTGCACATGACAGAATCAAAGCTTATCATGGTTCTCAAAGCCCAGGGGAAGGATCCCAGGGCAGTACCCCTGGCTCTGAAGTCTTTTCCTGCCTTCTAGCTTGATGTTCCAGCCAAAAGTAAGTAGCTTCCCTGAGATCAGGTACAGCCTGAGGCTGGCCAAGATCCACTCATTAAAATCCCAGTGTGTGCTCTTGCCAGTTGAAGACTGTTTCTCCTGATCTCAGCATTCCTTAGTTGCCTGTAGTTCTTTGTGTAGGGCTAAGGCATGCTGGGCTGTCACTTATCCACGTTAGGCATGCTGGGTTTTCTCTTTTCCACACTGGCCTTTCGATCGCTGTTGTCTTCCATATTCAGCTCATTATTAAGCAGTCATGTTGATGAGAATTTATGGTGTAATTTCTGACGTTCTTAGAAGTCACAATCTCACAGCAAACTCCTTCACCCTTTTGCTCTTACATCCCAGGCTAAAACATACACACAAGTGACTGTATATAGACTGAATAGGTTTTATTTATGTATTTAGGAATATGTACATATATGCATATAGCAAAAATTAATGAAAAAAATAAGCCACAGGTTTGAAAGAGAGAAAGGAGGGTTATATGAGAAGGTTTGGAGAGAGGAAGGGGAAGGAGAAATGATGTCATTATATCATAATCTCAAAAAATAAAAGGGAAATAATTTAAAAAATAATTTAAAAAAAGAAGAGGGGATTAAGAAACAAAACAAAACAGCCAATGCCTGACAGCTAGACCCTCGGCTTTGGCTAGAACTCCAAGCTAGCTTTGCCCTCTTGAGCCAAAGCGCCATGGCTTCTCTCTACCAACAAGAGCTCATCTGTCTCTTCCTGCTTCCCCTCATGCTGTGGTGACTTCAGGTGTCTGGCCATTCCACACGCCACAGCAGCGAAGTGCCCAGCTGGTAGGTAAAGGTAAGAAATACCTTAGCACCCAGGAAGATGAACTCATTCTCCTCAGAGAGTATGCTTGACCCTCTCCAGTTATCAGAAGCAAGGGTTCCAACAAAAAAGAAACTGTGTGGCAGGAGAACTTTCTGTGAAGTATTCCTTGATGCCTGCTTCAGTCATGATGCCCTGGTAACAAGCCTAACACATGGCCCACCTAGGTCATGTTCACTCAGTATTTTTCTAAGACAGCAAAACTGGAAGTTCCTTAATAGGAAATGTTTTTAGAAGGAACATATGGAGACTCCAAATATAAACCTGTATTCACAGGGCTGAATCAGGAGCAAAGAAATTTTGAACAGAAAGAGTTGGATAGAGAGGCTTTCTTTCAAAACAGGCTTTTCATGGAAGTGCATGTGTTTTGCTGAATATGTGGATTTATAGAACGCGAGAGACACCTATAATTGAAAGTGAAAAACCAAGTGAGGCATCTTTGGAAGCAAAAAACAGATGGCATGCCAATCATGCTACAGAAGCATTGAGGCTGTGTCCATCCACCTTTAATGCCAATCACACTACAGAAACTCTTGAATAGTGGACTTGAGATGATCAAAGAACTTAGACAGTTCTGATCTGTCTCAACACTGAGACTGCCTTTGGTGCTAGGCAAAGTGATGTATGCCTGTGAAGGAGGCACCCAGGAGCCCCAGAAAAGCAGACTGCAAGTGTGAGGCCACCCTGGACTACAAAGTAAATCTCAAGTATCATGAATTCCCGAGTAAGGCCCTTTCTCAGAGAGAGAACAGGAGCTCAATCTTTGTACAGCTAAAGATGCCAGGAGAAATCGCTACATTGTCAATGATGAAGGAACAGTGATAACAAAAAGAAAGCAGACTAGGGATATAGCTCAGTGCTCCAGCTTTACAATACTTGCCTACCATGTGTATGGCTCTGGGTTTGACCCCTGGAATTACACACACACACACACACACACACACAAGAAGGAAGGGAGAGCAGGAAGGACAGAGGGAGCAAGGAAGGAAAGGAAGAGAGTAATATTTACTAAGCAACCACCATGTGTAAGATGGCTGGTCAGCATCCTCTTTGATCACTACTTGAAATATTCACAGTGCAGAAGTCCCCACTAGTCAACAAGGAACGTGCATCAATATGATTAGCAGATGCCTAAAACCTTACATGACTGTTTCCTCTGTGTGTGCGTGCGTGTGTGTGTGTGTGTGTGTGTGTGTGTGTGTGTGTGTGTGTGTAATAAAATCAAATTTATAAATTAAACACAATATAATAATTATAGCAATATGCTGTGATAAAATTAAAGAGAATATTATCTCTTTCAGTATTTTGTAGCATTCTTGCCTTCTACCTGAAAGCAAGCACTTGATGTCTTCTCTTTGTCTTGTCCAAATCGCCACCACCACTACTCTAACACTGAGGCAATTATTCCATAAAATACTTGCATTACAAAACTATCACATTGGATCTGATAATTGATGCTGCAGGTTTTGAGAGTGACAGGGCTTTTCGTGGTCCAGTTGTATGTCACACAAGAACTTAGGAAGTGGGATACTCACAGTCATCAAAGATTGATCTGGTCAGTGGCTCCAATATTTCACTGCCAGACCAATGAAAATTAAAGTTGTGGACTCTGGTGGAAGTGGACAAAGTAGAAGATGGATTTACTTGGAACTGACATAGGAAAGTGAGAAATTCATGAAAAGAAACTCTTGAGAGTTGGGAGGGGATTCAAAGGGAAGAAAAAGCCATTCAATTTCCACAATCCAGGGGTCTTACAGAAAATGACAGAAGCTGGACAAAGGCTGAAGTAGTCTCTACTGAGACTGGGTAATCCTCTGCACTTCCACAAGCCAAACCGATGGAGCATCACACACACTGATCATGTGCCCAACCAAGATGATCATGTACTGCTCATCCAGTCGGGGGTAGCTGGAACCCCCTTCTGTCCATCCTGACTCCAGCTTTGACCTGTCTGCTACCTATTAGGCACTTAACCAGCATTAATACCCTGTGCAGGCGTCTCAATGCGGTTCATTAAACTATAATGTTCCTGTGTTCTCCCCTTCAGTGATCAGCCTGTAGCTTTACGTTGGCAGAGAACTAGCTCTATCCCAGTCACTAAGATGTAGTTCCCATCTTTCTTAATTACATTGCATATTTAGTTCCTTTTCTATAGGGGAGTCTGGGTCGTTTCCTACTTGGAAGCTTTTTGTTAAGATCCATTCCCACTTAAATCTATTATAATTAACTGCATAGATACAATGATGTCTGAAGAGTAGGGGTGCCTTATATATGCTCCTCAAGGTCTGGGGGGGGGGAGCAGCCTGCATTGCCGGTGATGCCCTCCTTTCATCTGGCTAGCTTGGTTACCAAACATCCAGTCATAGGCCATTTTATTTAATCTTCCTCAGCATCTCAGGCTTGCCATGTTAACCCTTCACCTTCCTTTCAGCTCTGGCCTCTGTTCTGAATGCAATGTGTAGGAGCAACTTGCAATTTTCACCACAGGTCCCTTTCCCCCTCTGCCCATTGAGGGCTAGCTCCTGCCTCACCCAGATGACTTCTCAGTGACTAAAAACTTGATCTTTTTCTTTATTTTCTAATAAATCCTAACAATATCATTAAATTAGAAATTTAATAATGACCAGAAAAATATTTCCAAATTAATGAGTTTCAAATATTTTTACCCACACTAAGAAATACATAACTTTGCCTTATATATGGCAGCTTGATATTATAATATAATAGCAACCTAAATATTAATGGAAGACTCACGAATTGATATTTACCAATTTCTATACTGTTCTGATATCTGAAAGTGTGGTGTGACTCAATACATTAACTGGGTTTTAATATTCATTAACAAGTCTCTAAAAATGGTGTAAGTCATCATTAGTCTATGTGATTGACACTATTCTTATCTTGGCAGAATCTAGAGTCACCTGGGGGATGAGGCTCTGAGCATGTATGAGGTGTAATCTTGATTATGTTAATAGATGTGGGAAGAGCCATCTTAACTGGGGTCAGGACCATTCTGTAGACTGGAGATCCCAGACTAAGTGGAGAGAGGGGTCTGAGCAGCAGCAGCAGCACACCTGCATTGCTCCCTCCTGACTGAGCAGCAGCATGCATGCATGCATGCATTGTTCCCTCCTGACTGAGCACCAGCATGCATGCATGCATTGTTGCCTTCTGACTGAGCAGCAGCATGCATGCATTGTTCCCTTCTGACTAAGCAGCAGCAGCATGCATGCATTGCTCTCCCCTTCTTACCGAGCAGCAGCATGCATACATTTCTCTTTCCTGATTGAGCAGCAGCACCCATGCATTGCTGTCCTCTTTTGATGGAGCAGCAGCACCCATGCATTGCCTTCTTCTTCTGACTAAACAGCAGCAGCACACATACGCTGCTCTCTCCTTGAGACTGAACAGTTCAGACTCTTGTCTCATCAACCATGATAGACTGTACTTAAAATGTGACCTGAAATAGACCTCTTCTCCCTTAGGTTGTTCTCACGAGAAAACAAAGAGACACTAAGGCAGCCTATCAAAAAGTCTGGGCTCTGGAACTGAGGAGAAGCTGGTTGATTGAGAGCTTTTGTTGTAAGCATGAGGTCCTTCCTGGGTTCCATTCCCAAAACTAGCATTTTAATTTTTTATAAATTTTTATTTAAATTAGAAACTTTCTTATTCTACATACCAATCCCAGTTCCCTCTCTCTCCCATCCTCCCATGTCCCCCACCGACCTTCCCACCCCCCATCCACTCCCCAGGAAGGGTGAGGCCTCCTGTGGGGGGTCATCAAAGACTGTCACATCATTTGGGGCAGGGCCTAGGCCCTCTCCTGTGTATCTAGGCTGAGAGAGTATCCCTCCATGGGGAATGGGCTCCTAAAGCCCATTCATGCACAAGGGATTAATACTGGTTCCACTACCAGAGGGCCCATAGACTGCCCAGGCCTCCTAATTGACACCCATGTTTAGGGGATCTGGTTGGGTCCTATACTGGTTTCCCAGCTGTCAGACTGGGTTCCATGAGCTCCCACTTGCTCAGGTCAGCTGCAAAACGGACATTTTAAAACGATCCAGTGTGGTGGCTCACACTTGTAATCCCAGTGCTGGGGGGTGGAAACAGGCCAACACTGTGTTTGTCCACTGGATCCCCAGCTGCAGATGGGCAGGCCTTGGGTTAGGGTCAATTGGGGAGGAAATGAGCCCCTGGGAGTGTTCCTTGAGATTCATAGTTTGGCCTCACTTCCTGTCTGCTCTCTGCTTCCTGATTGTGGACACAGTGTGATCTGCAGCCTCTTGCTCCTGCTGCCTGTCTTTCCAACCATGATGGAACAGACCTGCAGACTATGAGCTAAAATAAGCCCTTCCCTACTTGCTTCTTGTTGGGTATTTGATTCCAGCATCAAGAAAAGTAACTAACTTGACATGTTTCAGGGAAAACAATCTGATGCTATAGTAGGTCTGCTAGGTAATCCAAGTGATGGAGGAGTGAAAACAAATCAAAAGAAAATGTCTCTAAACTCTACTCAATGGAAGCTTCCTTGCTGAGCCAGAAAAGAAAGAAACTGAGCTATTAAGGTTAAAAATGTTAAGAGTTCTGCAAGAAGATTAAAAAGTACCTCCAACAAAAGATATGGAGAAAAGGAAAGGGAGGAAGGAAGGAGAGAGGGAGGGAGGGAGGGGGAGGAGAGGGGAGGAGAGAGGAGGGAGGGAGGGGAGGGAGGAGGGAGGGAGAGGAGGAGGGAGGGGAGAGGGAGGGAGGAGGAGGGAGGGAGGGAGGGAGGAGGGAGAAGGAGGGAGGGAGAGGGAGGAAGGGGGAGGGAGGGAGGGAGAGAGAGGAAGGAAGGCTGTATGCCAAAACCTGTTATTTCTTCTTCATTGCTTTTCCTGTTTTAAATTACTTGTAAAGATTTTTAAATTTTTAAAAATACTGTACCTATGCATGTGTGTTGATCTGTGTATGAGAGTGCAAGGCCTGTGGCGACCAGAAGACGATATCAGATCCTGTGGAGCTGGAATTACAGGCAGCTGTGAGCCTTTAGATATGGGATCCGGGCACCAAACTCGGATCCTCTGCAATAGCAGCAAACACTCCTAGCCACTGGGACATCCAGCGCTCTAGCCCCAGATCCTGATATTCGAGATAATATTCAATCTCACTGAATTATCCTAAAGCTGGAATTGAAGGACTAAAGACTCAACCTTGTTTTGACTGAGGATACTCTGGGGCTAAGAAATAGCTCTCCTTTTTGACCCTAGTTCAAGCTAAGAAGTAATACCAACCATAAAAACACTATCAGTTTACAATGAACAACTAATTGGAGTGTGTGTGGGAGTGTGTGTGGAAATGCCGTTGGCCAAGGGCCCTATTTACTAATTGTGCCTTGTCTGGAAGTCTGACTCAAGAATTTGACAATCAATCAAATGAGTACCTCCATCCTGCCATTATTGCCCACAGTTACACCATCTGGCTTAGATAGCCAGAAGAAACTTTGGCATCCACATTTGCCAGAATGACAGCCAGTTTGCAAAACATCTTACTTTTTTTCTTTGCCAAGACAAAGTGACAACTGATTACAAAGTGTAAGCCCATAAGTACTTACAAAGTAAATGACTTTATACTTCATAAAGCAAATTACTTGGAAAAGGGTCTTTTTTTCTTCAAGAATTATTCTCCAAAAATAAGAGGGGAAGAATATTTTTATTTTTCAAGTATTTCAAACTATGTTCCATCAGTAAAAGTACTTGTATTTGTGCCAAATATCCAGTTGAATTTAATGCAGGCCTCTCGATCCCCTGTTATGTGAAATGACCTGAGCACTAAAAGAATGCCAAGTTGTATTCATCAAGGAAAGGGCTATAGTGCAGTAAGAAAAAGAATGTTAGGTTGCAGCAGTTTAACCCAATGGGAATTTATTTTACTCACTTCAATGGAGCAACTACTGCACTCTCAGGCATTCTCAGTAGGAGAGCAAACTTCTGCCACATGGTGCTTCACATGTCCAAACTCCTATCTTGAGAACTGTCATGGAGGTTATGAGAACACATGGCCACCCATGAACACCTAGCCCAGAAGTGATACTTGTCACTTCCAGTTACATTCTACTGATAAGAGCAACTCACACAGCCACCAGGACCACTGCTAAGACAGTCATTTCTCTACAACGAATACCCAGTAGAGAAATGCAGAAACAAGTTGAGAGACTCTGGCATCCATATTGTCTAAAGAGGAGTTTCCACTGCCAAAGAACTTTTATCAAAAGAAATGTAATGTCATATGCTACCTTTAAAAAACTGAATTTTAAAAAGGCACCAGACAAATGGAGAGGTATTCCATGTTTGTGGACAGGTAGACACAAATTGGTTGGTATGTCATTTCTTCACAACTTGATTTCTGGATTCAATGCAATCCTAATCAAAATCTAGACAGTTATTTGTGGAATAACAAATCCTAGGAGTGTTGCGTAGGGAGAAGCAAATGAACTTGAAGTGACAACACAACCTTGAGGGAAGAAAGCTAGAGGACAGACTTTACCTGACTTCATGACTTACTGTAAAGTGTAGCTTTAGCTTTACAGTAATCAAGACAGCAGGTACAAGTGCCAGAATAGGAAATTAGGTCAATGGATCAGAGAGACCAGAGATTAAAAACAAATAGTCTGGGGGAAGGGGGATGCACTCCTTTTATCCCAGCACTCGGGAGGCAGAGGCAAGTGGATCTCTTGCCAGCCTGAAGCCAGCCTGATCTACAAGAGCTAGTTCCCAGACATCAGAGCTATACAGAGAAACCCTGTCTCGAAAAAAAAACAACAAAAAAGTCAACTGATTGTTTATGAGTCTGTGTGTGTGTGTGTGTGTGTGTGTGTACATATGGAAGCTGAGGACAATCTCCAGTGTTATTCCCAAGAACACTGCCCACTTGCTTTGAGGCAGACCTGAAGCTTACCAATTAGATTACACTGTCCAGGTAGCAAGTCTCAGGGACCCTCCTGTCTCCACCATCTCACAAGCATGACACCAGGTGTGGCCTGCAATTATGTAGGATCATAGTCTTCATGCCCACAAGGCAAGTACGTCACTGGCAGCTCCTTTTCCCCAACCCTCAAATGATTTTGACAAAGGAACAATAAAGGTTTAAAAAAAAAAAAGGCCATTTCCACAAATGGTGCTAGAACTAGATATCCTCATACCGACCCCCAAAAAGGAAAATATACCTAGACACAGACCTTTCACAAAAGTTCACTCATATCAAAATTTAAGGCAGAACTCTGTAAGTCTCCTGGAAGATAAGAAAAGCTAGATGACTTTGACCACAGTGCTGCTTATACCATCAGCAAAAGCCCAATCTACGAAAAGCAATGGACATGCTAGATTTCATCAAAATTAGCAATATTTAAATGAAGACAATGAGAGGAGAGACTGGCAGAAAGTGTTCTCCTTTTCTGCAGTGCTAGGGATTGAACCCAGGGCTGGGAAACGCTCTACCACTGAGCTGGAGCTGCATCTCAGCTCCATCAACCCACACAAGATTAGTGATTATCATGGAGAATATACAAATAACTCCTTAATTTTGCTGAGGTGAGGGTGCTGGGGATTACAAGGAACTCAGAAACTCAATAATAAGAAAACAAATCAAAGATCTTAACAGAGGCCTCATCAAAGAGAATATGTAACCATCTAAAGTTTCTTCCACATTGTAAGACATTAACTAAATTGTCGGGGCCAGAAAACATCAATTTTGATATTTTGGGGTACAATCCTCAGCTTGATCCCATCATGGGGCTAGTGGAGTGTGTCTAGAAACTAGTAAGCGACTAGCAAGAGGTGCCCTTGTAGAATGTCAGAGGGCTTGTATGCATGCCTAGGGACTGGTGAGAGGCTGGTGAGGACATTCAGTTCTAAGACTGTTTCTGGGATTAAAGAAAATATTTTATATCAGCTTTATACATGATAATAGATGCCTTCCCGCTATCACCCCCACTGTTGGAAAGCTATTTAAGAGGATGCTTAAATAAACCGGTGGACTCCTGACTCCAGCATGGAGCCCTCCTGAGATGGCAAGATGTCTCTGTCTCATCCTTAACACCTTTGGGTAGCTAAGTTTTCCCAAAAGATCTAAAAATGTATGTTTACACAAAAACCCACAGCTTTGCTCATAATCAACAAAACTTGGAATCTTCAGGGGGTGAATTAATTAACCAAACTGCATTATAATCAGACAATGGAATATTATTCAGCACTAAAATAAAAAAAAGGCCTTGAAAATATATGAAGGAACACCAACTTTGTATTATTACTGAAAGCAAGAAGCCAATCTGACAGAGCATGAGAATCTGAGTTCAGATCCCAACATCAATGTAAAAAGCTCTTCAGGAGGGGTTGTGTTAAGGAAGTGGAGACAGAGAATCCTCAGAGCTCACTAGGTAAGTCTTGGTGAGTTCCAAACAATGAGAAACCCTGCCTCAAACTAAGGTGGGCCAAAATAAAGAAAGACACCTAACTTCAACCTCCACATGCACCCACACTCACACAATGTACATACTTACAAACATGTACACACAAGTAACACACACACATACACACATGGCGGGGGCGGGGAGGGGACCAATCTAAAAAGGGCATGTGCTGTATAATTTGCAACTATTTGGTATACTAGAAAAGGGAAAGCTATGAATACAACAGAAAGATCTATGGCTGCCAAGGGTAGGTAGGTGGGAGAGACTGACTGGAAAATACAAGAGACATTTGTCCTAATCCACAGACTATACAGCACTAACTGCAAACTCTAACATAAACTGTGGTTTTTGAATGCTCATGAAGTGTCAATGTAAGCTCACTGATTGAACCTCTGTACAAACCTGGAACAGAATGTAAAGACTATGCATTCATCAAAGAAGAGTTCGTGGGAGGGAGATGTCATGGGAGAAGTAACACTTGAGATGAGTCATGATTGACAGAACTTCCAGACAGTGTAGTAAGTGGAGCATTCCGGAGGGCCCTCACTGAGGACACACAGCACACGGCCCCAGGAAGGAATGCTGTACACCTGCTTTCCCAGGAGCAAAGCCTGGCACAGGGGAGAGATCAGGCTTCAAAGGCTACTGAGTGACCTGCTATCTAAGTCCTTGAATGTCAGGGGAGAGTTTGATTTCCACTCTCCCATTATCATGGTTTTTATGCATATTTTAACACAAAGGCTTCAGAACAATGGCAGCGTTGATTGCTGGCAAGTAATAGCCACAGGCAGGCTAATAACATTTCATATGAAGGAATTTTAGTTTTCCAACCACAGCACCAATGGCAGCATCATATTTAACAGATTCCCAAATTTTATACTTGTTCCCACACACCTTGATGTTTAGGAAATACAATCCAGAGATTTCCACTCCACTCTTGCTCCACTTTTCCCGTGGCTATCTCTCAGTTATCTAGAGATAACGGAGGTAGCCTTTCATGCTAACATAATAGCCAGGCCACCCTTAACCAGGGAAGAGAAACCTACTGCAGGCCACAAATTCTAAATACTGCCTCCACTGACATTGCATTAATGTGATTTACCTTCCCCCTTCAACAGTGCAGCCACAATATTAGTGTTTATAATTCACACCAGATATTTAATCCACATTAATATTCTTAAGTAACAAGAGCAACACAAACAGCAGCACTGGGGAGCTGCTGTGTCTGAGTGAGCATAGTCCTCATAGGCTCAGATATTTGTTGGTCACCAGAGAGTGGAACTGTTTGTCTTAGTTAGGGTTTCTATTGCTGTGAAGAGACACCATGACTGTGGCAACTCTTATAAAGGAAAACATTTAATTGGGTAGGTGGCTTACAGTTCAGAGATCTAGTCCATTATCATCATGGTGGAGCATAGCAGCATGAAGACAGACATGGTGCTGGAGAAGGAGCTGAGACGTCTATATCTTGATCAGCAGGCAACAGGAAGTGAATTGTGTCATTGGCTGTAGCTTGAGCATAGGAGACCTCAAAGCCCATCCCCACAGTGACACACTTTCTCCAACAAAGCCACATTTGCTTCAACAAAGCCACATTTCCTAATAGTAACACTCCCTCTGGGGGCATTTTCTTTCAAAGCACCATTCTGTTTGTGAAGGACTGGATGCTCTGCCCTCATATCCTCTACCCTCTTCCTATGAAACAGAGTCTCTCACTGAACCTGGATCTACACTGGCAAATGTCAAGCCCCAGAAATTCTCCTGTCTTCAATCCTCATAACACTGAGTTACATATGTGTGGCCAGGTGTGGCTGTGTGGCTGGATCTAGTCATTGTATGTGGGTGCTGGGGATTCTACCACACGCCCTCATGTTTGTACAGTAAGGGCTTTATCCACAGGGCCATCTTCCTCAGTCATGGGTGTTGTTTTCAGTTCTGGTTTGATTTAGTTTTTAATTTTGTCAGCACTGAGTTTGTGTTATTCTTATATTGAGAAGGGAAAAACCAGACTGTTAAAAGTCAGAGAAAAGAAATTTTCTCTACCAAGCATTGTACTCTATTCTACTCGTTGTTCTACTTACAGCGCCTGTCAAGCTGTCAGCTTCCTGAGCTATAAAATGAGGGGATTAGACCACACAGATGCTAAGAGATATATTCTAGCTCTAAAAGCCTCAAGATCAATGGACTGCCCAGCCAAGGGCTGACAAATATGACTATGTTTGGGTATAATGATGTTTCGGTGACAGATGGCACAAATGAGGGTGGCCTCGTGAGATTATAATAGAACTTAAAAATTCCTATCACCTACTGACATTTAAGGTAAGTCATACGTGTTTCCACAAGTCTATGATGCCATTCTTGACCAGCATCCCATTAGTTAGAGTACAAAATGCCTGATAATGGATGGCTTTATTACTGATTTGTTTACTAGACTATTTGCTGTTCCTAGTGTATACTGCTTGTAGACTAAAAGCAGGAGTTTAGTTGGTTAACAGGCAGACCGCCATGTGCTAACCAACAGCAGCGTCATACACCCAGTGTCTGCTGTCCATCTGAGGGACTAACCCTTACCATCCAGGCCTGTAGGGATACTCTGTGATGTTCCTCCACAAAACTGCCTGAGGATGCATTTCTTAGAGCAGATCCCCATCATTAAGAGACCTGTGACTGTAATTATTCTAGCAGCCAACCACATATATTGGAAATCCACAAAGGCTCCGACCTCGGGCTATCATGACATAATCACCAGAGAACCCTGGCAGTGAAGACACTGGGCAGGAATGCTGAGCGTAGAGGCTGGCAAGCCTGCACACCTGGAGGTTCATGTACCTCATCAATGATATTCATAATTGCCAGACTGTGCTGGACCATCAGTGTGCTGTCCTCCAGTCTTGGGTCCTCCGTGAGCTCTCAGGTGACGTAGAGGAGGAAGGATATTGAACTGATAGGGCTTTTGATGAGACTCCAAGGCAGCTGGCTGAGCCCAGAGAAGAGGATCCTAGTCCTGTCTCCCACAGTTCCTATTTGACCTCCACCCCTCAACCTTCCTTACTTCCTTCCTTCAGAACTTTTGATGCCTTTGTTGCTTCTAGGTTTGTTTTTCGTTTTTGTTGTTGTTATTTTGTTGGTTGTTTGTTTTTTGAGACAGGTCTCACCCTGTAGCACAGACTGGCCTAGAACTCATTATATGGCCTAGTCTGGCCTTCAACTCATGGGCAATCCTCCCGCCTCAGCTTCTCTAGCACTCGGAATTGGAGGAGTAAGTCACCACATACTGCTCCCTTAAGAAAATACTAGCCCTGGCAATCACCATGCTAACCTACAGGGCTTGAAAATCAATTCTATTGGGTCTGACTTGAGGGAGTTTAGATACTAGCTGAGGGGTTGTGTGCAGAGTGGGGAATACAAATATGTTTGGGGGTAAGGGTTATGGAACGTGGCAAGAGACAGCTTTATAGAGGCAAATCCTTCCAGGCAGTCTGTCCTTCTGACTGAAACAGGTTTTGCCCTGAGTCTACAAGTGTGGCAGGGAGAACACATGGAGGTGAGAGTAGCATGACTTTGTTAAGACCCCTCGGTAGTCACTACTCAAGAGAAGCATGAGACAGAAGAGGAGATTGAGGCAAGGCCAGAGCATGAGAGGTGTAGAAACACGCCACGGATGGGTATTTCATGAAGGCTGTGGGCCATTCCTCTGCAGGGTTTCAGAGCTTCCCTGGGCATGCATAGACTGGCATGTTAAACAGCACCTCTTCAGGCAATGCTTCACAGAACGGTAGAAGAGCTGAAGACCAGCTAGGGGACCTGGGACAGTCCAGAAGAGGGCTGGTGAGGGTGGGACAGACTCAGAGGAAAACAGGAAGGAGGTGTGACAGATCTGGGGAATGCAGGAGTGGCTGGGAACTACTATCATTACCTCTGAGGTGTATAATCACGACAGTGCCTAGCTGGGGAGGAGGGAGGTTGGGCATTGTCCAGCTTGGCTATTACTGACCTTGCACTAGAGACAGCTGGAGACAAAGGACTCACTGTCAGAATTCATAGTAACTGGCTTATAATCGTTGCTCTGCATGACTGGGAAGGGTCCTCCGGGAAGGAGAGCCTTGTCTATTTTCTTTCTTCCAGCTTTTCCTTTTTCTTTTCTTAACAGTAGCATTAATTTCCTTGAATACCACCATCTTATAGTCAAGATTGCATTTCCCTTAAACCAATTAGACCCTAATGGTGGTTCTCAACTTTCCTCATGCCATGACCCTTTAGTACTTAGAGTTCCTCATGCTGTGGTGACCACCCACAACCATAAAAATTATTCATGCTGCTACTTCATAACTGTAATTTTGTTAGTTATGACTCATAATGTAAATATCTATTATGTAGTATATCTGATACACAAGCCCTGTGAAAAGGTCATTTGAACCCCCAAGGGGATCATGACCCATATGTTGAGAACCACTGGGGGGTCCTGGTTTTGATACTCTCCAGGGATTCATGAACTTTATATGTATCTTTATTCTCCTTCTATAGCAGTTGCCAGGAACATTATGGTTCCCCAGAAGTACATTGTGGGCAAAATCCTTCTGAATCTCCATGTTTGAGAAACCTTGCTGCCCAATGCTAGCAAATGCTTTCCTTCACACAATTGCATTAACATTTAACTTCTGTAGGTGAGTCATAGGAAAGTGGGAAAGAAGAACTAGAAGTTCAGTTGCTGGGAAGGGGAGCAGAAGGGTCTGCCATAGTTCCATGTTTGTGTCTCCTCCCAAATTCAGGATTCAAAACAGCCACCAAAGTAATAGCACTCAGAAGTAATTAGATCATGAGGATGGAGCCATGGTGAAGAGTTAGATGCCTTCGATAAGACTTCACTGGGTTCTTTCTTTCACACTCCACTCTGCCAGGTATGCAAACAGTGTTCATCTTCAGAGGAGGTGCCATTCGTGACCCTGTCCTGGAAACAGACTGGGCCCCTCACCAGCCATCCAAACCCTGTGCCCTGGTCTTGGACTTGACAGCTTCCAAAGCAGTGAGAAACAAACATTTTAAAAATTATCACATTACTTTATGTGTATGGGTCTTTTTCCTGCATGTGTTTGTACATGTACCACATGAGTGCAGTGCCTACATAAGCCAGAAGAGGGCCTGGGATACCCTGGGACTGGAGTTACAGAAGGTTGTAGGTTGTCCTGTGGATGCTGGGACTCAAACCCTAGTCCTCTGGAACAGCGGCCAGTGATCCTAACTGCTGAACCATTTCTTCAGCCCAGAGAAATAAGCTTTTTTTCCCTTATAAATTACTTAGTGTGAGACATTTTGTTATGGCAGCACAAGTGGCCTAGAGTCAGCCAGGAAAGATTCTAGTGACAGGCTCTAGGCACACCCTGCTCTCAACATACCTCAAAGCTTGACCCAACAAACTGCACTCGCTTTATTATCTATGCAATGTGGTCATCACCAAACAGCAAACGCCAAGCATGATTTTTTTTCTAAACTAATCATGGATGACCTCTGGCCAAATAAGGTTGCTGAACATTTAATATTACAAATTTGCAAATGCCCAACTCTCTGGATTTTTGTCCTTTGACATTCATTTACCACTTGCAAGTTTAAATAAGCGATAATGCCTCTGTGGCTTTGGTAATTGCTCCTCTCTGATACTTTGCCAAGAGTTAATTTTCATAATTATTAAATCTATTTTAAGGGGTTTTGGTGTAATGTAAATTAACTTGTTTTCAATATTGCTAGCATTCAGAAATAAATTCAGAAGGGATTTTACTTCTCTAAAATAATTTGCATGTTTTGTAAATTGCTTAGCATGGCAAAAATGTTTAGTAATCTAAACCTACGATAACCCCACACTCCACCTCTCCCTTGGAAAATGTCTGCAGTGTGGTAGTGACATTTCTAATTTCTTTTTGAAGGTATACTTTGAAGGAGATTTTGGAGAAACTATCCGTCATGAAACAGATGACTACTTCATCAGAATATGTGCTCTACTTAAAAAAAAAAAAAAAAAAAACTAATGATGGAGTATGCTTAAAGTGTCGATGTTAGTTACTGGGGTACAAATTATATTCAGTAGAAGTTTGAGAAAAGCCACGAAGTGCATAAGATGAATGTAGTCACTGTGATTATTCTCCTCGGGAGCTAGAAAATAACTACTTAGGAAGACTATGCCTGAGAGTAATTGCTGTTTGATGGAGAAAAACTGGGGGAAATAATTATAAGAGTGAAGAAGATATTTCCTAACCATCTGTCATTTAAAAAATAAGAAACAAAATAAGGGAAACCTGTTTTTTCAGAAAGGACTAGAAGCCAACATTGTGATGGTGTGTACAGGGTAAGGAGACTAACGTAGTGATGGCCCACACCTGAGGTGTGTGACGGTGTTCTCAGTACCTCTGAGACTATGATGGAACGATGCCCACACTCGAGGAGTGCTTTGCTATTTCTCAATGGCCTTTATTTGACATTTCTACATAGCCAAAGGGAAAGAACACATCCAAACGAAATGTCAGTAATTGGAAGCAGGAGACACCAACAGAAAGATATTTCCCCCTACTAGGGTAAAAAGGTAAATAAAAGATGGCACTAGGGAAAGTCGATCTTTATCATCTTTAATTTCCTAATCTTGGTAAGGTAGTGAAGGACTTACATTGTTACAATGTTACCATTCAGATAACATTTGGTTTGCATTCTCTTCTTTGGGGGCAGGCGTGTCTATGGATAATAGCTTGCTTCTGTCTTTTGCCTCCTTAGTTATTGGGGCCTGTCTTAGAGAAGACCACATATGGGGCGAAGGAACAGGAGAACTGTCCAGACAGCTTTGCTGTCTTTCACCCACAGAGTCAGCACTAGATCATGAGTGGAGCTGGATGGGATTCCTGGCTCCCGGTTTCCAGATCACTCCATTTGTGTCCCTCATGACACTTTCCCTTTCCTCTCTGCCATGACTGCTGTTTCCTCTCTCCTGACTAGAATATGAGCACTGGAGGCGGGGGAGAGGCAGCTCTGTGTGGGACTCTTCTTTGATGCAGCCGCTGACCCTAGCCTAGGCCTGCCAAACACTACCGCAGGAAATACTTCTTATTGGAATCAAAGGAGCGACCTGGAGAATACGTGTTCTACATGAAAATTTTGTATGTATGGTTGCTTTTACGTTTTTGAATTTGTATTCCGTGTGTGTGTGTGTGTGTGTGTGTGTGTGTGTGTGTGTGTGTGTGTGTTTTAATCCCCCTGACATCCATCCACTCTTTGGTGAGAATGCCTTGACATCCTAAGTGGGTCCTGAACAGTCATCCTGCCATGAAGACGGAACTGGGGCACAATCACATGATAAATGCCGGTAGCAACTTGTCCACTGGGGTCATGCAGATGAAAACTGACTGACTGTTTCAAGCCACTCTACCCAGTGACAGGCAGAGCCTATATCTCTGCCTTCAATCTGGGCAGGCTGCTCAGCAGAATACATAAAAAGTGACAGTGACTGTGCCCACGTGTAAGAGTTTCCTTCCTGTCTCTCTTGAAGCCCTGAATCACAATTTAAATCCAGTCTCCCTGAGGCCACTGTGCTGTAAGGGTGTTCAAGCTGCTCAAGACGGGTGTCTGGAGAACCAGCTGCCCCTCCAATGCCAGCTATTCTAGACACCTTGAGTGAAAGAGACTTCATGTGATGCTAGCCTCAGCAGGCATCTGACTCAACTTTGTGAGTCACCTCAGTAAGGATTAACTAGATGATTCTAAACCTTGAGAGAATGACACAGCTGTCAGAATCCACTGTGGTGTAGTTGTGTGTCCCTACATGGCACAGTTATCAGAATCCACTGTGGTGTAGTTGTGTGTCTCTACATGACACAG